>NC_048232.1:19945244-20103447 GCF_002007445.2 Ailuropoda melanoleuca
CAAAAAAAAAAAAAAAAAAGAAAAGAAAAGAAAGAAAAGAAAAAGAGGCAGGAAAAAAATTTATGTCCTCTATATCACTTATACACCTTCTTTTTTGGTTCAAGAAATGAGTTTGTGGTTTTCTGGGTTTTTTTTTTTCCTGTGCCATTTATATTCTTGGTCAAATTAAGGAGAAAATAAATTTGCCATCTGTTTCCAGAAAATAGTAGCACTATACATTGTCTGTAAATCTGAACTTTTCTGGATATCCTTATATTTGCAAAGTATATAAAAATACTTTGAATTAAATCATTACATAGTTTAATGATATCTTTAATATAAGTATAGTTCATAAATTACTTCACTGATACTAGCAGTGAGAAACACGAAGAACTGTTTGAGATTAATGAATTTTATAGTACAACAGTTATGAAAAGAATAAAACCATGATGTAACTTAAAATGAGTATTTTCTATTATCTCTAAGAATAATATAGATTTTAATAAATTGAAGACTCTTGTATTCTCAGGGTGTACTCATAACATTGCCTCCCCATAATGTCTTTTATAGCCTATGAATGGAGAAAGATCAGAATAAGGGATTCAACACTAAGAAAGGCAAAACAAAAAAAAACTTAACAATGAGGAAACAAGTCAAAAATTCAATTCAGGGGCGCCTGGGTGGCGCAGCGGTTAAGCGTCTGCCTTCGGCTCAGGGCGTGATCCCGGCATTATGGGATCGAGCCCCACGTCAGGCTCCTCTGCTATGAGCCTGCTTCTTCCTCTCCCACTCCCCCTGCTTGTGTTCCCTCTCTCACTGGCTGTCTCTATCTCTGTCAAATAAATAAATAAAATCTTAAAAAAAAAAAATTCAATTCAAATCCAAATTACTTAATATCTTTCCTTCTTTTTTGAACACATACTTTCTGAATTACATTACAGGACTTAGGACTTTCAAAGAAACGAAACTACGGAACCTAAAAGACCAATGAAATAATGTCTCAGTTCAAGGGGTACTTCTCTGTGAAATGCATCATCACTCATGCTTAATTTTAAAATATTAAAAAAATTGCGTATTTTTTTTAGTATGTGGGAGTATAGTTAACTTAGTAAGTCTCATAATCATGTTTAGAAACTCCTCCAAATTGCTAAAATATGTATTAATGAGCCACTCTTTTCGTTTTATATAGTTGTAACATGAAAATTTCCACATGCTCTGATTTTATTCTTTTGATTAGATTTTAATTTTTACCATGACACTTGTTTATAAATCATAGAGAATTGAAAAATTTATAACTTTGATTGTGGGTATGAATCCCCATTTAAATTAACAAAAAACAGTAACAGCCAACATATATCGAGTTCCTACTGTGTGCCAGGCACTATTCTAAATGTTTTACATGTATTAAAAAGTCTCTCAACAACCCTATCATAAGTACTATCAATATTATAGAGATAAGGAAATTGAGGCCCAGAGAGGTTAAATAACCATCCACAGTCACACAGTAAGTGGTGGGAATAAGATATGAACCTAAGCAGTCTCCCTGGGTAGTCCTTACTCTTAACCACTTTCATATAAGGCAGGTTTTCTCAATCTTAGCACTACTGACATTTTGGACTAGATAATTCTTTCTTTCTTCATTTTTTTAAAGTAGGCTCCACACCCAGTGCCAAGACCAACATGAAGCCTGAACCCACAACCCCAGGATCAAAGACCTGAGCAGAAATCAAGAGTCGGACACTCAACTGACCGAGCCACCCAGGAGCCCCTAGATAATTCTTTATTGGAGGTGGGGGAGGGGCACTGTGCATTGCACAATGTTTAGTAGCTCCTCTGACCCCTACCACCAGATGCCATTAGCATCACTTTACCCCCTAAGTTGCAATAATATAAAATGTCTCCTGATAATGCCAAATTTCTGGGGGAGGGAGACTGGGGGGATTGCCCACGGTTGCGAATCATTGATGTAAGATAAATATTTAATCTGTTATAACATTGCAGAAACAAACGATGACCAAATTTGTTTTCCCTAATTTTAAATTACTACCACACTGGGGTGCCTGGGTGGCACAGCGGTTGGGGCGTCTGCCTTCGGCTCAGGGCGTGATCCCGGCATTACGGGATCGAGCCCCACATCAGGCTCCTCCGCTATGAGCCTGCTTCTTCCTCTCCCACTCCCCCTGCTTGTGTTCCCTCTCTCGCGCTGTCTCTATCTCTGTTGAATAAATAAAAATAAAATCTTAAAAAAAAATAAAATAAAAATAAATTGCTACCACAATACAGAAATTTTTAAATCTACAGATAGATATTTCTCCTTGTTATGTTCTATCTTACATGTGAACATAGGAAATGTAACATATTCATGACAAAATTCATGATAAAAATAATTGTACCTAACACCAGGCAAAAAATATAAATTAGAGAGTCAGCCATAGGTTTGAAAACTAGCAAAACTGAGTAATATTTCAGAGGACACTACAGGTATATATTTTCAAGAGTGCTGCTTAAAGATGTGTATGAAAGTGGGTATAAATTTTTCTTTTCAAACAATTCTTTCTTATTTTTAAAAATTTTTGCAATAACTAACCATATGCATTTGCCAATCTCCATTTGGAGCAAGGTTTCTTCCCAATTATTTCTGATTACTCAGAAATCCTTTAAAGAAAGCAGAGAGTAATAAGGGCTCTTCTATTTGTTTAACTTTAAATACCTTCATTGTCATCTTTATTTCTTTTCAATTTCCCTACTTCTTTTTAATGCTGTAAACTAAACCGTACATATTACATTGTATCCTTATCTTTGGTATATATAACAATTTTCCATTTTGTTTCATAAATTTAATAAAGCAGTGTTTGTAATTTTTATGTTGAGGTAATACAGCACCACTTAGTTAATTTGGTGTAATCTACTTATCCATTCTCTGTTGATCTCTGCAATATTGTACTATATTGATTTGGCAACTAAATATTTTTCACATTTTCACCTTCCTCTCTATCCTCACTGCCTTTATTTTGGCTCTGACCTTTTTTTCTTCTTTTTAGTTGGTTAGTCTCTTTATACTTTTGTTTTCTATTAGCTAAACTAGTAATACATGATTAAATAAATTCATACATCTTACAAAAATTTAAATAACACAGAGTAAAACATCCCACTAACTATCTTCCCCACCAAGCCCTACTCCAACAAAAGTAACTATGGTTATCAGTTTGGTGCATATACTTCTGTACCTTTAAAAAATGCATTTACTTTCATACAGGTGTACATGTGGGAAGGTTCCACTTTATATTATACCATCATTAAGCAAAGCACTTCCCTTATATTAAAAAAGAGAACTCATAATTAATGCCTGCTCCTGTCCATTCACATATTCCTTGGCTGGGCTTTGTTGTATTCTTCATTTCATACAATTTATTCTACTTAGCACTGGTTTTACCAACGATTTGACTTATTAATAGAAACATTTAATTGAGAATACCATTATGGAAAACATACATAAAATAACACATAAAACATACAAGTAGGGATGGGAAACTAAAACTATAATTGGATTAAATTTAACCAAAATATTCTCCATTTAAGTACGAAAATATTAATCAGAATCATCGAAGAATGAGAATTTTATTTTCTTTCTGGTGCATTTATATTTGTAACAGCTTTATTTAAGTATAATTTACAAAACATAAGTCACTCATTTTAAGTACACAATGATTTTTTAGTAAGTTTATAGAGTTGTGCAACATTATCACAATCTAGTTTTAAAATATGTCCAACATCCCCAAAAAGATCTCTCATACCCATCTCTATGGATTTATTTTTCTTTTCTGGACATTTCATATACATGGAAGGGATGAAGTTTTTCTGATAGACTTAAGTATCAGATTTAGCAGCAAAAAAATTTGTGTGTGTGTGTGTAAAAATTTTGCATTTGAAGTTCTAAAAGTTATAAACATGCCTTGCTCATTTGGTAAGGACAGTATATATTAACTGAACTCCTTTGCCTTATTTCCCTTCCTCCCTTCTTTCCTTCCTTTCTTCCTTTTACCAGTTTTCACTCTAGTATCTAATGATCATCACTCTCCTCTCAAACAGTGACAGTTTTTCAGTATAGTGTACACGGAAGGTATAAGGAAGGAATAGGCCTTTTGATATTGAATCCATTACATATCTTGATAGCTTAGTGAAAAGCAAATGAGAACAGAACGTACATCCTTGAGATGTTTTAGTTTCTCCTAAATGTGAAATACATTTGGGAAAAAAACAAAGCAAAACAAAAAAAAAACCTGTTCAGGAATCCATTTAATACAGGTCTTCTAAAATTTGGAATTCTATCTCCAAATGCAATTTTATCGCCAGAATTCCACCTTTCGAAAACTTCTGGCGCCACCCTTGACTCCTCTTTTTCTTACACCCAATTCACTAGCAAGTCCTGATGTTTCTACTATCAAAATTATATCAGAATCTGAACCTTAACATCTCTACCATTACCACAATGACCAAGCTAACTACCTTTTTTGCTTGGATCGTTACAAAATCTAACACACTGACTTCAGCCCTTGGCTGGCCCCTTCCCGCAATAGTCTGTTTTCAGCACAGCAGCCAGATTAAAACAAAAAAACGGATCTAGTCAAAAACCTCTAACAGCTTTCCATTTTACTCAGATCAAAAGTCAAAGTCCTTGGTGGTTATCTCAGGAATTACAATTAAAATGCTTGAACTTAGAACAACCTAGTTTAACTTCTAACAACCTATGTAGCCATCAAGAAATAACCAAAAAAGAAATTTTAAAAAAGGGAGTAGAAATGTTATACTACAAAAATTAATTACATAAAAGGGCAATAAAGGAGAAACTGAGGAACAAAAAAACATAAAAGATATAGAAGCAAATAGCTTCAAAGGACACTATCAAAAGAGTGAAAAGACAACCACAGAAGAGGAAAAATACTTGCAAATTATATACTTGATAAGGGGTAAAAAATCCAGAATACATAAACAAGTCAACAGCAAAAGACAAACATTACTGTTAAAAAATGGGCAAAGGACTCGAAAAGACATTTCTTTAAAGATGACATACAAATGGCCAATAAATACATGAAAAGATGCGCAACATCACTAATAATTAAGAAAGGGTAAATCAAAACCATAATAGATACCACTTCAGAACTACCAGGATATAGTTTTTAAAAATGGAAAACAGGAAGGCTAGAAAACAGTGTAGAGAAATTGGAACCCTTGTACATTGCTCATGAGAAAGTAAAATAGTGTAGTCAGTATGGAAAATAGTATGACAGTTTCTCAAAAAGGTAGCTATCATATGATAGTGATTAGCAATTTCACTTCTCAATATATTCCCCCAAAGAACTGAAAACGGACTCAAACATATTTGTACACAAATGTCCATAGCAGCATTATTCTCAAGAGCCAAAAGGTGGAAACAACACAAGTGCATCAACAGATGAAACTGTATACAGTGGAATATAAAAAAAGCAATGAGGTACTGATATATGCTACAGCATGGATGAACCTTGAAAAGACATTACACTAAATGAAATAAGCCAGCTACAGAAGCACAAATAATGTATGATTCCATTTATATGAGGTACCTGGAATAGGCAAATTCTTGAGACAGAAAATAAATTAGAGGTTACCAAGGGCTGGGGGAAGGATGGATGTGAAGTTACTGCCTAAAGGGTACAGAGTTTCAGTATGAGATGATGAAAAATGTTTCAAAAAGATGATTAGGGTTTTAGAACATTGTGAAGGTACTTAATGCTGCTGAATTGTACACTTAAAAAATGGTTATAATAGCAAGCTTTTGGTCATACATATTTCACCACACTTTTTCTAAAAAAAGCCGAAGTCTTCACAATCACATTAGAATCTCCAAAGTCTTTCCAAATGGCCTACTAACCAAGTCACGTCTCATTATCTCTCTGATCTAATCTCCCCTTTTCCTCTGGCTTTTCCACACTCACGCCTCCCTGATGTTCCTTGAATGCACACAGGACACAATCCTGCTCAGAGCCTTTGCATCTACTGATCCCTCTGCCTGAAATGGACTTTCCCCTCATCTTCATGGCTCCTGTCTTTTCTCTTCTAGTTTTTTGCTTAAATATCACCCTTTAAGTAAGGGCTTTGCTGATCACTCCACCTAAAACTGCAACCTCTCCCCTGATACTTCCTATCCATCTTCTCTGCTTTATTTTTCTCCATAGTGTTTATGCTATCTGGTATATTATATATTTTACTTATTTATCGTCATTCTCCTCCACCAGAATGTAAATACCATAAGGCCAGGAATTCTGTCTGTTTTGTTCAGTGTTTGTGTCCCTAAAATAGTGCTAGGCACATAGGAAACAGGCAATAAATCACTGCTGGGTGAATGAATAGTAAATTATTACAATCACCAATTTACTTTATCTTCTCTAGAAATTTCATATAAATCGAATCATCCAATATGTAGTCTTACGTATCTGGCTTCATTCATTTAACATAATGTTTTAGAGGTTCATACATGTTGTTACATGTATTATTTTTTCATTTAAAAAAATTACCAAGCAGTATTACAACCTTTTTGTATTTTAAGCACTTCTTTATTATTTTTTTAAAGTAGGCTCTACATCCAGCATGGAGCCCACCGCGGGGCTTGAAATCATGATCTTGAGATGGAGATATCAAGAGTCAGATGCATAACTGACTGAGCCACAACCCAGGTGCCCCGGCACTTCCTTACGCACAGTGTTCTAGGTTCATCTATTTCCCCTGTCCCAGCGCTGGAAAAGATCATTTCGTGTATCCCTGATTCTTTTTATTTACTCGTTGAGTTTTTTATTTCAATTTTCTTTTTCATTTACATTAGTACTAATTGGTCCTTTTTCAAATCTGTTTGGCTGTTCTTTTAAGGGCATTAATTAGGATACAGTCTAAGCTCCAGTAACAAAGAGATTCTAAAATATAGTGGCTTAAATAAGATAGAAGATTGTTTCCTTCTCATGTAATAGTCTAGAGATAAGCCGTGCTTGGCTAGCAGGGCAACTCAACACATACTTCAATCTCCGTGTTCAAATTCTGTTGACTCGAGTTTTCATTAATTATCAGTATGCAACAAGGGGGCGTACACAGGCATTTCTTCTTAAGGCAAGACAGAGAAGTGCCACACATGACACTTCATAATCCATGACCAAAATAAGCCTTGGCTACACCAACCTTCAAGGGAAGTTAGTAAATGTAGTTTTCAGTTTGGCAGCCACAAGCAGGATATATTCACCTATAACCTTGGGAATCTTGGTGAATAACTAGCACTAGAGACTCCTGTGACAATTAGAGTCCACCTCAAATTAAATTCCCCACTTGAGGTTTTGTCCTATAGAAGTAACATAACACAGGGCCACCAATTTACCTGAAGACTCACTTATAGTTACAAAATCTCTGGGGAGATGTTTTTGCCTCTTTAAAGAGCACCAAGTTGAGAGAACCAAGTTTTGATGTTCTGAGAAATGCTAACTTTATGCTAGCTGAGTAATGCATTTAACTTTTCCCCCTTATATTATAATCAGTATTTTAATTGTTTCATTTGAGAGGATCATCCCACCATGTACAAACCATATGCCCTCCTGCTCTTTTAAGCTGTACAAGGTGGCAATATTTCACTGAATGATCACAGGTCAAGAACCAAAACAAAGGTCACAAAATACGCCAACAGCTTTAACCTTTATTCTTATAATGGTTACAAAATGTATCATTTCAGAATCTACAATTTAAAATCATTAACTTAAAAAATCATCAGTTACCTTCTAAAATAATAGAAATAATTTAGTGTCAATTTTCCATTACATACAACACCATCCTCTAATTGTAAATGCATATTTGAATAATTCTATATTGCACCAATAATTAAAGTTCAATTAAAACATTTTTCCAGAATTTTCACAAGCCATTTGCTACCTGAATTTGCATCTTTTCCTTTACAAGTTACAGCTATCTTTAAAGCAAAAGCATACATAAATAAAAAAATATACAAGAAGCTAGTTTAGAAACTAAAATAAAGTAATAGCTAACACTTATTAAGCCATGTATTTTACATATATCATAATATAGATATATAATATAGATATATAACATAGAAAGATATATAATATAGAAAGCTCACAACCACCTTAAAAGGTAAGGACCGCTTACCTCACAGATGAGGAAACTAAGATTTAGAGACCTTATGCACTTATCCGAGATGATACAATTAGCAAGTATTAGAGCAACCCATCTCTGAGAGCCTAGCCACTATGCTTTAACATGAACATTTTACCCACACTTTAAGCTCTTTAACTTCAGGATGCATCTTAAAATTATTGGTGTACTATGATTGCTGTTGAAGCAATACTACGCAACAGTAACGTGGCAGCTGTCATTCCCTGTGCATGCACAAATCTTCCAAAACACTAGTACCAAACCTGCAGAATTTGAGTTGGAAGAAAATCCCAGAGATGATATTGGAACATGCTTTTAATTCTTAAGAGCCAAAAAATTGCTGAGGAGAGTGGGAATAGAAGGAAGGAAGACCTATTTAGCAACACTTCCAAGCAACATTTCCAAAGTGGGACTCAAAAGTAGGTTAGCTCCACATAATTGCAAAACTGGCTTAAGAACTCAGCAGCAATGGTTCTTGATTCATTTCAGAAATGCTGCACAAAGACTCCATGTGGAAAAATAGAACATCTCTGATGTCAAAAAGTGATTCAAGAGTTGGACTCTGAATGTAAAGAAATTCAGCAATCCTTTAACCAATTTATTTCCTATCTATTTTCATTTTCAGGTATGTGCAAAAGTTATAAATAATAAAATCTATGTCTCATTAATTCTGATAGAGTTTTTTTGATAGATGTGAAAATTCTAAATGGTAAAAAGCATCAACAGTATGTTTTTCTTTTAAGTATCGCATAAAATCATGGTACAACATGCTATGATGGCAAAAACAGTGTTTACTATATAATTCACCACAGGACATCTTAACATAGAGCTTCAGATATAACATCAATGAAATCATGCCCCTCCTCCCAACCTCACCTTCTGACCAGCAGCTTATGCATTACACAGGACAAAAATCTGATAATAATCTATATTGTAGCATTGACACTTTCTCAGTTTTTTCAGTCTCATAAAATATAACATTTTTCTGCTGAGCTTCCAATTTATTCAGTTCATTATTTCCTTTATGTTTTAGCCTATATATAATTTGGAAGGCTGGGGTAACAACTAAAAATATTTTAGTCATTTAAGTTACTTTCTTAAATTATCATTGTTACCATGAAAAATTTTTAACAATTTCATTGATCTCTGTTAGTATTTTTTGCTACTCAACATTGTGATGTTTCTAAGTTTTCCTAACTGGGCAAATATATTACAGATGCAAAGTAAAAACTAATGTAATTCAAAGCTATATAAGTGTAATTTTGTACTATCAAATAAAGGTGTGATGAACACTATAAATTATAAGGCAAATTCTCTTTTTTTGTGCTCTCCAAATTTTATTATTCTGACAGTTAACTAACAAATTTAGTCTCCTTTTCCTCTCATAGTAAGTTTCTTAAAGGAGGTCAGTAGAAGAAAACAAGAAATTCCCCATTTCTCAGTAGGTATTCAAATACAAAAATTTTTTAAAAAGAAAATGCAGAAATAGCACTGAAGCCAGAAAACAAGCAGAAGCAGGAAATTCTGAGTTACAAAATAGGCTAATAAACATTTTTAAATAAAAGATTTGACATTTATCAAGAGGGGAGAAAATACTTGTGATCCTATTCAAATATTTGTTCCTGTTGTTCCATAATGAATACTTTCTTTTGTAAATCTTGACAGACTCCTTCCTGTGTCAGCATCTCTTTCTTAAGCTGATAGACGAAGGTTTATTTTTAAACATGGATCACAATAAATATGAAGTTGATTTGATTTCTGCTGTGCTACTTCCACAACACTATTTCTAATATTCTCAGAGACAGTACGGTCGCTGGTTATGGTAGAAAAAAAGATAAAATTGCCAGCTTAAGAGTTTGGAATCTTATCCTGAATATTTCGAGATGTTTTTCTAATCCTACCCAAATGTATCTATATTGCTAATCTCTCATATACATTTTATATCACAGTAAAATTTTGAAAGATAGCTTCTATGAACTTTTATTCCATACTTATTAGGGTAAATATTTTAGTCTGTCTTGATAGGACTCTGGTCACAGAACTATATATATTACCTGTCTAAACATACATATGACATAATGCCTTTAATTTTATAATTTATTTAGGGATGTTCAGAAAATCAATGACTACTAATGTTTTTCTTTAAACATCAGCTTTGGCTTATTAACAATTCAAAAACAACTAGGGGTGAAAGAAATAATTTATTTGGATATCCTTTGTTAATGTCAAACAATGAGTTGTTTATCTTAATATATTTCACCTTCAGAAGCTAAAAATCATCTCAAGAGTCAAATCTTGTCTTCCTCTTTGCTATATATTTATAAGGACCAGCTTAAGAGAAATTTTTAAGTTCAAGAAGAAATCAAAAGGACATCTGAGATACCATTTGAACTTTTAAATAAGAAATACTAGCCCAGAAAAACTGACATAAGGAAAATATAAGAGTCAATTTTACAGCCCCTTCCTTTGAGAAACATAAGATATGCTGTACTTTTTTAAATTTGTCAACTGATTTCTGCTTATTTCAGAAACTCTCCTAAAACTTACGTCTTGAACAGTTTGACATCATAACTCAAATTACTTCTACTGAAATTAATTGTTAAAACTAAAGAGAAAATGGTACAGATATAAATGTATAGCATAAAATACCTCAGTCATTGACAGAACTTTAGAAATTTAGAGCAAACTGGATGGTATTATAACTGCATAGAGTAACTGAAGCATATTGAGGGAAGACAAGACAATAGGACTAAATATGTCATGTAAACAGATTTCAAATACAAAAAAAAAATGTTCTTAGAAAAACTTTCAGGAATTGGACCCTATAATTTAAGTTCACCAACTTCTCTTTTCCCTTTATCTTCTTTTTTAGTACATATTTGCATAAAAGTAAGAACTCCACTCTGCTGTAGCTGTTTACTAATACGGAGCATGACCCAGTCTTTGTTTTGCTTTCAAGGAGACGTATGTAAAATGCAATATAAGTGAATTACTGGAAGAATAAATTCTGAAACAAGGACATACCAAATATAAACCCCAAATTTGTTCTTAGGTTCAACAGGCATGTGTATCTTTGCCAAATTGCCATAAAATTTCTAAATGCTTACTCTCAATTTCTGTATTTATCACACTGCAAACAAGTTAACAATTTGCAAACAAGCACCAGTTTCCAGATCAAACTTTCATCTCTCAGAGACCAAGAAAGAACATAACACACAAAAAAATAATAAGTATGAATTAGTGGTTGAAGCTTTATTCAAGTGCTAAGTATTCAGCAAGCTTGCTATTAAAGAGGATATATTTAAATCTAAAATAAATTCACTGAATATAACTTCCTTCTTTCTTAAGAAGTAGCTTCATTACATTCCGAAGTCAAGTTCAAGAGTTTGACGTCTGAGTATGCAATTAATTTAAATTAAAAAACAACAACAACACTGAATCTTGAAAAGAAAAGAAACTACAAGCTAATTTAATCCAGTTTTCCTCAAGAGTAACACTGGTTGTCAAAGCAGTCCTATAACCAATTAGTACTTGTCTGGTATAAAACATTACTTGATAAAATTAGAGGTCTGGAGGATACAGCTAGAGCAACATAAAACAGACTGATGATCCTCCACTGGTTTCAATCCAGAGCTACTTCTGCCCCATTTCTGCTAGTTGAGAACAGCTGCTGGTATAGTTCATATTCTACATCAAGAAAATGGAAATAGGGTAATGTGAGGTTGAAAACAGAAACAGAGTTCTAAATATCATGATAGATTCCAGTAAAAAGTCTTTGCTGCAAAAAAATAGAAAGCTGAAAGGCCCTTCAAAAGATGTCATTTTCAAATCAGCTTCCAACTTTGTAAACAGATTTATAAACCACTTAGTTAATCGAAGTAAGGTAATATTAAAACATGGCAACTTATGGAATAAGCCTTACAAAGTAATAAATCCAGAAATTATTACTACGCACACATAAATACGAACATAACCTAAAGAACAGGGCTACTTGTTGTTGGTTGTATTACCACATATGTGTTGTTGGTTGTATTACTGCATATGTGTTCTGGTCTCTAAATTCTCTAAAAATAAAAATTCCCATAACAAGGATGTCTTGTTGCTTCCAATATTAAACTGTCATAATTAAAGAAGTATACTCTTTCCTATAGCACCAATGAAAGAAATTATTATTAAAATTTATCAGGTTAAATTTTAATAACACTAACAATGAAAAAGACTATCTAGGAAGAAAGTGACCATAACTCTATTACCAGAGAAAATTACACAGAAGGCAGATCTATCAACAGCAACTTCTTTAGGGTTCCCAGATCTAATTCCAATGTGTTGGTGGGGCGGCGGGGGCGGGGGGTTCCCACTCCCACAACACTGAACAATTCTTGGACACCCGCTGATGTCTAAGAATTCAACTCTATTCCAACACTATCTACCAAAAGACAGTATTAGATTCCACAGGCTAAGGGCTCAATCCCACAAGACCCCTCACTTCAGATGTCTGTCACAGCCCCAGGCTGTTAACTGTGCTTCTAGCCTACCAGCTTCAGATTGGAGGTCCCAACAACCTCCTCCTTAGGTTCTTTTAGTTTGCTAGAGTGGCTCACGGAATGCAGGGAAACACATTTGTTTACCAGTTTACAATATGATAAAGGATATGAATCAACAATCAGATGAAGAGGTACATAGGGCAAGGTATGGGGAAAGGCAGGAGGGCTTCCATGCCCTTTTCAGGCACACTACTCTCCCAGCACCTCCATGTATTCACCAACCCAAAATCTCCCTGAATCCAACCCTTCTGGGTTTTCACTGGGGGCCTCATTGCCATCATGATTTACTAAGTCATTGGCCATAGGCTGATACAACCTATAGTTCCTTTCCCCTCTCTGGTCAGGGGGTGGGACTGAAAGTTCCAACCTCCTAATCACATGGTTAGTCCTCCTGGCAACCAGGCCCTACCTCTGGGCAGGGTCCAGGAGTCACCTTCATTAATAACAAGATACCCATGTCACCTTTATGATTCCAAAGTATTTTCAGGAGCTATGGATAAAGACCAAATATAACTGAGAAATATATTTTGGTCATTTAAATGACTAAGTATATATTTCTTACAAATCATTTTTTAGGGTAGATAACCAACAATTAAGCCAAAATTATTTTCTAAAGTTCTGCTCAAAACTAAGATTCTATCCATCCATAGTGGTCCTAACAAAGGGATGAAAGATTTCCTAGCACTTGGCTGGAACTCGTTTTCTCTTCTACAATAGAATAGGCATGATAGATGCAATTTTGCTGAAATGAATCTAAATTCATATATTGAGGGATATCAGTATTCCCAAATATGCTATTACACCTAATATTATTCATAGTGGATAAGAAAATTGTGTTTCAGAACAAATTTGACACAAATCTACATGTGTCATGGTTAACAATATTATTTTTAGTAATTACTTTATAAGGCCACATAGTTGTATGCTCACTACTTAAAAAAAAAAAAGGAAAGTTTTATTAGCAAAGATTGTGGAGGTAAAGTTTTCTCTAGTTTGAAGCAGGATTCTCAATTCCACCAACCAGATGTTCTTGACAATTCTCTTTTTAGTAATAAGGAAATTATTCTCAACCTCACTAGTTAAAATAAAAATTAAAATAAAATGGAATTTTTCACCCTTAAGAATATAGAAAATACAAAAGTCTGACTAGAATATCAAATATTGATTAGGGTGTAAGGAAGGTAAATTAGTGTAGTCACTATGGAAAATAATTTGGCTGTGTCTAACAAAATTCAAAATATTATGTAGCCTATGATCTAGTTAATCCACATCTAGGTATATAAACCAAAACAGACTCAGATACATAGTACAAAGTGTATTTTGTATCACACTATAAACTTTTTGATTGAGACCTGCAGGGAAATACATTTTATATAATTGTGTTCTGAGTTGCGATATATGTCTTATGAAAAAAAAAATGCCCTTTACTCTGATACTTTCTACTATATTCTTTTTCAAAATGCAGATTTCAACCTATCTAAATTGATTTCACCACCTGTTGCATGGAAGACACTGGCCCAAAAAACTGTAGCAATATGTACAAGACAACATCTATAAGACTGTTCACTGTGGCATTGTTTAAAATAGAGAAAAAACTGGATATAATTTATAAGCCTATTGATAGGTAGATAATTAAAATGTAAAATACAATGTAATATTATTAAGCAGTTAACAGCATATAATATGTACAGATCTTAAAAGTAGAGTGAAAAAAACAAGAAGCAGAACAATATTTCCAGAATTATGTAATTTACAGCAGTACCATATTATGATTATGTATATATACATATGTAAAATTATTAAAATGGCCAGAAGTGTGTGTGTGTGTGTGTATAAATATATTAATTCACAGGAGTGGGAGGTTCTCAGATAGTAAAGGCAGGTTTGAGAGGCCTTTAAGCGATATATGTCATGTTTTAATTTTTAAAGAAAATTTAAATGTTACTTGAAAAAAATCTGGGAAGAGTTGCAGCAAGTTTTGAGATATGAATAGGAGTAGAATGAATGAATGGGAGTAGAAGTGAGAAAGAATGAGGTAGAGAAGAGTAGAACCAGGTGTACATATCCATACACTTGCATCAATGAATAAGAGAGAAAAAAGCTGGGGGGAAAGTACCAAAATCATAAGGACTAAGGAAAGATTAGGGAGGCATGTAGCAACAGCTGGGGGGGGTGGAAGCATGAAGTGGATTGAAAAGGCAGGAAGAAAAGGCCTAACAACTGGTAAACTGATCCATTCCTCATTGGTGGTTCAACTGTATAAATAAAAGGGTGGCAGCTTAGTGGGAAAGTACTTAGCAACTCTGTTTACACAGACAACAGAAAGTGCCACTAGAGTGGCAAATTGAACTGTGTAAGGCCAATTAACCCTTTCACCTTAGTGTTTTATACTAGCTATCTTACTTAATGTGCCTCTGTTAGATCTACACTGATGTGTTAAGAACCAAATGTAATTATAAATCATTGTTACATGTATTGATGAATTCTGCAAATTCCATGAAGCATATCCATTTTATTTAGTGTTCTGAATACCTTCTTTGCTACTCTCATCTGGTTTTAATTAAGAACGCTTTCAAAAGAAGAAAGGTTATCCAAAAACTCAAACTACACATGTTCTTTATTAAACTATGAATTGATTACTACTCAAATTTTCTGACCTAAAGGATTTTTTTTTTTCAGTCAGATTAACCTCAAATTTCTTCTAGATAAATTAGGGGAATATCAGGGAAAGAGAAACATATTTGAATGAGCAAAAATATAATAATGAAATCCTAATATGCATTGAAGATGTCTGTAAAGCAACCAGCTGCTGTAAAAGCAGTTATATCTATACTCATGATTTACTACTTATGAGAACTTTGCATCTTGAAGGCCTATATAATACAGTTTTTTAAAAAGACAGTAAATAGGTTTATCGTTGAAAATTGTATTCATCTTCCTGATTCCAAAAATACAGTCATGTATCTTCTTTGAACCATCTATATTTGAGAGCAAGGATTGTATCTTCCACACATTCTATCAAACCTAGAAAAAGTATTGTACACTTTATATTGGCATGCATACATTGGTAATGACGAATGAGAAATGATGGCATATGTGAAAGGCTTGCTTCTATGACGTAGTAGAGCCAATAATAAAAGCATGTATTGTTCAATAGTAAGTTAAGGCAATCTGCATAAACATTTATTCATTAATCCTAACACTCTCTTTTCCCTACTACCCACAGCTCCCAAAGGTTACCAATATCATCCCACTATCAGCTAAAATTCCACGTCAAATCTTCGTCTGGCCATGTTATTTATCGCTGACTCTTAATAGTGATCTTTTTTTTTTTTTTTTAATATTTCACTGATTCATTTGAGAGAGAGTGGAGAGTGAACACAAGAGTTGGGAAGGGGCAGAAGGAGAGGGAGAAGAAGACTCCCCACTGAGCAGGGAGCCCCACATGGGGCTCAATCCCAGAACCCCAAGATCATGACCTGAGCGTAAGGCAGACGCTTAACTGACTGAGCCACTCAGGTGCCCCAATAGCAATACTTTTTAAAATGCTATAAAATACTGGGGAAAATGCCAAAAGATTTTTTTGAAGTGGGTTTTAAAGGAATACACACTATATTTCCTAACCCAACAAAGATTAATAAAGATTAATACCAATCCAAAAAGGTTACAATTGCTTTTAGGAGCAAGGGACTTCTCCTAGTTCTGGCTTTTCTCAGTTCTTCCCAATGGGTAACAAGAGATGAGAGAGGCGGAGAATTTGGCCTGCATCATGCTACAGAGATTATGTTTATTGACTTCTATGGGTAGGTTAAAATCAGTGGAGGAAGAGAAGGATACAGCCTCTACCTTTCTTGAAGTCTCTTCTTGAATGCAGGCCACCCACTAGGTTCCCCTATTACCCTTTCCTTTCATAACAACACCAGCACAACCACTGCAAAAGCAACCAATCAAAACAAGCGCATCTGTGAAGACCAATGGAAGGGCCAATTGTAAGCAACAGAAGAAACAGTGTTAACTCCAAATCTGCTGTCATGAATGAGCCTGAGCATACCGATGCTTCTTTGTAGGTAGAGAATATGGTCGACCCTCAAGCACAAAAGCAAATCTTAGAACTTAAATGCCACACAAAATTCAAGATTTTATCTAAGTGATTTTTTAAAAAGAAAACCACCAAATTTCAAAAATGTAAAGAAAAATACAATGCTAGACTATGACAAGTAAACCTAAGTTATCTACCTAAAAGTTGCAATATAGATAGTGCAATTAATTCACTTACAAAGCTCAGTTTCTCTAAAGCACTTATTACAAGGTCTTCTTCAAGAATTCCCTTCCTTGTTTTGTAGATAAACACACAAACTATAATACAAATCACAATCATTCTGAAAGAGAAATAATTTCCAAAAGTAGTGATTATTAATTTAACCCAAGCAAGGATGTATAAGTACAGATATCTCTTCCTAGTTCCCTTCTGAACACTCTAGTCCTGGAGCCAATTTTGGACTTAAGTTTAGAATTGAATCCCAGTGCAGAGCACCAAAATACACATGCCCAGGACTAGGTAGTCAATTACCACGACTTTTTTTTCACATTAAATAAAACAAATACATCCCAATACAGATAGATAACATTTAAGTTAAAAGTCAGGAGGTTTATGTTCTCATGCTGACCCTCCGTATGATCATACATCACTCTGGATCCCTCCCTCCCCACCTGGATAACGAAGGCTGATAACAGGTCTTTTCTCTATTTTGGAAAGCTGATCAGAGAGTCTAATATAAACATTCTTTGAAAAGTCTACAGAAAAGTAATAAATGAAAATTTTTTCAAAGTAACAAGGGAAAAAAAAACATTTCCAAATTATTTTGGTACATTCTGTACGTTAAGCCAACATTTAGATGATATTTAACTGCAAAAGCTTTTTTTTTTTAATTTTAAATAAGGATGTCTAGTTTGTATATAGAAACATTTGGCTTATTTTGTAATTTGGATAAGCTTCAGTGGTTTTTTTTTTTTTCTTAAAGCTCTTTTCTTCAAAAGTCCTTTCACCTTTCTCTCTCTTCATCAACCAAATATATATTGATAGAGATTTTTCTTGATTAACTTCTTTTGATGGGTAATACAGTATTTAAGAAGTACTAAATAATATAAAACATAAACAGTCACTAGCCACCTAGAAGCATATCTCCATCAAGAGAGGGAAATCTTGGGGCACCTGACTGGCTTAGTCAGTGCAGCATGTGACTCTTGATCTCGGGGTTGTTAAGTTCAAGCCCCATGTTGGCTGTAGAGATTACTTAAAAATAAAATCTTAAAAACAACAACAACAACAACAAAGAGAGGGAAATTTTAACAAGGGAGGGAAGGAAAGAGCAAGAGAGAAACATAAATGCAAACTCTACAAGAATTTTCATTATTTCCTTTTTCTTTAATTATGATATGTTAGTCACCATACAGTACATCATTAGTTTTTGCTGTAGTGTTCCATGATTCATTGTTTGCGTATAACACCCAGTGCTCCATGCAATACGTGCCCTCCTTAATATCCAACACTGGGCTAACACATCCCCCCACCACTCCCCTCTAAAACCCTCAGTTTCCCTGAGTCCATAGCCTTTCATTGTTCATCTCTCCCTCTGATTTCCCCCTCTTTATTTTTCCCTTCCTTCTCCTAATGTCCTCCCTGCCATTCCTTATGTTCCACAAGTGAGTGAAACCATATGATAATTGTCTTCTCTGCTTGACTTATTTCACTCAGCATAATCTCCTCCAGTCCCCTGTCCATGTTGATGCAAATTGTAGGTATTCATCCTTTCTGATGGCTGAGTAATATTCCACTGTATACCTGAACCACATCTTCTTTATCCATTCATCTACTGAAGGGCATCTTGGCTCTTTCCACAGTTTGGCTATTGTGGACATTGCTACTATGAACATTATTTCTTGAAGCAAGATTTTGTAGTACTTGTATACTGATAAAGTAATTTATAGATTTCAGAAAGCCAGCCTCTCAGTAAAGTGAGAAAGTCAATTAGCAAGTGAAAAGATATCTGGCTCAGAATCTGGTGAGAATGGGGTCAGCAACTTCTTTTTTTTTTTTTTTTAATAGTTGGTTTTATTAAAGCAAGAGCACAGGACCCATGGGCAGAAAGGGCTGCTGGGGTCAGCAACTTCTTAAGCTCCAAGTGCATTCAGCAGAACTAGGCGATGATAGGGCACAGGCAGGTGGATTGTTTACAGATAACATATAGTGGTCTATCAGCTGATTTTATTTTGTCTTGCACTACTACCAAATTATTTCCTATCTATAAAGAGAGGGAATCATGTTATATACTTCTTTCAAAGATTCATAAAACCTAAAACAGTGCTGGGGACTAATAGAATAGATGAAGGAATATAAAGAGGCACAGGAAAAAAAAAGGCAAAGAATTTAAAAGACAATGGAAACATACACAAAATCACTACTCAAAAGGGCCTCTACGACATCCAAGGATCCTAAGGCTAAAATACTTTTTAAAAAACTACATCACAAGGCACCCTTTATTCAAAGACTGTAAATTCAGCAAGTGATATGTTTGTACGATGTTATCAGAAACATCTAAGCTATAAAAAATACAAATATCAACTCTGGTTAAACACTGTCATTGAAGTGCACATGTAATAGCTATCAGTTACTCAGCTTATTGCAGGTTAATCAGTGTTATGACAAATGCTTCCTTTACTTGAACTGCTTTATATGTAATTAGTAATCAATGGAATAAGGTCCTTATAACACAAAAGTTGAGTTAGCACAATTTGGTTTTCTCCCAGCACTCTCATTTTATTAAATGATCTAAGAGAAGATTTCTCACAATTAGAGAAAGCCTTAACAATATATGAAGCCCTTAAAAAAGAGCTAAAAATCTACAGAAATTCTTTCCTTTAATCTAAGTAGTAGCTGGTTTATAGGCATCAAGAACATCTATGGTTTCCACTATGTAAATTTACTGATGAAGCCATGAGTACAGCTGAAGCAGCAGTGAAACACATTGCAGTGAAATGGGTTCTACTCTGAGTCATACTTAAAATTTTTATTCAAATGACCTTAAAAACCTATTATCCCAAATAAGGAAGCATGAGCATAAGAGGATCTTAAAGGATTTTAAGAACTGACTATCATACTAGGCAAAAATGCTGATGGAGATTTAATTAAATTTTTTAAAGTACTGTTTTACTTAATGCTTATAAAGTTCTATAGAGTGGGAAGTACATGATAAGTCTGGAACATCTTGTGGTGCCAGAAAATAAATTGTCCTGAAAAATGGTAGGGAAAGTTAAAAAACAGAGGAGTCAATGTGAAGGAGTTCTCAATGGCCAAATGTGATGTAATACCAGCAAGGAAATAATGATGGTAATGGAGGATAAGCCATAAAATATTCATGAGTACATACTGATATAAGTAACTAAATAGTGGCTAAATAGTGCGAAGGGATCTCTCTTCCTTACAGTATAATACCAACTAATAAATACGGAAAGAATAATGGAAATAGAAAAATCACCGTCTGGTAACAGTAATACTGGTTGGTTACACGCAAAAGTCATCAATGGATGCTAAAATTACTGGGCAAAAGTATGATGAGAAATAAAATACCTGCATAGTCTCAAAGTATTTTCCCACAAGAAAAACAAGAAAGGGAAAATAGTAACTTTGCAGTGGAAAACTTGGCAGACACTTAACCAAGTAATCAAAATCAATATCATCTGTAATGAGATACATCAATATCATGTTCCTACTGATATACCAGAAAAGGCACATCACTTCTGTGGGTATTCATGCCAAATATACATAACCTGAATTAATCATGAGGAAACATCAGATAAATCCAAATTGAGGGACATTCTAAAATGTATCTAAAATATAGCTCCTGACAAGCGTCAAAGTCAAGAAAGACAAAGACTGTAGAATTGTCCCAGAGTGAAAATGAAAAACATCAATGAGATAAGATCACCAAATGGGTGAATCTGGACCAGAAAAAAAATACTAGAGGGACTGCTGGCAAAATCTGAATAAGGGTGTAGGTCCGTTAAGGGTACTATCTGTGTTAATTTCCTGATTTTGATAATTTTATTAAGGTTATGCAAGATATTTGGGAAAGCTAGGTAAAAGGCTATAAGGACCTCTTTGTATTATTTTTGCCACTTTTTTTTGTCTAAAGTTATCTCAAAATGAAAGATTATAAGTAAAAATAGTTTAAAAATATTTTTCTTAATTCTAATATTTGAAGTCAGTGATCATACATCTCTTCAGCCTCTCCTTTTCACATTAAATATTTCTTCACTGGACAAGATTCCCAGAACCACTATTAATATTTGTCACTCGGGGCGCCTGGGTGGCGCAGTCATTAGTGTCTGCCTTCGGCTCAGGGCACGATCCCGGCGTTCTGGGATCGAGCCCCACATCAGGCTCCTCCCCTAGGAGCCTGCTTCTTCCTCTCCCACTCCCCCTGCTACACGTGTTCCCTCTCTCACTGGCTGTCTGTCAAATAAATAAATAAAATCTTAAAAAAAAATATTTGTCACTCACCCTTGAAAAAAATTCCATTTGATAATAAATCTATTAGTAGGGTTGTACATAATATACCAATAGAGATTATATTTCTCACTTTCTATGATCAAGACACTATATGTTTAATACAAATTGGAGTTGGCTTTTAAAAGCAGATGCATATGTCTGAGATGATTACGTAGTTTCTGTCCTTGATTTTATTAATAGGCTGTACTACATTAATTGATTTTCAGATGTTAAGCTAACCTTGCATTCGTGGGATAAATCCCATTTAATCATGGTATTTAATCCATCTTATATGTTGCAAGATCCAGTTGACTAACATTTTTGCTGGAAATTCTACATCTACATTCATGAGAATAATTGGCCTATAATTTTTTTTTCCTGTGACATTTTTGTCTAACTTTGTGTTACCAGAGTAATACTTACCTCACAGAATGAGCTGAGAAGTACTTTCCCCCCTCTTTTATTTTCTGGAAGTTTGTGGAAAGCTGTAATTATTTCTTCTTTAAATATTTGATAGAATTCACCAATGAAGCCATCTGGCTATAAGCTTTTCTTCATGGAAAATCGTTAATTACTAATTCAATTTACTTATTTGTTATAGGTCTGTTCAGATTTTCTATTGACACAGTTGTAGTAAATAAACTTTGTTCATTTCATCTATGTTACCTAATTTATTGGCAAAGTTCATAGTATTCTCTCATAATGCTTTTAACTTCTGTAGGGTTGGTAGTGATACACATCTTCTTTCATTCATTAAGTTGATCTTTTATTCTTTTTTTTTTCTTGATCAGTCTAGCTAACAGTTTATCAATTTTATAATCTTTTCAAAGGGCAAAATTTTGGTTTTATTGGTTCTTCCATTGCTTTTCTGTTTTATATTTCATTGGTTTCTGCTCTAATCTTATTATTTCCTTCATTTTTCTTGCTTTGAGTTTAATTTGCTCTTTTTCCCTTCCTTGTGTCTTAAGGCAAATGCTTAAGACTACTGATGTGAAATCTGTCTTCTTTGCTGATACAGTTATTTGAAGCTATAAATTCCACTTAGATACTGCTTTAACTGCATTCCCTAAATGTGGTATGTTCTGTTTTAATTTTCATTCAGTTCAAAATATTTTCCAATTTCCCCTGTAATTTTTTTTCTTTGAACCATGGGTAATTTAGGAATGTGCTAAGGTCCAAATATTTGGGGATTCCCAAATTTGTTTCTGTTGTTGATTTCTAATTTAACTACATTGTGATTAGAGAATATACTTAGTATTATTTTAAGCCTTTTAAATATACTGAGGTTTGATTTATGACCTAGTATATGAACTATCCTGCAAATGTTCCATGTGAACTTGAAAAAAATGTGTATTTTACTGTTCTTGAGTGTTCTATAGATGTCAGTAAGGCCGATTAATAGAATTATTAGAATTATTAATAGAATTATTCCAGTCTTGTATATTCTTGTTGATTTTCAGTCTAGATATTCTATCATTTATTGCAAGCAGGGTATTAAATTATTCCTGATGATCTATTTTTCAATTCTGTAAGCTTTTGTTTCATGTATCTTGGAGTCCTGTTGTTAGATGTGTATAACTGTTTTATATTCTTGATGAATTGTCCTTTTTACCACTATGAAATGTCCCTCATTTTCTATAGTAATATTTTTTGTCTTCAAGTCAATTTTGCCTAATATTAGTATAACAATATATTAGTATATTGGTACATTGCCTAATATTAGTATATTACTAATATAGTATTAATGCTTGTACCATTCTTTTACATTCAACCTATTTGTGTCTTTGAATCTAAAATGTCTTTTGTAGAAAGAATACATTTGGATCTTTTTTTTAATCCAGCCTGACAATCTCTACTTTATTGGGATGTCTAATCCAGTCATATTTAATTTAGTTACTGATATGGTCGGATTTACATCTGACATTTTGCTTTGTTTTCTATATATCTCATGTCTTCCCCCCACCATTTCTCCTTTGTTGCCTTCTTTTTAATTACATAGCTATAGATATGTCCTAGTGTTCCATTTTACTTTGTTAGAATTTTTACTACATAAATTTTTTAGTTGTTTTCTTAGTGGTTGCTCTAAGGATTACAATATATATTGTAACTTATCAAGATGTACTTAAGATTAATACTAACTTTTAATACAGAAACACTGCTCCATTATAGCTCCATTTCTTCCCTCTTTGTATTATCATTATTATATATAGTAATCATTATATGTTATAAGCTCAACAATAGAGTTTTATAGGTGTTTTATGTAATTGTTTACCTACATATTTATATTTTCTGGGGTTTTTTCCTTCACATAGATTCACATTACTCTCTGGTTTCACTTCTTTCACTCTAAAGAGCTTCCTTTAATATTGCGTGTAGGATAGAACTACTAGTAATGAATTCCTTTAATCTCTGCTTATCTGGAAATGTCTTTATTTTACCTTCTTTCTAAAAGGTAAGTTTGTAGGATATAGAATTTCCAGTCACATTTTTTTTTTCTTTCAGAACTTTGAATATGCCAGCCCACTGTCTTCTAGCCTTCACTGTTACTGATGAGAAGTCAGTTTTTAATCATATTGCTGTCATCCTGTATGATTTTTAAATTTCACTTTCAAGATTTTCTCTTTATTTTTGGATTTTTACAATGTGACTATGGTTTTCTTAGGTATGGATATCTTTGCATTGAACCGATTTGGAGTTTGTTGAGCTTCCTGGATGTAGAGATTAGTATTTTTTATCAAATTTGGTTAATTTGGGGGCATTCAACATACTTTCCCTCTTTTTCTTTCTCTCTTGTCCTTCTGGGATTTTCAATATGTACATGCTGATACGCCTGACTGTGTCCCACAGGTTTTTGAGTCTGTTCATTTTTCTTACTCTTTTTTCTTTCTGTTTTACCAACTGAACAGTTTCTACTAATCTGTCTTCAAGTTCACCGATTCTTTTGTCATCTCAAATCTGCGGTAGATCCCAGCAAGTGAATTTTTCATTGCAGTTAATGCCTTTTTCAACTCCAGAATTTTGATTTGGTTTTCTTTTTAAATTTCTGTTTTTCTATATTCTCTGTTTGCTGAATCGTTAACATGTTTTTCTTTAAACTTGACTTTATTTCTTTGAACATACTTATAACAGCATCTTTGAAGTTTTGCATACTAAGTATAACATCTTGGCCCGTTTAAACACAGTTTCAATTGATTTCTTTTTTCCCTGAGTACAGATCACTTTCTTGTTCCTTTGTATGTATCACAGATTTTGTTGAAAACTGGCTATTTGATAATATATTGGAGCCACCTTAGATTTGTATTGTCCCCTTGCACTGGGGCTTGTTCTGTTTTTGTTTGCATGTTTAGTGACCTGCCAGGGATTATTCTATGGATTCTGTCTTCTGGGTGGTGCGTAGCTGCTGAAATCTGTGCTCAGGTTTTTTCCCCCTTGTTTTTATTTTTAAACTTGTGCAGCATAGTTTAATGATTAGTCAGTCATTAGCTACAGGTTGTGCTCAAACATCTTAGGCTAGTAAAGCTTCTACTTTTTGATGATGGGTTTGTGTGTCAGCAAGGGAACATATTCATAGCTTAGGCGTTTTATAAGTCTTTTGAGGCTCTTATTTTCTGTTTGACCCTCTTGTGGCTCATCTGTATACGCACAAGACCTCTTACTCAGGCAGGAATGTGTGAATAGCTAGGGACTTTTCCATTCCCTCCATACCCTTCCAGGTTATAATGGACATGTGGGATGTTATCAAAGCCTACATGACTGTCTTATTCTCTGGATCTCCTAGTTAATTTTTTGACTACACTACTGGGTTATTGCTTTCCCTATCTAGGATCACAACCTCAGGGAGGCTGTGATCACAGCCTTCCCTATTTGTTTGCCATTGAGATAGGTAGTGCTTGCTCTGCCCACTACCTTAAAAACAGAGCTAGATGGGTACCATTCCAGGCAAAAATGTCACCAACACCCACTTCCCTTACCTGAAGTTCACCAGCTTATTTTGTAATAAAGGCTTCTCAATTTGTCATATATCTTTGTTCAATTTCAGAGTCCTGCAATAGTCGTTTTTGACCATTTTTTCAAGTTTCATCATTTTTGGGGGGTAGGGGGAGGAGAACGCAGATTTGCTGAGCTCCAAAAGCCTTGTCTTTCACTCTCTTTCTCTTTTACAGAACCCTCTAAATTACGATCTCCAAACATTTTTGGTTGTATAAACTGTCCATAAATTTTTTTTAATTTTTGTATTTATATTTGAATTTTATATATCTATTTATTCATTAAATTACATGTAGTCTATTACTGTACTAATATATGGTATATCATAAAATATATATGAAAATATGAGATTTTAAAGGATAAAATATAAGTGAATAGAAACTTCAACATTTTTTTCCTGAGCCCAACAATCATCTTTTGCACCCTGGGCAAAGTAAGTACCTGCTCTTCCACCCAGAAATCTAAACCAGAGACAGGTCACACTTTGCTGATGCCTGTAGTAAGCCAGCACTGTTCAATAAAAATATAATGCAAGCCACATGTATAACTTTACATTTTCTAGTAGTCACATTTTAAAAAAAGGAAAAATAAATAAAATTAATTTTAAAAAGTTTATTTAAACCAATATATAAAAATATTCTTCTCAACATGTAATATTAAAAATTATTGAGCTATTTTACACTATTTTTTATACAAAGTCTTCAAAATCCAGTGTATATTTTACATGGCCAGCACATCTCAGTGAATAAGTCAAATTTCTGATGGTTAAAGTGAAATGCAGTCCTACCCAAACAATAAAGTTGTAATGGGAAAATATTTTGTACTCCTTCAGTTTTAAAATCTTAATTTTAACTTAATTAAAATTAAATAAAATGTAAAATTAATGTTCTTAGTCTAGCCACATTTCAAGTGCCTGACATATGTGGCTAGGGGCTACAATACTAGACAGCACACCTCTAAACTCTATGCACTGTGAGGACTAAGAAGTTATAAATAAGCCCATAATATAACTGGTTGTTCAACAGTATCTATAATATACTGTACGTATGTGTGTGCGTGTGTGTATATATATATATATATACATATATATATATATATAAAAGCATTCAGAAGAATAATACAAAGTTAAGAGGCATTGAAGTGTGGTCTCTCCTCGAGACCTATTAGTTGGCTTTTTTTTTTTTTTTTAAGATTTTGTTTATTTATTTGACAGAGATAGAGACAGCCAGCGAGAGAGGGAACACAAGCAGGGGAGTGGCAGAGGAAGAAGCAGGCTCCCCGCAGAGGAGCCCGATGAGGCTCGATTGATCACAGGACCCTGGGATCACGCCCTGGGCTGAAGGCAGACTGAACCACCCAGGCGCCCCTATTAGTTGGCTTTCTTGGCCAGGATACCATGGTGCTTGTTTGCCAGAATGAAGAATTGTATCTGCAACTTATCCTAAGTATATTTACAGCCACAAAGCTACTTCATTTGACCCAAGCTATTAATTTCTCAAGTGACTAACATCTGAAATTCGGTGAAATAGTTTCTGATTCACTGAAATAATTATTAGAAATTATTTAATATTTTTTACAATAACAAAATACATAGACGGGTTTTTTAGTCTAAGGTTGTTTGCCTTATTTCATTTGCCACTTATAATTTTAAATAGGCTATAAGTTAAAGGCAACTTAAAAATATCCATTCAATTTATCTAATAAATAAAGATTTAGTTTATCTAACTGTGATTTAATTATATATCATTCTTCTTCCCAGAGTAAAAGAATTTACATGGGTATGTGTTACTGATATTAACAGAACTCTAAAAGGAAATATTTATCCCTAAATAAAATAATTCTACTAATCCCACAATTCAAACTGTTCCCATTACTGTCTCATCTTTGTGCATGTATATAACTCCCATAAAATTATGACTACAACTTGATATATGGCTTTTTTCACTTATAAGTATTTTTCCATGTTGCTGTGTACTTTTCACATATAGTGTTATTAATGATTACACATCACACCAAGAATGTCATAATTTACTGAAACCATCTCATGTTAAAATTTGATTGTTTCCAATTCCTTACTATTATTAGTAATGCTATCAAAAGAACTAATGAATTAACAAATATGAAAAACAGGCTTTGTTATCGGTTTCATAACATAATCTAGAAAGCTCTGCAAATTCTATTCTGTCACAAAAACAAAGGTTAGAAACATTACTGCAGACAACTGCTGCAGAGGCACTACTGTTATCCACCTTAGAAAACCAACAATGACTGTAAGTGAAATGTCTTTTAAAAAGATCATTCTCTTCCATGTTAGTATCTTTAAAGACTTCCCTGGGATTAACGACTAAATATTAAATGTACATAATAATTACAAAACAAACGTGTTCCTCAAATTGTATGTACACTGATTGTATTTGAGTCCTATGAATGCAGAATGAAAGGACTTTTTATCTTTGCTTGTAAATCTGAATCGTATACTTCTTTCCTTAAATCATTTATTGATTTCAATTAAGGATCATCCAATTCCATGAAGTTATTATCCACTGAGATTCTATGATTTTAGTACTGTCATCAAGTTGATTACTAGAACAGTTTTCAGTGAGGTTAACCCTCACTGTCCTGTTTTCTTTTGTGCAACTTTGAAGACTGAATATGAGAGAATGTAATGTTATATAGGCCCAGAAAGAGAAAGCCTTTTTAAGAGGTTTGCAAGTAGCATATATTTACAGCTGACATGACATTACCTATATATAACTTTAGGACCATTCATTTCCCCCAACAATGGTTTTTATGACATGTATGTTGAGTTTCACTGTCTTTCTCCCCACCTGGCATATTTTTCTAACAAGGTTCAAGACAAAGTTCAGAACTTTCCTCTGGGCATCTCCAACAGGGCCATACACGTTACTCTGAGGTAATGTGATCTACTTATTACCGCATTCAAAACCTTGCAGGATCTGATTATTTTAGAAATGTTACTTGACTGTTTTAGCACCCACACTTGAATAAACTCTAGGAATAGTGGTCAGAAAGTGAATGACCTACTGTCCCTTTTTATATCTAAGTAATAGTCTCTTATATTGCTGTGAATAATAGGCCTGACTATACTTCTGGGTGATCAATGGTAAAATATTCTTAGATAACAGGAAAACTAGCATTACAAACAATATTATAAAAGAAACATAGCTTTTAAAAATATTTCAGGGTTAAAGTATCACTGCAAGAATTGAGGGACTTCCTCCCTAACCCCACTCCAAATACATACCAATGATAAAATTTAGAGAGAAAATTACAAACACATAGCCATGAAAAATACTAGTTAAATATCTCTGTAGACAAAAATAAATGGAAACTTGTAGCCCCAATGAGAGCTTAAGGTATAGGCCTACTGGACTCCACACCTACAAGTAGGCAGTAATCGAGAAGTAGGACTCTCACAGAGTAATGAGAACTAAAAGTCTCTACAAAAAGCCTGGGATCAGAGCCAAGCTCAGTGCTTGAAACCAACAGTTACAGTGGGATTCAACCACCTGTTGAGGGAGGGAGGGAGTAAAAAGTGAAAAGGCCACTCACTACCTGAGGCCATAGCTTATAAAATATCACGTATCTGAGATGGTAAGAGGGCATGGTTTCAGCGCCACAGCTGAGACCAGGCCAAGCGATCTGCAGGCTTGGTAGCTGATCTGCAGTGGCCCCAATATAACCTCAGGAGGGAGCCCTAAGCTGCCTATAGGAGTAAAAGCCTCTGTGAAGCCCCTAGGGAGGGCTGCATGAAAAGGAGAAACTCCCACTCAAGATAAACTTGTAAACTAAAATTTTACTGACAGAAATATAACATTTTAATTATAAAAGAAAAATTATTTCCTTCAAGTTGAATCGCCTATGTGCAGTTCTTTATAGTAATCTCAAAGTCTAAAATATTTTTATATGACCACAATAGGAGGTTTTTAGTAGACATACAACCTATACAATGGCACATATGCATCCTGCTTTAATGGTCTATCACAACTTCTGGGTACAATTTTAATTAAATAAATCTTGTGGCTCATATTATCAAAGCTGACATAGCCCAAATCATCTTAGGTTCTCAACTTATAGAAATTTCCTGTTGCTGACCTTGATGACCTTAGGAAATCATTTATAGTAATCTCAAATCATGCTTACTGTAGTTCTAAGACAACTGTTAACTATGATGGCTTGGGTCTTCTCTAGGGTGAATTTAGTACATATCTAAAGACCATGAAAACAAGAAGGTCCAGTATATTTTCTTTTTAATAGCTTTATTGAGGTAAAACCGATCCATAAAGAATTGTGGGGGTTTTTTTTTGAGTAACCCTACTACTGTAGAGAGAATCAACAAGTAACTACTTCCCTTGTGCATTTTATTTTAAGGCATTTCACAGCAATAATTTAGAGGGAATATATATTCAGTGGTAATCCAAAAGAAGATTGCAAATGAAGTTGATAGTATTTAAGAATTATGGTTTTGGCTTTACATAAGAATAACATTTCCACGGAGTACTATTATCCAAAAACTTAACAGGCTGTTTCATAACCCCATTGTTAGACATAAATAAAACAGGGTGGATGACCATCTGCTAGAAGACCTATAGAAGAGATCCCTATATGAGGAAATATTGGTGAGATCTCTTCAAACTTCAGGATTATATTACCGGTTTTTAAATTTTTGTTTTTGTTTTTTCATTCAACATGGAATTTTTAACATTTCTGACCTCAGTGCAATTTCTTTCTTGTACCAGGATTTTTTTAAAAAAGATTTATTTATTTATTTGAGAGAGAGAGAGAGAAAACGTATGCGTGCAGGGAGAGGGGCAAAAGGAGAGAGAGAATCTCAAGCAGACCCTGCTCAGTGGGGCTCCATCTCACAATCCTGAGATTATGAACTCTGCTGAAATCAAGAGTTGGATGCTCAACCGACTGAGCCACCCAGGCGCCCCTGTACCAGGATTACTTAAAACAACAATAGCTAGGGGCACCTGGGTGGCACAGCGGTTAAGCGTCTGCCTTCAGCTCAGGGAGTGATCCCGGTGTTATGGGATCGAGCCCCACATCAGGCTTCTCAGCTATGAGCCTGCTTCTTCCTCTTCCACTCCCCCTGCTTGTGTTCCCTCTCTCGCTGGCTGTCTCTATCTCTGTCGAATAAATAAATAAAAAAATCTTTAAAACAACAACAACAACAACAACAACAACAATAGCTAGATATAAAAATCATCAACATTAAGATCTACTTCTTTTCCTCAGTTGCCTATGGAATCACAAAAGGTAAAGTCAAAAAGATCGGCAATTATTCAGTCTAAAGGAAAGCAATACTTATTAGGAGCTATGTAGAGGTGGCAGAGGTATTTAGTAAAAAAGGATGACTTGGCATCCCTGATTGATAAAGAGCCAAACTACTGGTGCATAAATAGAACTGCGTCTAGGAATCTCCCTTAAAACTATTTAATTAAAGCTATAATAGTCAAAATAGATGACAGTAGAGAATACAGTAACTATTTCATAGCTAGCAATATATTTGATGGAAGAGTTTCAGAATACATAGAATGGGCAACCTCAAAGTTAAAATTATAAACTAGGAATACTGGTGAACTTGGTTAAAGCAACATTAAAAATTTAACAAGAATTATCAAATATAACAGCAAAAGTAAATAACCCATTTGAATCAAGCTGATTACTTGAAAACACCCTTACTAGCAGACAGCTCTCTATTCATGGACATTGAGAACCCACTGTCCCTAGAACAGTAACATGGACTATACTAATAGCACTAATAGCCTTTATAAGACAAAGAAAAGAATGGAAAAATGTACAGATAATTAACTAGGAAGATGATATCTAGCAAAACTGGAACAATCTAAAAACAAAACAAAGCAACAAAAACTACGCTTAGTTAAAATACAAAAACAAACAAACAAGCAAAAAAAAAAAACAACAACAACTACAAACTATGTCCCTGACAAAACAGAAATAGTAATAAGTGATTTTACCCAAAAATATTTAGATATATCTATACAACACAGAAATGTTAATTCTCTAAGCCTGTGCTTTCCAAAGTGGTAGCCATTAGCCATATTTAAGCACTCAAAATGTGCTAGTACAATTCAGAAATCAAATTTTTAATTTTATTTGATTAATTTATTTTAAAATTTAAAACATGATACTTGATTCAGTTACTAGAAAGTTTTAAGTGTGCTTGGAAGATTTTGGGTACATGAATCCACTCGTTAGCAATATATTTTATGAAATCTCAATGCAGATCAAGTACTTTCTATCAAAATTTAGTATCTGAATTGAACAGTACTTGAAGTATAAATGTAAAATACATACCAGATTTTGAAGACAGTAAAAAAGCTAGAATGTGAACTATTTCATTAATAATTATTTAAAATGTGATACATGTTGAAATATTTTTGATACACTGCATTAAATATATTATTAAAATTAATTTAATCTGCTTTTTAATTTTTTAAATGTAGTTTTTAGAAAATTTAAAATTACATATGTGGCTTGTATTATATATCTATTACACAGTGCTGCTCTAAGGGATCAACGGCTTGAAAAAGTGTCAAATGCTCCAAATTTCACATTTCTGTCAGTCAGGATTTCTAAGTAAAATATTACTTAACTCCTAATGTCACAAAGATTACTTTAGGCTACACAGAATTTGTGTATTTATATATTCCAAAGTCATTTGTATCCTCTTCACACAGAGGATTGGTACAAATCATTAAGGTATTCCTCTGAGTTATTACAAACTGTGGTAATGTTTAATGGTTATCCCATCATCCAGAATGAGCAATCAAGTATCTGAAGGACACTGAATCATCAAAGACTTACTGATTCTTTTATATTCAGATTCTCTCACTGATTCGGTAAATGATGCTTTTGCGTCTGTGAGAGCTAAATAAGGATCTTTAGTATACCTAAGATGTTAATAACACTAATTTTATGGGACAATTATATTTATATATGTGTGTATATCTGCACATATATATTATGTTATTATATAATATATATAATACACAATATATGTGATATATAATTCCTTAAATAAAACGTATATGCTTATAAATTTTCTCCTGGAAGGAAAACATCAGAACTATATGTCTTTACAGTGCTTTTCCAACCTTTTTCATATCATGGTATTTCACAGAAAATTATATTTGTAAAGACACACTGGTGTAAACTGTTACGTCCGCTCAAGAGAGGACATCACTATCTAAGCACAGTTGCTTGTAGCACATCAATTGGGAAGCCTAGTTTTAGAGGTCCCCACAAAACACTGCAAAAATCTCTGACCCATATTTTATTTTCACCTGATTCATATTTTATTTTTACTTATGCCTACAGTTGTGAAAATACAACCCCTCAACATTTTTAATGACAATATCCAAAGAAGGCCACAAGATGGAGATATTACTCCATTACCATTTTTACTTGTAGTTATTGCATTTTTCCACATTTCCTTCTCCCTATGTACTTCCTACTCTCTCTCCTCAGTGGTACTCTCAGGTATCATCCCTATCGCTAACATTTATTCTGGTTCCTCTCCCACTCGGCTTTAACTAGCTTTATTATAGAAGTATTATATAATGAAAACTTGTTTTTAGCATTAAAAGCAGGCAAATTAATTATTTTATTCTAGCTCAGTATTTTTCTTCCTCTCTAAAGTTAAGATAATCTTTATATATTGTTCTCCTCTGGGTAAAAAAAATCTTTCAAAAATTTGCTACCCACAAAGTTATAAGCATTCCAAAAGTCGTTTACCAGAATACATTACTTTGAAGGCTATAGATTTACTTCATGTTGATATTGCTGGAAACTTCTCTGCAACTCTTTTTTGAGAACAGTCCTTAAGCTAGTTTACGAAACTTACATGAAATTTACATCCAGATTTCTTTATCAGACCAAACTATATTTACCCAAGCTTGCTAACCCAATTTAGTCGCCAAATTTGGTTCCCAATCTCTATTAGCTATAGCTGAAAATCAAATCCATCTGAAAGACTTACTATTAATGAGAATCATCTGCCAAATATGCTGCAGGCTTTGAAGGTGATTCAAAATAAGAAGTTTCAACAATAGTTTGAGAGATGGCAATATTGTTGAAAACCTCTGACACTTTCCACAATAACTAATTTCAAGATCAATCTAATTTACTCTACGTTGAACCTCATATACTACTTCCAAAGGCATGATACAAAAAATGACATGTTAATTCTAACTACTATAGAATTATATGGTAATCATTTGAACTTTATCAAATGTCTAAACCAAAATTCTTTAAACATAAGAAGTCTATTTCCTACCATAGATAAAAGATCCTTTAAAAAATACCATAAGATAGGATATAATCAACTACAAGTAAAACCAAAATTTCCAACCATCCTATATTATACATATATGTTAACTTTCTTAAATCAAATCAGAAACCAACCTTTAACAAAAAACACAACTTAAAGTCAGAAAATAACCTAAATACTAATATTTATCTGTTAACTCAAAGTGTGGTCATTGAAAATAACTAATTAGATATACAATTTTTTTTAATTTCAAAAAGTCAGAGGCTTCTTGGTAATGTATAACTTCAGTTGGTCATGGGATAGCTTCCTTAACTTGACCCATTTTGATGTGGTATGAAAAAAGTCCTCAAAAATTGACTAGAAATAAGAAGTCTCTACCTTCCTTAGTAGGCATGTATATGGACCCTATGATTTCTATATGATCTGTTCAGACTGTCCCAGTAAATGACAATGACCTTTCTGGTCTTAACTTGTTTTGACTACTGCTCATTAGTCTCATGTAGCTTTTTAAAATTCTTGTGCCTTCTATAACCAGGAGTTGCATGTATTCCAGAATTTGTTTAACTAAGGAAATTATTCCCTCTTAGAATTCTAGTGTTTGCTCTCAGTGGCAATTTAATTTTGCTTCTTTTCCATTTTAATACTACTGTTTATACTATGACATACCCTCTATTTAATACTTGATCTTAGACTCTTATCTTCAACAATTACTCTTTACATTTAACAATTCAAATTCTATTAGCTGACTGTGTAGCTACACAGAGCTTTATGCTTACTGCCTCACTGGCACTAAAATGGGTGTCTAATAATGAAACTTTGTTTTATTTTTTTATTTTTTTATTTTTATTTTTTATTTTTTTAGATTTTATTTATTTATTTGACAGAGATAGAGACAGCCAGTGAGAGAGGGAACACAAGCAGGGGGAGTGGGAGAGGAAGAAGCAGGCTCATAGAGGAGGAGCCTGACGTGGGGCTCGATCCCATAACGCCGGGATCACGCCCTGAGCCGAAGGCAGACGCTTAACCGCTGTGCCACCCAGGTGCCCCGAAACTTTGTTTTAAACACATATTCTCTCTAACCAGAAATGTAGAATGTGGCATACCCTTGCTTTTGCAACATGCTCAATATGAGATTTCAGTTGGTGGATGACATGAATCAGGAACACTTAATCCTGACCTTACTTTAGTATTAACAAGGACGGGAATGAGACCCAGATTCTAGATTAAATTTCTAATTAAGTCCTACTGACATTCTTCAACAAAAATTTCAGTAAATATAAGTAAAAAAACCAAAATATTTAGCTCTTAAAACAGAATACTGAGATGTTACTTAAAACACAGTAATCATTTCAGCTGGGCTTGAGAAAAGAATGGAAGGCTTCAGGGAGACCCTTACCCTGGAGATAAAGGAGTTAAAAAACAATCAGTCAGAAATGAAAAATTCAATAACTGGGATTGGAAACAGGCTTGGTGCAATGAACACAAGGCTGGAAGAATCAGAGGAACAAATAAGTGATACAAACAACAGAAAAATGGAAAATAATGAAGCTCAACAAAAGAGAGAATTATGGAACATGATAATAGACTTAGGGAACTCAGTGACTCCATCAAACATAATAACATTGGTATCATAGGAATCCCAGAAGAAGAAGAGAGACAAAAGGAGGCAGAAAATTTATTTGAAGAAATAACAGCTGAAAAATTCCCTAATCTGGAGAAGGAAACAGATATCCAGATTCAGGAGGCACAGAGAACTCCCACCAAAATCAACAAAAGTGGGCCAACACCAAGACATATTGTAATTACATTTGCAAAATGGAGTGATAAAGAAAAAAATCTTAAAAAGAGCAAAACAAAAGTCCTTAACTTCCAAGGGAAGACCCACAAGACTAACTGCAGATTTCTCAACAGAAACTTGGCAAGCCAGAAGGGAGTAGCATGATATACTCAAAGTGCTGAACAGGAAAAATCTGCAGCCAAGAATACTCTATCCAGCAGAGCTGTCATTCGGAATAGAAGGAAAGATAAATATTTTCCCAGATAAACAAAAACTAAACTAGTTTGTGACCACTAAACCAGCCATGCAAGGAATATTAAAGGGGACTCTTGGAGTACAAAGGAAAGACCAAAAGTGACCAAAAAAGGAACAAAGAAAATCTCCAGAAACAATGACAAAACAAGTAATAAAATGGAACTAAATACATATCTATCAATATTACTCTGAATGTAAATGGACTAAATGCTTCAATCAAAAGACAGGGTATCAGAATGGATAAAAAACCAAGACCCATTTATATGCTGCCTATGAGAGACTCATTTTAGACCTAAAGACACCTGCAGACTGAAAGTGAAGGGATGGAGAAAGATTTATCATGCAAATAGATGTCAAAAGAAAGCCAGAGTAGTGATACTTGTATTAGACAAACTACTTCAAAACAAAGACTGTAACAAGGGATGAAGAAGGGCACTGTATTATAATAAAAGGGACAATCAAACAAGAAGATCTAATAATTATAAATATTTATGCACCCAACATGGGAGCACCCAAATATATAAAATAATAACAAACATAAAGGAAATGAGAGATAATAATACAACTACAGTAGGGGACTTTAACACACCACTTACATCATCTGAACAGAAAATGAACAAAGAAACAATGGCTTTGAATGACACACTGGGGGATGCCTGGGTGGCATCTGTCTTTGGCTCAGGTCATGATCCCAGGGTCCTGGGATCAAGTCCTGCATTGGGCTCCTTGTTCAGCAGGGAGCCTGCTTCTTCCCTCTGCCTGCCCCTCCCTCTGCTTGTGCTCTTGCACTCTCTTCTCTCTTTGACAAATAAATAAATTAAATCTTAAAAAAAAATTAATGACACACTGGACCAGATGGACTTAACAGATATATTCAGAGCATTCTATCCTAAAACAGCAGAATACACATTGTTTTCAAGGGCACATGGGGCAGTCTCCAGAACAGATCACATTCTAAATCACAGATCAGGCCTCAACAAGTACAAAAAAGAATGAGATCATGCCATGCACATTTTCTGACAAAAACACTATGAAAAATGAAGTCATCCACAAGAAAAAATTTGGAAAGACCACAAATACATGGAGGTTAAACAACATCCTACTACTAAATAATGAATGGGGCAACCAGGAAATCAAAGAAGAAATTGAAAAATACACAGAGACAAGTGAAAATGAAAACACAGTAGTCCAAAACCTTTGGGATGCAGCAAAAACAGTCCTAACAGGCAAATACATAGCAATACAGACCTACCTCATAAAGCAAGAAAAATCTCAAACAAACAACCTAACTTTACACCTAAAGGAGTTAGAGAAAGAAGAAAAAAGGAAGCCTAAAGTCAGAAGGAAGGAAAGAATAAAGATTAGCACAGAAATAAATGACATAGATACTTAAAAAAAAAAAAAAGAAAGAAAAAAGAAAACCCCCAAAATAGACCACAATAGAACAAATCAATGAAAACAGGAGCTGATTCTTTGAATAAATTAATTGATAACCCCCTGGCCAGACTTACCAAAAAGAAAAGGACCCAAATAAAATCACAAATGAGGAGAAACAGCAACCGACACCACAGAAACACGACGATTATAAGAGAATATTACGAAAACCTATATGCCAACAAATTGGACAACCTGGAAGAAATGGATAATTCCTAGAAACATATAAACTCCCAAAACTGAAGCAGGAAGAAACAGAAAATTTGAGGGGTGCCTGGGTGGCACAGTGGTTAAGCGTCTGCCTTTGGCTCAGGGCGTGATCCCAGCGTTCTGGGATCGAGCCCCACATCAGGGCTCTTCTGCTGTGAGCCTGCTTCTTCCTCTCCCACTCCCCCTGCTTGTGTTCCCTCTCTCGCTGGCTGTCTCTATCTCTGTAGAATAAATAAATAAAATCTTTAAGAAAAAAAATAGAAAACTTGAACAGATCAATAACCAGCAAAGAAATTGAATCAGTAATCAATCAGTAATTCCTATCAAAATAACAACAGCATTTTTCACAAAGCTAGAACAAACAATCCTAAAATGTGTATAGAACCACAAAAAACCATGAATAGCCAAAGCAAACTTCAACAAGGAAAGAATATTCACTACTTTCTTGAAAGAGACCATCTTTCTCTTGGTTTGCCTCCTGCTTCACTGGCTATTTCTTCCCCATTTCCTTTGCTGTTTCTCCCATATCTCCCTGACTCTTAAAGTTTGGAATGCCCGTGGCTTACCTCTCAGACCTCTATTTTTCTCTCTTACTTTCCACTCTCCCTAGTGAACTTACCCAGTTTTGTGGCTTCAAATTGCCTTCTAAGTGCCAACGACTCCTAAATTTATATCTACAGCCCAAATCTTTCTCCTTATAACTCCAGACTTGCATAACCAACTGTCTATAGGTCAAATCCACTTGAATATTTAACAGACACCTTAAATTTAGCATGACGAAAACCAAATTTCTGATTTTCCCCCAACCAGACCTGCTTCTATACCAGGCTTCTCCATCTCAGTAGTGGCAACTGCAATTAGACAAGTATTTATTTAATTACTGAGGCCAAAAGCTTTAGAATTATCCTCAACTTCTTCCCCCTCCTATCCCACATTCAAACAATCAGTAAAATTCTGTCAGCTCTTTGTTCCAGTTCAATCTAGAATTTGACCAGATCCACTCTACATTCTATACCACAATTATCTCACTAAGTAATTAATGAATACATACACAGTCCTCAACACAATAATCATTCTGAAATTTAAGTCAAATCATGTACCTCTTCAGTTTAACCCAACATGGATCCCCAACTTACTTATATGTAATAGCCAAAGTCCATGACTCTGATCTCATCTCATGTTACTGAATACTCAGAGCCCCTGGTTCACCCTCCTTCAGCCATACTAGCTGCCTCACTATTCCCCCAACATCATGCAAGCTCTTGCCTCAAGACCTTAGCATTTACTGTCTGCCCAACTTGTCAACATGACTCATGCCCTTACTTCCTTCAGAGGCCTTTTCTGACCACCTGACATTTATATTTACTTATTTGGTTGTTTCCAATTATTTCCCCCCTACTAAAATATGAGTTTCATGAGGCCAGGGGGTTTTGGTTTTTTATACCTGCCAATTCCCAGTGCTTAAAATTTAGCAGGCACCAAATAAATTTCTGTTGAATTAACAACAAAACTGATGAGTGTATAGAGCCAGGTTACAACTCTGAGTAACCTATCTACTTTGTCCTGGTCCCTCATGTCTGGCTATTCAGCAAAATACTGATTGGCTCTGGTCTGAAAATTACACATTAAGAACCAAAAATTTGTCTCTGTCAATTTGTCTCTGTCAAATTTCTGGTCCCCTGAAAGTCTTTCAAGAAAGTTAAGATTCAAGGTAATGTAAAGAACTTGTTCCAATCAGTGTCTCTGCTTGGGTAGGATAAAATTTCTTCTGGCATTCCTTCCAATTTCAATACTGCCAGGTAGAGAAACACAGGTTAAAACAATTTTCTGGATCCTTCTTTTCAAATTCTATCTTGACACAGAATCTTCTTGATTATCTGTGCTTCTTTATTTTCCCATCCTTGCCCATACAGTTAAGTGCTCTGGTTATTCAGACTGCCTAATTAAGTCTGAAATTAAACTGCACGAAATTATAAATGAAAATTTTATGACGGTTCATATGCAAGCTAGATTACATAATCTAAAATTTAAACTACTGCTATTAAATTTCTGTATTCTTTTGAAAGGCCTTAATTTTCCATGAGTAACTGGAAAGCATCTTCAAGATCTCTGGACAGGTTATGTATTACAAGCCTCTCTAGGGGCCCTTGGGTGGCCTCAGTAGGTTAAGCATCTGCCTGCCTTCGCCTCAAGTCATGATCCTGGGGTCCTGCTCAGCGGAGAGTGTGCTTCTCCCTCTTCCTCTGCCCCTCCCTGTGCGCTCTTTCTTTATCTCTCAGATAAATAAATAAAATCTTAAAAAAAAAAAAACTCTCCCTAGCTACAGAGCTTAATCATAGTAAATTCTAAAAAGTATTCTCAATATTAAAGGCATTCTTAAAAAGTCATCAGAGTTATATTTTCACAAATGATTTTTACACATATTGTATCATCATTCACTCTGAAAATGAGGTATTTTTTGTCTCCATGAGAAGGAAATGGCACCAGGTGAAGAAAATGAATATAGACACATCACACAATTGTTTACATGTAAGAATCATAAGCGTGAAATTCTTACACTTTCTAACTCTTACAAAAATGAAATTGTTAAAATCATGGTACTGGGGCAAAAGCAATTTTATATTCCATTCTTTTTCACTGAATGTAAATTTCCATTTAGTGTTAAATGCAATATTTCATACAAATTTATGATAACCTATGGGGGGAAATGTACATTTCATATCTAGTCAGGAATGACATATCATATTCATATCTTGTCTAGAAATGACAATTGTTGGTAAACCTTAATTTTTTTTTACCCACATAACTATTCTAAGCATTTTTTGAAGGGCTCCATCTGATCGTGTGAAATTCTAAGTCTTTCGCCCCATAATCCTTAAATCATGAAATGCCATCTTCTCCTTGGCAGTAGGTTTCAGATAGAGACAGGGTATCTACCCTCACCTCTCCCAAGGTAGGAGTAAAGAGCAACAGACGGACTTTACAAGTTAGTCTCAAGCTAAAAAAAAGGAAAGGAAAAGAAATGAACGGAAAACAAACAGAAGGAAAACAATCTTGTGCTACTGGTTGGGCTTCTCTTCCTGGAGCACCCCAAGTGCCTCCAACGCCCAGAAAATTTAATAGCTCCTTCTCTTCTAATTCCAGGACCAACTCGGTGGAGGCTTCCAGATCCTCCAGATTTCAAAACTGTGATACGAACCCCTATCCAACAGGCTAAAAAGTCCAAAGTACAGTGCAAGAACAACTTCTGCAACACAGACGCCGACCAAAACGCATTCCTCTCTTCCGGGAAAGGAAGAGGCAAGAAAGCAACTAAAATAATAAGTGTAACAGCGTAGGTGAAAATTTGGGGGAGCCATGCCTAAGGGGGCAGGAAAGGTGTAAAAGGTCTACTCATACTACTCTTCCTTCTTCCTCCAACACAGCTGCGTGGAAGGATCTCCCCCAGAATGGCAGAAGTAAGCAAAGGTCTCACCACCCCAGGATGGTCGCACCTTCCAACCTGTCACTGAGACCGGAACTTGAGAAGAGGAGCACGGCGGTAGGGGCGGGCGACAAATTCTGCGGCTGGGGTTATTAAGAGACCCTGGTGGGCCCAGGTGAGGAGGGTAGCCAGAGCCCGGGATGACCAAGCGCTGGCCGGGGTGGCCGGCTCCCTCGGAGGAAACAGGGTCAAAGCCCGCCCCACCCCCTCCTTTCTGCCCCGACCTGCAAGTTTTTGCCCCGGAGTCGCCGAAACAAGCGCTGCCTTCGGGCGGGCCGGCGGCCCCGCTTACCTGCTGCACCCCGAGGAACTGGTAGAAGTTGAGCTGCACCTCCTCCACCAAGTCAAATAACTCCAGGTCTCCGCTCTCCCAGCCGTGTGCCGGCCCTACGGCCGCCAGTAGCAGCAGCAACAACAGCAGTGGCCGCGGCGGCGGAAACCGCACTAGCCGACGCCAGCGGCGCCGAGGCAGCCGGGCCAGCCGGGAGCAGGTAGCCGTCATCGCGCTGGGCTCGGAAAGGTCACCCGCCACGCTGTGCCGTCGGCCGAGACCGGGGACGTGGCGGGCAGCGCGGGCTGTGGGGACAGTGCCTGTCAGTCAGAAGCACGGGCGGCCGCCCCGGAGGCGCCCGCCCGGCGGCCCGCTCCAGCGGCAGGGCAGGGGTGGCAGGAGCGGGCGAACGCAGCGGCGGGTGGGCGGGCAGGGCCGCAGCCGGCTCTACCTTCCGCAGACCCTCAACCCCAGGCCTACAAACAGCTGTGAAGCCAGCGCCGGGCGCTGAGGTTGCAGAGGGGGAGAGGCTTCCCCTCGCCTCAGCCTATCCCAGGCCTCGCTTCCGGTGACATCACGTCTCCTAGCAACCGCGGGAGGGTGAGAGGGGCCGGAAGCAGGGAAGCCGGGCGCCCCAGATCCGGGCCCGGAGACATGCGTTCTTGTCGCTCTCGCGCGTTGAGAGGCAGTACATTTATTCACACATTTTAAGGCACATGGAATCACGCGTGTACCTGGCACATCTCAAGTATAAATTTCCCCGGAAGCTTCTACCATCTTACCCTCCTCCCCCCATATTGAAAACAAGAGCATATCTTAAGACTTATTTGATTATGGCCTCTGTTACCTACATTTCATTATACTGTCAGCATAAAGATACAGGAGGAATTGAACCCATGGCCTGAAAGGGGGCATATATAGTGAGTGGTCTATAGTGTCCTTTATAACAAAGGGGAAGCAGAAATGGAATTCAGACCAACACAAAAGGTAGACTTCTAAATAAGATTTATAGGCATAATACCATAAAATAGGCAGCTTGGTAGAATGAATAATGATGATTCAATCATGGTCTTAAGGGAAGTGCATTTTACCCACCTTAGCCCATTTCTAATTGGGTTTCCTTTCCCAATTGAGATGTTTTTAAAAGACATAAAGGCTTAAAACCTCCTAGCTCTACATTGCTTCTGTTCAGTATCTTTTAATTTTTTCCTCTACCACTATTGCTTTCTCTTGCATAAACTTTATTTTCTTCTTATGCTTTTCACACTTCTCCCTGACTCCCTACTCTTGTCGAGGAAGTAGAAGGGAACATATGCTTATATAACTCAGGGTGCTCACCCGGTTTTGAAAATTTTACATTATACTTTTCCCATCTTGGACCTGGCTAGTTAAGCTCAATAGGGGAATGACAAAACTACTTTCACTCTTAGAGTAAGTATATACTATAATTGATAAAGGTTAGAAAAACAGTATCTAGGAAGAATCTTAAGAAATCCTTTTATTTATATAGAACTTAAAAATATTTTTATTTTTATTTATTATTTTTTTAAGATTTTATTTATTTATTTGACAGAGAGACAGCTAGCAAGAGAGGGAACACAAGCAGGGGGAGTGGGAGAGGAAGAAGCAGGCTCCCAGCAGAGGAGCCCAATGTGGGGCTCGATCCCAGAATACCGGGATCGCGCCCTGAGCCGAAGGCAGACGCTTAATGACTGAGCCACCCAGGCGCCCCTAAAAAATATTTTTAAATAGTCATAAATGAATGCAAGAATATCTTGCTTTACAGTGTATATGCTTGAATTCGTCACGTTTTAATTTGATCCCAAGGCTTACCTTTCAAAGATACAAGAGCAGGGGTGTCTTCTTCTGCTAGGGCTGCTACACCAAAATACTGTAGACTAAGTAGATTAAACAACATTATTTCCCACAGTTCTGGAAGCTGGGAAGTCTGAAATCTGGGTGCCAGCCTGGTAGGATTCTGATGAGAGCCCTCTTCCTGGTTGCAGACAGCTGTCTTCTTCCTGTACACTTACAAGGCAGGATTGGGGGAAACAAGAGGAAGAGGGGGAGAGAGAGAAAGTGAAAGAGGTCTATGGAGATCTGTGTTTCTCTTACAAGGGCTCTATTTCCACAGTGGGAGCTCCACCATCATGACTCATCTAAACCTAATTATCTCCCATAGGCCCCATCTCCCAATACTATCACATTGGGGATTAGGTGTTCAACACATGAATTTTGGGGGAATACATTTAGTCCATAGCAAGGGGTATCACCTTTTCTGTGTATCCCCAGTACCAAGCACAATGCATAGCACATGCTAGCATTCAATTAGGGAACTCAACACTGTGAAAATCTCCCACCATTTCTCCCAGTACAATTTTTTTTAGCTTGCTTTTTGGCATGTCATTTTTCTTAAGGTAAAAGTCATCTTCCCCAAATCTCTTATCTAGTTTAGTGTTTATTCAATGAGTAAAACATCTAAATAAGATGAAAGTAATCATCTTAAGTGTTACTTTTACATATTATCCCAACATTCATTTTTTTCTCCTAATTTGATCATTGGATTAAGTGCAATATAACATTTGAGACTGAAGTACCATATTGCCACAAATCTAGGACTCTTGCCCTGATCTTTTAGTATTTCTTCCTTGAGCTCTTCCCTTATGTTGTCCAAGAACCCCAGGGACTTACTCCATCTACAGAGAATGAGTTCTCTTTCTTCAGCCAAGCTGAAACAGTCTATTCAGTACAGTACTGCTAATGATTCTCACCGCCCTAGGGTACTGCTCTTGAAGCTTCGTCCTGCTCAGTTCCAATGACACTTGTCCACACTGAAGTTCTGGTGCAGGTCTCTGCAAAGACTACAGTGATATTCATATTTAGACTTCGAGTTTGGCATCTTCGAACGTCTCCAAAGGACAATGCAACCGAATAAATCTTTTTGCTGAGGCCTGGACCAAATGAGCCGATAACTGCCAGCTATTTTCTTCTCTGAAGATATTTACTGACTCTGAGCATGGGCTGTTGAAGTTTGGCCTGGGCAGAGGGAGTTTACACAGGAAAAGAGACTAGTGAAACGTTTAATGTTTAGTCATATGAGTTGTGTAATGGATTAGAAATGGAGATGAGCCCCAGACATACATCCAAAATTTCCCACAGGATATTTGCTGAATTCTGGGATGGTGCAAGAGGCTGAGGGACTGGCCTGATAGGGAGAGCACAATCTCCCCACATTCTACCAATGTACATAAAACAGACTCTATTTAGAAGGACGAGGGGTTCCTGGGTGGCTCAGTAGGTTAAGCGTCTGCCTTTGGCTCAGGTCATGATCCCAGGGTCCTGGGATCCAGCCCTGCATCATGCTCCCTGCTCTGCAGGGAGCCTGCTTCTCCCTCTCCCTCTGCTGCTCTCCCTGCTTGTGCTCTCTCTCTCTCTCTCAAATAAGTAAATAAAATCTGAAAAAAAAAAAAAGAAGGAGGAGACTGCCTCAAATACACAGGCAGTCTTCCCCTTCAAGACATTTCCAATATTTCTGAAGTTGTGTGCATAGGAGGCTAAAGATCTAAGTTAAAAACCTCTCAAAGGCAGAACTGAATCTCTAGAACAACAGAGAAGATAGAAACTTTCCAGTTTCCCTATCAAAAGCCCAGAGGAATCCAACCAAGGAACAGAGAGAAACCAAAAGTGGAATCCTACTACTGCAACCCAATCTCAACCCAGCTCAATCACTGACCCTCACCCTATTTGTCTATTTTCAATTCGAGAGGAAAAAACATCATCTATAGCATATATAGGTTTTTAATATAAAAATGTGGCATATGATAAAAAAATTATGAGACTTGAGAACAGCAGGAAAATTTGACCAGTAATCGTTCCAGTTTTAGTATATGTGCTTCTGAAGTGAGCACCTGACCAGTAATCAAAAGGAAAAAAAAAAGATAATAGAAGAGCCATAGATAAGCTAGATATTGGAATTCAAATAAGGACTATAAATTAACTATTTTTAAAAAAGATTGTATTTATTTACTTGAGAGAGAGAGCAAGCAAGGAACAGCATGAGCGGAGGTCAGGGGGGAAGGAGAGGGAGAAGTAGAATCCATGCTGAGCAGGGGGCCAGACATGGGCTCGATCCCAGGACCCCAGGATCATGACCTGAGCTGAAGGCAGTCACTTAATTGCCTGGGCCACCCAGGAGCCCCGGACTACAAAATAACTATTATAAAAAAGAAGAAAAGATGGAAAAATGGATTAAAAGATGCATAATTTTAACAGAGAATTAAAATTGTAAAAAGAATCAACAGAAAATCTCAAATTGGAAAATATAATATTTGAAATCAAGAACTCAGTGGATGGGTTTAAAAGCAGACTGGATATAGCAGAACAAAAGATTAGTAAATTTGAGGACAGAAAAAATACACAACTGAAGCATAGAGAGGGAAAAAAAAAAAGAAGGGACAGAACAGAGCTTGAAAGGCATGTGGTCACAGTGAATAAATCTAGCATAAATATACTGAAGTCCTAGAAAAAGAGCAAGGAGAGAGAATGAGACAGATGCAATATTTGTAGACATACTAGCCAAGCACTTTACAAAACTAGAAAGACATAAAACCACAGATGAAAAAATTAACTCAAAATAGATCAGACCTAAATGTAAGAGCTAAAACTATAAAACTCTTACAAGAAAAAACAGAAGTAAATCTGGGTGACCTTGGGTTAGCCAATTGCTCCTTAGATATGACACCATAAGCATGTGACAAAAGAAAAAAGAGATAAATTGGACTACATAGAAATTTGAAACCTTTATGTCACAGACAATACCATCAAGAAAGCAAAAAGACAACCAAGAGAATGGGAGAAAATATTTGCAAATCATATACCCAATATGGGACTTACATCCAGAATATAGAAAGAATTCTTACAACTCAATAACTTGTTTTTAATGGGCAGAGGATTTGAAATAGACGTTTCTCCAAAGAATATGTATAATGGCCAATAAGTACATGCAAAGAGGCTCAACATTGTTAGCCACTAGGAAAATGCAAATCAAAACTCCAAAGAGATACTGCTTTACACACATTGGGATGGCTACAGTCAAATAGACAATGAAGAGTGTTCGCGAAGATGTGGAGAAATTGGAACTTTCTTCTATTCCTGGTGGGAGTGCAAAAGGCTGCAGCCTTTGGGAAAACAGTTTGGCGGTTCCTCAAAAAACAATAGAGTTACTACATGACCCAAATCCACTCCTAGGTATATACACAAGAACAATGAAGAAAGTTTTGCCACACAAAAACTTGTCCACAAATGCTCATAGCAGCATTATTCATAATAACCAAAAAGTTAGAAACAACCCAAATATCCATCAACTGATGAATGAATAAACAAATGTGGTCTATCCATACAATGGAATATTATTCAACAATATAACAAAATGAAGTACTGATACATGCTATAACCTGAACGAACCTTGCAAACATTATGCCAAGTGAAAGGAGCCAGTCACAAAAGAGCACATATTGCATGATTCCATTTATATGAAATGTCCAGAATAGGCAAACTTACAAAGACAGAAAGTAGATTAGTGGTTACTTAGGACTGGAGGTGGGGGAGGTTGGGCTTGACTATGAATGGGTATGAAATTTCTCTTAGGGGGCATGAAAATGTTCTAAAATTAGATTGTGGTTGATTAACTCTGTGAAGATACTAAAAAACGTTGGCTTGCATACTTTGACTGGGTGAATTATGTCTCAATAAGGCTATTTAAAAAGAAAAAAAAAAGAAACAATCCTACAGATGCAATAAGGTCAGCAAACCTCAGAAGGATAAATGAAAAAACAAAAAACAAACAAAAAAAGCAAACCATACCTTAGTATATCATAGTCAAACTGTAGAAAAGCTTGTGGGATATAGTGAAGGCAGCAAATTTAAAGAACATTTGTAGCCTTGAATGTCTTAGGAAGACAGAAAATTCATGAATTGAATGTTCAACATAAGGGGATACATAAATAACCATAAAGTAAACCCAGAGTGAGGGTCTCAATGACGCCTAATTGTTTTCAACACGGCACTTATGCAAGTGAGTGGGGTGCATATTAGTTCATATATGAATAATTTTTTAAAAAATTTCTTTAGTTTGTAGGTTCTGGTATTGACAAGGTTCATAATGTGACCATGGTGGTGTGTGGCTAAGATGTCTTGTGTGTGTGTGTGTGTGTGTGTGACTAAGATGTCTTAAAAGAATATGCCATTGGCAATGAGGAAAGCAGAGAGGATATAGGTTGTTGGATGAGTCTTCCATAGGTTATGTGATGATCTTGTCATACATGAACTTGAACATCATAATGACCCGACTTTCTAGGAGGGATTGTAAAAGAGCTCTGGTAATTTCATAGACCAGTAGGACTCAAAGAGGTTTAAAGAAGCCATCTGGTAGTCTATTCCTCACTTTGGGCAAGATCAGACTTAACTATACCAACAGAATTGAATATAATACTTATTGTTTTAATAAGTGTTCTTACCATATATTTTTTAAATTTTATTTATTTGTCAGAGAGAGAGCGAGCACGCACAAGTAGGGGGCAGTAGGCAAAGGGAGAAGCAGGCTCTCTGCTGAGCAAGAAGCCCGATGTGGGACTCCATCCCAGGACCCTGGCATCATGACCTGAGCCAAAGGCAGACACTCAACTGACTGAAGTACCCAGGTGTCCCTTGAATATAATACTACTTATGGTAAAAAATCCAAACCTCTCTTAAAATTGCCATTTAGTGGTCAGGCCTATTCATCCGATGATTTAGAAATGTCTAGCTCTCACTAAATCTTGAAATTTTCTCTTTTGCTCCACTGTAACTGTCTCTCAAATACAGGACTTGAAGTTCTAAGATATCATTGTTCTTTAATGGAACATTATCACTCAGTAATTTTATTTATACAAACACCATTCACAAACATATTGAACTGACAAAGTTTAGGAAAATATTGTTTGGGGGAAGCACCCCTCTGGAAAGTAGTTCCTTTTTTTATTACAGTATTGAATTTTAATCATTTGTAAGGTCCTTATAAATACAGATTTTCTTCATGTTGTAAATAATAAATATATTTCTAACTTGTTGATACATGGTTTTCTTTTCTCTGAATAACATACTATTCACTTGAATAATCTCATAGTGTATAAGAGCAGATTCTAGAGCCAGACTAATTAAATTTGAATCCTACCTCTACCACCTGGATCTCCTGTTGGGTGATCCCTATCCTTCAGTTTCCTGACATGAAAAATTAAGATAATAATACTTCCAAAATCATAAGGTCCTTGTGGGAATTCAGGGAGATAATTAGTGCCTGGCATATAGTAATTGCAATTTAAATGTTACTATTATTTTTTTTTAAAGATTTTTATTTATTTATTCGACAGAGATAGAGACAGCCAACGAGAGAGGGAACACAAGCAGGGGGAGTGGGAGAGGAAGAAGCAGGCTCATAGCAGAGGAGCCTGACGTGGGGCTCGATCCCATAACCCCGGGATCACGCCCTGAGCCGAAGGCAGACGCCCAACCGCTGTGCCACCCAGGCGCCCCAAAATGTTACTATTATTTTATGAGAAGTCTCCATCTACCTCATAATAAAGCTTCCAAAATAAATCTTATCTATTCTTAAACGTTTAATTGTTATCGTTAGGGGCGCCTGGGTGCCTCAGTCGGTCGAGTGTCTGACTCTTGGATTCGGTTCAGGTCATGATCTCGGGGTTGTGAGATGGAGCCCTGCGTTGAGCTCTGCACTCAGCGCTGAGTCTGCTTGTCCCTCTCTGTCCCCCTCTGCCCCTCCCCTCATGCGCTCTCCCTCTCTCTCAAATAAATAAATAAATAAATGAATAAAATCTTTAAAAAGTGTTATCTCTAAGTCATTTGTTACTAAACTTAGGCGGTGATTGCCCACTTCACCAGAAATTTATCCCATCACTGGCTTGCCCAAGATGGTGGGAGACAAGACTGTCTTTACAAAATAATGACTGGTTCTCAAAGCCAGTTTAATTTTTTTGTTCCAACTCTGTAAAACATTATTCATGATTTTGGGGCTAAATCCGGCTTAAGGTTGTACAACAGATACCTAATTAAACGCATGTAACTCTACTGAACAAAAGGCAGGGGAAATATTCACATTCAATGATTTAGTCACTAAATAGTCACTGGTCATTGTCTTACCCTGAAGTAGCCTTGTGTTTTCAGATAATGAGGTTTTCCGCTTTACACAGACTTCAATGTGTCACAACACAATCCATGTTAAAATTTCTTTCTTCTCTCACCTTCTACAATTTGGAGATTATCACTGATTTTTTCAAAGGGTTCTAGTAACTCACTTGAATCACTTTTTACAATTCGAAAACGAGTTTTTCTCCTTTTTCCTTTAGCCAACAAGGAGGAAATAAATTCTCTCCTACTGACTCCTCAATTCAGCTGGGGCGCAGCAATCATTGTATTTTCCTCATATACAAAGGCTCTAATTAGTGTGCAAAAGAAAATTTTAACAGACCCCTTCATCATCTACTCTTTCAGGCTGAACAGCCTGGTTTTGGCATTCTGCCACCGAGTCCTAATATTGTTTGTGATGCCAAATTGGAATACAAAGGAAAAAACAGTACAAAGTTGCTGTAAACCTCAGTCAACAGGCCACAGCTAAGGCATGAGTTTACTCATAGAAATTCCATGCCTCATAAATGCCTATTATTTAATTGATGAAGAGGAGGCAGAATTTTAAAATAATAGTGAATTAGCAATATGTTCAACATGGAAACAAATAGAGATAGATTAAGGAAAACTTAGCTCCCAACGGAAATTTAAATTCTTTTACCACGCCTATGGCCCAACTTCATCTCTCCCTACTTCCAATACATTATTCTCTATTATTTTTGCTCACCACAGAAAGATTCTTAGTGCCAAGACCCCATAATTAGACTCGTTTAACTTTCAAAAACTTGAATAATAAGAATTTCACCACCAGGGGGCAAAGAACAGTTTTACAGGCAAAGGTTATTTTTAACATTCTAAAGAAATTACCTGCGAGAACATAGTTTTTGTTGTTAGGATTTCAGTAACTTCAAATTAAGAGATACAGATTCTAACTGAAATCTATAAATTTAAGAAGAATCATGTTTATAAAAGAGAAAATTGTAGAAGTTGCCAATAACCAGATGCCCATTCATCTACTATCATTTTTTTTATGGCAGAAATTTCTGCCTCCCCTTTCCCTCTCCTCTCATAACTTGCACATGAGGAAGAGAAATAAAAATTGAACTTTTGAAATACTGATCTAACCTTGTCTATGTTGGCCTTTAAACTGTGTTTAGCTCAGGCTATCTTTTTTATTTTTTTAAAGTTTTTGTTTATTTACTTGAGAGACAGAGAGTGTGTGTGCACAAGCTGGGGCGGGGGGCGGGGTGCGGGGTGGATGCAGAGGGAGAAGGAGAAGCAGGCTCCTCTCTGAGCAGGGAGCCCGAGGTGGGGCTCAATCCCAGGACCCTGGGATCAACCTGAGCTGAAGGCAGGCTTTTAACCAACTGAGCCCCCCAGGCGCCCCAGCACATGCTATCTTTTAACCAATGTTTCCTAAGCGTGTAGTTCAGCTCTGCTTTTTTGTTAACTTAGTGGGATTAAATGTACTCAGGTCTTTACCTCCGTCTAAAATCGGATTTATTGACTCTTATTTTAATACTTTGCCATTTGTTAATTTTATAACTGTGAAATGATATTAATAATTGATAAGCACATCAATTCACAAATGAACTCTTTTGAGAACTTGGTATTGCTGCACTTACTTGGTGAAGTATCAGAGCTGTGGGTAACTAATAGATAATAACAAAATTATCGATACGGTAAATTATTGGTAAGAGGTGAAAAATATGCCCCAATATGCATAAATCCTGTGTTCTGAAGTTTCAAGATATTTGACTATTTCTAACTTGTAACTTGGTAAAAGTTCTGGTACTGGAAGCCAAACTGAGAGTTTTGAAATCAAGGTATCTCTGGTATAGGAAAAAAACCCACATTTTATTTCTCTTGGCTTGTTTTCTCTGCCCTCTTCCTGCTCCTAAGTACATGCTGAGACCACATTTCCCTGAATCAATTATAATGATGCCACTATTTCAAATTAGGCCTGGAATGGAATGAAGACACCACAGTGGTCTGGCAAGATCTGCTACTTTCCCTTCCCTCAACTGCTCACCCTATGCCTGGTCATTATCTGCACTGTCAGCCCTTACCCCCAGGGCTGTCTCCAGGGGGTACAGAATTGGACCAGACACCACTGGGGGTTCACTTAAAGAACATTTTTGTCTGGATGGAACCATATTGAAATAAATACTGAAAGCAAACTGAAGGAGAAAGAGAAGTTGTAAAAAGTCCGCATTAAGGGTCTATTTAGAGACACACTAAAGAATATTCTGTGACCCAGCCCTTCTATATTAGTGATCAAGGGAAATTTGGAGAGTAAGTGTTCTTTTTACTGTTGTTGATTTGCTTTTTTATTTTTAACTTGCTTTAGTGTGAATTGACAAAATCAGCTCCTTCTTTCTCACTAACTGTCCTCCAACTGTGCCCAGCGACTAACTGCTCAAAGGCTAAGGTTTTCACTCTGATACATTACAACCTGCGTTAGACACCTTGGTGCATCTCTTCAAATCCTTTCCAGCTCACACTAACCTCAGCCAAGTGACCAGTCTCACACTGGCTTCCACCAGCCTCCCACGGTTGTGTTCTGACAGCACCTGGCCTTGGGCCAAATTTTCTTATCTTTTTTTTGTAATGGCAAGTGTTTGTCCATAGTATGCTATCTAGCACTTCCTAAAAATATTTTAAAACACATAGAGAATCTTTTACCTTATTAAAGGGAAAAGCAATGCCTCAACAATGACAGAGAAAGGAGCTCATACTACAAAAGAAGCATGGAGATGGGTGTTTGGAAATCTTCCCATCATTATATGAATATGATTTTTTCTTTTGCCAAAAATTATTTGTATTGCTAATTCAAATTATCTTATCCAAATTCTTAACAACTCATTTTAAATCTTCCAAATGAAAATTTTCAATGGACTTAAAATCCATTTGTTAAAAATATAAAAACCCCTCGCTTTTCTATTTATTTGCAAGAACGATTATTTTGACATTAGCAACGACAGAAAATTGCTAATCTTAATTTTTGTAAAAACCTTTGCATAATCACTGAATGGAATTGCAAAACAAGTTATGACTTAGTAGCAGAACCAACTATATATTTCATTGGGATATTCGTCTCTTTGTGAGGAATATGTTCCCCTATGATATCCATTAAAACTAAGCATCTAAATAAATTGAAATTAGAATCAGACTTTTTTTTTTAAAGATTTTATTTATTTATGTGACAGAGAGACAGCCAGCGAGAGAGGGAACACAGCAGGGGAGTGGAAGAGGAAGAAGCAGGCTCCCAGCGGAGGAGCCTGATGTGGGGCTCGATCCCATAACGCCGGGATCACGCCCTGAGCCGAAGGCAGACACTTAAGGACTGCGCCACGCAGGCGCCCCCCCCAGACCTTCATTTTATCGCAAAATGTTAAACCAGGTTTCAACACATTGTTGTACATTGTATTTCTCCCAATGAGTAGATAGTGATAATATTCTTCATTTTGGGGGAAAAACTTGATACAATAAATACTTCATGATACAATAATTTGAAGGTTGATAAGATTAGTTTACTGAAATGTTTTCTCCATTGCTTGATTTTCTTTCAAGATATTTATTTATTTATTCATTTTGATTGAAAAGTCTCATGGCTTCCCATGATGCTTAGAACACATTTCTGGTTTTTAAAATCCTCCATAATCTGGCCCCTGCCTAAGTGCAGCCTCACCTCCTACCATCATCCTCCCTCTCACCACATGGGTCTTCCTTCAGAGAACGCCAAGCTCATGCCATCGTAGGGCCTTTGCTCTCCCCTTGCTCATCTTCCATATACTTCACATGGCTGGTTTCTTCCCTCCATTCAGTCCTGCACTGAAGTTCGACCACCTTTGATAAGCTTATCTCAATCTCCTAAACCAAAAATGCATCCAGTTGACCCAAAAGGTGACCCGGTTGCTCTCTTTCAAATCACCACCCTATTCAATTTTCTGCCTAGCACTTACCACTCTTAGTTGTTTTCCTTGCTTATTCATTACTTGTTTATTGTGTGTCTGTACTCACTAAAATGTAAGCTCCACGAGAGCAGAACTTTGTCTCTCTTGCTCATTTCTCCAAATAGTGCAGAGCCCATATTAGGCTTTCAATAAATATTGTTGAATTTAATAAGAAAAACACCTTTCCTCCTCTAATGGTATTATGGATCTGGTTCGTAAGACAAAACAATCACATAAACTGGAAAATTGTCCACGTTTGAGCCATAGGAGAGGATCCAGCTCTCAAGGTAAGCTGTTGCTTGTATTATATGCTCCGTGTTTCACCTTGTAGAACCAAGTGGTTCATGGTGGAGGATGTGATGAGTTGACCTCCATGCTGTATCGATACAAATCACTGGTTGCATTATTTGCTTGTGTAACAAGTCTGAGGTAAGTGACTCCTCGGGTATACCACTTATAGTTACACTTTCTCATTTTGATTACTATGTATTAAACTATCTGTGACTTTTATTTTATTTATTTTATTTTTTTTAAGATTTATTTATTTGTTTTAGAGAGAGAGAGCATGAACAGGAAGGGCAGAGGGAGAAGGAGAGAGAATCTCAGACTCTGCACCGAGCTTGGAGCCCAATGCTGGGCTCTATCTCACGACCCTGAAATCATGACCTGAGCCGAAACTGAAACCAAGAGTCGGATGTTTAAACAACTGAGCCACCCAGGTGCCCCTAAACTATACATGATTTTAAAAAACAAATCAGATTGTAATATGGTACCAAAATAATGACTGTGTCCAAAAGTTCTTTGGTTACATAAAAATCCTCATTTACATCTTGAATAAATAGAGCCGAGAGGTATGATTTTTATTTATGTTCTCCTCAGTTGCAGTAGAACATGCCACAGATAATTCAAATTTTTTTCTAGTTTCTTCCTGTAAGTTCTAAGCCACGTTTTTCAACATGCAGAGCAACAGTATTTCCAGGAAGACTGAGATATGCAAATACTACAATAATTTTATACACTTACTATAAAAGACTTTGAAGCCCAACCAATGCTTTCATTTAGTACAGGACTGCATTTCACAGAAACATCACTGTTTTCATTTATATTCAAAGCAATGGGTGTTGATATTTGAGTTAATGTTACCCTTCATTAGCTTTTTCATTACATATCTTTCCATGTAGGGTCATAGCCGTGGTTAAGGCTTGTTTTATAACGATGTCAAGCTGTATACCTTTGACACAAAAACACTTTGTTTTAAGCATATGGGAATATTCTCATTTCCAGAGAGAATAATGCTTGTTCACAATTAAAAAAAATTAAAGCCTTCACCGTAGAGTTGTCAGATTTATCAAATAAAAATACAAGATACCTAATTAAATTTGAATGTCAGATAAACAATGAATATTGCATGGGACATACTTAAACTAAAAAATTACCTATTGTTTATCTGGCATCCAAATTTAATTGGGTATGTTATCTGGCAACCCTGGCCAGTATTTATTTTTCTACTCTTTATAGAGACATTGGTTGAAATACACTCAGATGGTCTTCTAGGAAGTAGTGATGTCTTCATTACTTTCTTGTTGGCTATTTTAAAATGTCAGCTGTTTTAAAATCGAAGTGGGAAAACAGCTGAAAAAACACATAAAATAAATGAAACATCAGTTCTCAAGATACTAGAAATGAGGCAATGAAGAATTTCATTATGCCAAACAATTAAAAGGCAAATATTGACTAAGCATTTACCATATAGAAGGCACTGTATTATGACATGCCACAATCACAAGAGAAGGAAAAATAAAAAGAGACAAGCTCTCTGCCCTTGGAGAATTTATAATTTGATAAGGAAGATAATATGGATACACATAAAAAGATGACGAACAGTACAAAGCAGTAGGTGGTAAGTGTCAAAGAAGTAATATAGACAAGAGGGGTCAGAAGATCTGTTCCATCTGTGTCTTTGGCCTCAAAGGGAAAGAGGAAGAGAAAGGAAGAGTTCCACTAAGTGCTTTATACTCACTATCCTGTTTAAGCCTCCCACTACGGTCTGAATGTTTGTGTCCCTGCCAAACTCGCATGCTGGAACTATAATGCCCATGTGATAGGGTTAAAAGATGAGGCAGTTGGGAGGTGATTAAATCATGAGGGTGAAGTCCTCGTGGATCGGTTAGTGCTCTTATAAAAAGATCCCTAGCCCCTTCCATCATGTGAAGACACAGTGAGAAGGTGCCGACTATGGACCAGGAAGTGTCCTCACCAAAATGTGACCATGCTAGTACCTTGATCTTGGATTTCCCAGGCTCCAGAACGGTGAGCCATAAATTTCTGTTGTTTATAAGCCACCCGGTCTGTGGCATTTTGTTACAGCAGCCCAAATGGGTTAAGACACCTGCCAGCACTTTATGGCGTAGATATTATTATCATCACCAGTTACCAGCTGAAAAAATGAGACTGACAGTGTCTACATATCATGCTTATGGTTACACAGCTAGTATGCAGCATATCCACTTCCAACTCAGGTGCTCTTGACCCTTTTAACTACCAGCGCTGCCTCCGAAAAGATGGGAGAGAAGCCTGGGACCTCTTCTGTTATATGGAACCCCTTAGAGATTTGAGTGGGATATTGAGAATAAAAGAACCGTTTTAGATAACAAATACTTCATGCATTGCCCTAGACGTTGTGGATACAAATACTCATTCAATCACACTGGATTACAGGGAGACTAATGAAAGTGTGAAATAGCAGAAACATTGTGAAATCAAAACAAACTGAAATGAGTTGGTAGTTGTTTGCACGCAGAGAATGAGAGAGCAAGATAGAAAAGGATGACTTAAAGATAACTACAAACCCAAGATTTCATTAACAAACAAAAATCTGTTAGAACTAATAAATTCAACAAAGTTGCAGGGTATAAAATTATCACACAAAAATCAGTTGTGCTTCTCCAGTAACAATGAACGACCTGAAGAGGAAATTTCGAAAACAATTTCATTTTCTTTTTCCTTTTTTTTGAAGATTTTATTTATTTGAAAGAGAGAGAGAGATCACAAGCAGAGGGGGAGAGCGGAGGGAGAAGTGGACTCCCTGCTGAGCAGGGAGCCCAACGCAGGACTAGATCCTAGGAACCTGGAATCACGACCTGAGGTGAAGGCAGATGTTTAACCTACTGAGCCACCCAGGTGCCTTGAAAACAATTTCATTTTCAATAACATAAAAAAAAAATTTAGGAATAAGCTTAACTAAGCAGGTGAAAGATTAGTACATTGAAACTACAAAACATTGCTAAAAGAAATTAAATAAGACATTAATAAATGGAAAGACATCCTGGCTTCATGAATTGGAAAATTTAATATTGTGAAGATGTCAATACTACCCAGGTGGTCTACAGATTCAATGCAATCCCTATAGACATACCAAGGTTTTGTATTTTTTTGTTTTTTTTAATTTATTGAAAAAAAAATTAAAAATCCATCCTAAAATTAATGTAGAATCTCAAGGGACTCCAAATAGACAAACAGTCCTGAAAAAGAACAAAGCTGGAGGTCTCATACTTCCTGATTTCAAAACTTACTACAAATCTACAGCAGTTAAAACAATGTGGTAGTGGCATAAAGACAAATATACAGACCAACAGAATAGAGAGCCAATATATTATGAACCTTCATAAATATAGTGAAATGATTTTTGACAACGGTATTAAAACCATTTAATGGAGAGCAAACCATCTTTTCAAAAAATAGTGTTTTGAAAACTGAATTTTCATAGGCAAAAGAATGAAGTTGGACCCTTACCTTACATCATATACACCATTAATTCAAAATGGATTAAAGACATACATATAAGACCTGAAACCATAAGACTCCTTGAAGAAAACATAGGGAGAAATCTTTTTGACACTGAATTTGGCAATGATTTATTGGCTATGACACCAAAAGTACAGGGAAAGAAGGAATAAATAGATAAACTAGACTACACCAAAATTTTATAAACTTTTGTGCACCAAAAAATGCTATCAACAGAGTGAAAAGGCAACCCATATATTGGGAGAAAATATTTGCAAATTATATATCTGATAGGGATTAAAATCCAGAATATATAAAGAACTCCTATAGCTCAACACCACCACCACCAACAACAAAACAACTTCCCCCGAATCAGCGAAATATTTGAATGGACATTTCTCCAAAGAAAATATACACATATAAATGGCTAGAAAGCATATGAAAAGATGTTCAATACCACTAATAATTAGGGAAATCAAAATGACAATGAGATACTCATTCACGACCCATCAGAATGGCTATTATCAAAGAGAACAAAACAGAAAATAATGTGTTTGTAAGGAGTGAAGGCATTGGAACCCTTGTGCATTGTTGGTGGGACTGTAAAATGGTGCAGCTACTGTGGAAACCAGCATCAGGATTCTTCAAACAATTAAAGCTAGAATTACCATATGATCCAGCAATTCCGCTTCTGGGTATATACTCAACCAAAAGAACTGAAAGGAGGGATTCAAACAGATACACCAATATTCACTGCAGCATTGTTCACACAATCACCAAAAGGTGGAAAAAACCCAAATGTTTATGGACAGATGAGTGGATAAACAAAATGTGCTATGTCCATACAATGGAATATTATCCAGCATTTAAAAGGAACAAAATTCTGATATATACTACAATATGGCTAAACTTTATCCATTGGATTATATGGATTGTGCTTATCCATAATGAAGACATTCTGCTAAGTTAAGTAAGTCAGTCACAAAAGTACCAATAATGTATGATTCTACTTAAACGAGGGACCCAGAATAGTAAATTCATAGACATAGAAAGTAGCATGGTAGTTGTCAAGGGCTGGGGAGACAGGGACATGGTGAGTTATTGATTCATGGATATTGTTGGGGAAGATAAAAAAGTTGTGGAGATGGATGGTGGTGATGGCAATGTAAATGTACTTAATGTCACTGTACTTAATGTACTTAATGTCACTGAACAGTACATTTAAAAATGGTTGAAATGGTAAATTTCATGTTTTGTATTTTTTACCACAATAAAAAAATTTTAAGAAGATAATCTATACAACCACATAACTGGTCACAAATAAACTACAGCATGCAGTAACCTCTCTGTCGAATGTTCACCGATTCCTCAGCATGTCCCATGTAGCATATGTGACTTTTAATTGTCTAATATACCAACCAACTGAGGGCATGAGTATAGAAATGTGTATCATAGGTTAGCAAAGTTTAATTTCTTATTTTTTAAAGAAAAAAATAAATGAAAATAGAGACTCTACTATTGTCTTCATAGACTATACCTTTTTAATGTGACTACATGTTTAAAGGAAGGGTAGGATCATAAGGTAGATAAACTCAAAATGGATGAAAGACCTAAATGTGAGACAGGAAACCATCAAAATCCTAGAGGAGAACACAGGCAGCAACCTCCTTTGACCTCAGCCACAGAAACTTCTTGCTAGACACATCTCCAAAGGCAAAGGAAACAAAAGCAAAAATGAACTATCGGGTCTTCATCAAGATAAAAAGCTTTTGCACAACAAAGGAAACAGTCAACAACCCCAAAAGACAACCGACAGAATGGGAGAAGATATTTGGAAATGTCTTATCAGATAAAGGGCTGGTATCTGAAGTCTGTAAAGAACTTATCGAACTCAACATCCAACCCCCAAAACCGTCAAGAAATGGGCAGAAGACATGAACAGACATTTCTCCAAAGAAGACATACAAATGGCCAACAGACACATGAAAAAATGCTCAACATCACTCAGCATCAGGGAAATACAAATCAAAACCACAATGAGATACCACCTCACACTGGTCACAATGGCTAAAATTAACAAGTCAGGAAACAACAGATGTTGGCGAAGATGCAGAGAAAGGGGAACCCCTAACACTGTTGGTGAAAATGCAAACTGGTACAGCCACTCTGGAAAACAGTGTGGAGGGTCCTCAAGAAGTTAAAAATAGAGCTACACTATGACAGCAATTGTACTACTGGGTATTTACCCAAAGGATACAGATGTCATGATCCGAAAGGGCGCCTGCACCCCGATGCTTAGAGCAGCAGTGTCCACAATAGCCAAACTATGGAAAGAGCCCAGATGTCTATTGACAGATGAATGGATAAAGAAGATGTGGTATATATACAATGGGATATATATACACAATGAAATATATATATATACATATATATATACACACAATATATATACTATCACACACACACACACACACACAGAGGAATATTACTCAGCCATCAAAAAGGACAAAATCTTACTATTTACAATGATGTGGATGGAACTGGAGGGTATTATGCTAAGCGAAATAAGTCAATTAGAGAAAGACAATCGTCATATGGTTTCACTCATTCGTGAAATTTAAGAAACAAAACAGAGGATCATAGGGGAAGGGAGGGAAAAATAAAATAAGATGAAATCACAGGGGGAGATAAACCATAAGAGACTCCTAACTGTAGGAAACAAACAGGGTTGTTGGAGGGGAGGTGGGGGAAGGATGGAGTAACTGGGTGATGGGCATTAAGGAGGGCACGTGATGTAATGAGCACTGGGTGTTATATGCAATGGATGAATAATTGAACTCTACATCTGAAACTAAGATACACTATATGTTAACTAATTGAATTTAAGTAAATAATTTTTAAAAAGAAAAATCAATCAATCAACTGTCAAAAAAAAGAGGGGAAAGGAAGGAGAGAGAAGCTAAGAAAAACTGAGAAGTTACAGCAAGCGAAGTTGGAGGTAAGAGGTAACCTAAAAGGGTGTGAGCCCAGGAAGCCAAGGAAAGAAGGAATGGTTGGCTGTGTCCAATGCTGGGCAAGGCAGTAAGATAAGAGCAGACGCAGTCCCACAGCTGGCAACATGAAGGTCTTCAGAGACCTTGACAAGAGCAGTCTTGATGGACTGCTGTGGACGGAAACTAGATGGAGTGAGTTGAAGAGAGATTATGAAATGAAGAAATGGAAACGAATTATAATCACTGCTTTCAAAATGTTTTGCTTTAGAGAAGAGTAATGAGAGGGCAATTTGAAAGGTATTATGGGGTCAAATGAGATGTTTTGTTTTTGTTTCTTTAATAGGACAGATTACAGCCTGTTTGGATGCTGGCAGGAAAGGTGTCGAAGAGTTTGGGGAACTGTAGGAGCATAGTCCCTGTGAACAAGAAAAGGGGTGGATCCAGAGCCCATGTGGAAGAGTTGGCAGGGAGAGTGGTGGGTTTGAGAGGTAACGTTGGCAAGGGAAGGATGAGAAAACTCTAGTCTGGGGGGGGGTGCAGTGTGCACAGAGAATTTGATGGGAAAGAAGGTATAAAATAGCCATCGTGGAGTTGAGAAAGGAAATATACCAGAAATGTAAAACAGGACTCTGGGCAGTACTGAGTACCCTTTTAAGACTTGTGGTCATAGATTTACAGGGAGACTATTCAGTAGGACTGTGCATTTTTCTCTAGCACCACTCAGCTGCTCAGAGACAGGCACAGAGCAGACTGGGGCTTTGCCTGAGCACAAGAAAGGGAGAGGGAGGATGAAGTTAATGTGCTTTGCAAAGTGTGTGTTGGTGACTGGTAGTGAGAGAATGTTAGGGTTCGGACCAGGTTGGGTCAGTGCTGATGACAAGGTCATCATCATGGTAGTGGGTGTCTGAAATGGGTTGAGGAAATGATGTTTGGAGACGAGAATCAAGGAATGAGAGGTCAAGGTACGAATACAGGCATACTTCATCTTATTGCATGTCACTTCACAGCATTTTGCAGAAATTATATTTTTTTTCCAAATTGAAGGTTTGTGGCAACCTTGTGTCAAGCAAGTCTATTGGCACCATTTTTCCAACAGCATTTGCTCACTTCGTGTCTCTGTGGCACATTTTGATAATTTTCAGACGATTTCAAATTTTTTCTTTATTATTATATCTGTATGGTGATCTCTGATCATTAATTACAACTTGCTGAAAGCTCAGATGATGGTTAGTATTTTTTAACAATGAATTATTTTTAAATTAAGTTATGAACATTGTTTTCAAACATAAAGCTATTGCACACTTCATAGACTATAATATAGCGTAAACATAACTTTTATATGCTCTGGGATACCAACAAATTCACTGGACTCACTGGACAGCCATTTTCACTTTATTGTGGTGGTCTGGGTATGCCTGCATATGGCAGTAAGGGTCACTTCTGCACAGAGTTTAGGAAACTCTAATCTCATTCTCTTCAGTCCCACTTTGGTCAGGAAGTCTGATTTTTCCCTTTGTGTCTCTATTTCCACACAAGATGACCTAGTGCCCCACCTTCGGATCAAGGGCACAATTCAAACCTGGGAACAGCAGGATGTCCCCAGTGGGTGGGAGCTTCCTTCCCACTTGAGGATAGCTCAGGAGTCCTGTCCACTCCACTTCCTTGTTCTCCCAGCTAAGGGTCTTTCTTGCCCTTCCTGTTTCAAGAACTCTGCTCTTTCAAGGCTTCCCTCTTCTTGTGAGCCATCCCTTCACCTGTTCTTTCTTTTTATTGGAGCCCCAACTTATTCAGTGAGCCCATGTCTGTATCTTTCTGTCCCATATTGCAGCTGAACTTCTCTGAGTCCTTGTTTCTTCTTCATCATGTGTCAAGGGGTAAAAACCAGGCTTCAGTTTTCTAGAGAGGGTATAAGACAGGAGAAATTCACATAAGGCACACTGGAAATTAGAGATACACTCTGTTTCAGACTGATGACCCAAGAGACTGTTCAAGTCATCAAAAAAATGAAGACAGGAGTAGAGGTGGAAGAGAAGAGAGTGAGCCAGGTGTTAAAGTCATCAGGGACTGAAGTGAGGTGATCAGAACAGCAAGATATTAGCGACAGAGAGATAGCAGGCGGAAAGTTTGATAAGAACTTTGAAAGAAGCTGGGAGAGAGAAGGCCTAGAAATGGCATTTGGGGAGTAAAGAGGACTGTGTCCTCCTTCAGGTCCTAGGTACATGAGGCTTGAGAGGGAAAACCAGTCTACAGTCTGGTGAAATGCTGCAGGGAGCAGAGAGCTTTCCATTCCAGCTGAAAGGTCTGTAAGGGTCCACATTCTATGTCAGTCATGTTCACCTTCACATCTCCAACACCTTGCACAGTGCAATGAGCATACAGTGTGTTGAATGTGTGTTGAATAAATGGAAGGGCAGTTAACTGAATCTGGTGTTTATATCATGTGCCACCACCCAACCCTCTTCTGGGATATGTGGCAGTCTCCAGCTTCCTGCTCCGGGATATGCGACTGCCATGGAAAGCAAAGGATCCTCGCAGCATCTTGTGTCCCTGCCACCTAACAGAGCACTAAGAACAGTCCTTGACTGTGCCTTCTGCTTACGTCACCACTAGCAGCTACAGAAAAACAGAGTCACCCAAGTGTTCCCTGCCCTTCTGACTGATTTGGCTTTCCAATGTTAGAGTTTTGGGGAATTTTAGGGGTTGTCAAATAATAAACCTTTTATTCCCCCCTTTCAGTTTAAAACCAAATGAGAAATAGATGCTGAAATCAGACTGAAATAAAAACATCAGTTTTACCCCTAGTAAGTCTTAAGATTATAATCTGAGCTATGGCCATTATCAGGATACCTTGAAATGTCCCCGTCTCCACCAGATTATGCCAACCCTAGAAAGTTTGGGGAAAGGTGGGCAGGGAGTAAGTCTCCCAATATCAGTCTGCATCCAAAAAGAGAGCCCAGAAAAAGCTGGACTACACACACTCTGTCTCTTTAAATATAAATTACTCCTCAATTTTGGGACAAAGTGAATGAGGAGACAGAAAAAACCTGGAAACTTCCTCCTATCTTTTTCTTTCCTGCTGAGTGGACATTTTCTCCCTTCTTTGGAAATAGGAAGAGGAGGACAGAAGGGCTCCCCTGAAAACACCCCAGCTTTTTATTCTCCTAATAGACTTGAGTATATGGTTAACCAGGATTGTGCTACTCCCATGGGAAAGGCAATCAGCTGCCTGTCAGGAAGACCTACTCCCACCTTCATGAAACAGCCGCCCTTTCTCTACCCCAATGCCAACTCCATTATATCCCCAACATCAGGCTGGTCAAAATGCGATTCATGGCACATTCTTTTTTTTTTTTTAAGATTTTATTTATTTATTTGACAGAGAGAGACAGCCAGCGAGAGAGGGAACACGAGCAGGGGGAGTGGGAGAGGAAGAAGCAGGCTCCCAGCAGAGGAGCCTGATGTGGAGCTCGATCCCAGGACTCTGGGATCACGCCCTGAGCCGAAGACAGACGCTTAACGACTGAGCCACCCAGGCGCCCGTCATGGCACATTCTAAAACCAAAATATAACTAGCAGTGAAATTTCTGGGTCATTTAATAATTCTATGTTTAAATTTTTGAAGAACTGCCAAACTGTTTTCCAAAGTGGTGGTATCACTTTGCCTTCCCACCAGCAACATATGAGAGTTCCAATTTCTCTGTATCCTCCTCAACACTTACTATTTTCTGTTCTTTAAATTATAGCTATCCTAGGGGTGCCTGGGTGGGTCAGTTGGTTAAATGTCTGCCCTTGGCTCAGGTCATGATACCAGGGTCCTAGGATGAAGCCCCACATCGGCTNGGAGCTCGATCCCAGGACTCTGGGATCACGCCCTGAGCCGAAGACAGACGCTTAACGACTGAGCCACCCAGGTGCCCGTCATGGCACATTCTAAAACCAAAATATAACTAGCAGTGAAATTTCTGGGTCATTTAATAATTCTATGTTTAAATTTTTGAAGAACTGCCAAACTGTTTTCCAAAGTGGTGGTATCACTTTGCCTTCCCACCAGCAACATATGAGAGTTCCAATTTCTCTGTATCCTCCTCAACACTTACTATTTTCTGTTCTTTAAATTATAGCTATCCTAGGGGTGCCTGGGTGGGTCAGTTGGTTAAATGTCTGCCCTTGGCTCAGGTCATGATACTAGGGTCCTAGGATGAAGCCCCACATCGGCTTCCCTGCTCGGCAGGAAGCCTGCTTTTCCCTCTCCCTCTGCCTGCTGCTCCCCTTGCTTGTGCTCTCTCTCTCTCTGTGTCAAATGTCTGCCCTTGGCTCAGGTCATGATACTAGGGTCCTAGGATGAAGCCCCACATCGGCTTCCCTGCTCGGCAGGAAGCCTGCTTTTCCCTCTCCCTCTGCCTGCTGCTCCCCTTGCTTGTGCTCTCTCTCCCTCTGTGTCAAATCAATCAATCAGTCAATCAATCAATCAATCTTAAAAAAATAAATTATAGGTTTCCTAGTGGGTTTGAAGGATATGTCTTTGTGGTTCTGATTGCATTTCCCCAGTGATTAATGATGCTGAGCACCTTTTCATGTCCTTATTGGCTATTTGCATATCTTCTTTGGAGAAATATCTATTCAAATCCTTTGCCTATTTTTAATAGAGTTAATTGTCATTTAGTTATCGAGTTGTGAGAGTTCTTTAATAATTCTGGAACCTTTATATAAGTTCCCTTATCTGATATATGATTTACAAATATTTCCTTCATTCTGTGGGTTGATTTTTCTCTTTCTTGGTGATGCCCTTTGAGCCACTTAAATTTTTGGTTATGACGATGTACAATTTTATTTTTTCTTTTGTTGCTCTGCTTCCAGTGTCAGATCTGAGAAACCATTGCCTACATTTCTATACACCAATAACAAAGCAGCAAAAAAAGAAATCAAGGAATCAATCCTATTTGCAATTGCACCAAAACCAATAAGATACTTAGGAATAAGTCTAACTAAAGAGGTAAAAGATACGTACTCTGAAAACTACAGAACATTTATGAAAGAAATTGAAGAGGACACAAAGAAATAGAAAAGCATTCAATGCTCATGGATTATAAGAACAAACATTAGTAAAATGTCTGTACTACCCAAAGCAATCTACACATTTAATGCAATCCCTATCAAAATACCATCAGCATTTTTAACAGAGCTAGAACAAACAATCCTACAATTTTTAAAAAACCCCGAAAGACCTCGAATAGCCAAAGCAATTCTGGAAAAGAAAAACAAAACTGGAGTCATCACAATTTTGCATTTCAAGCTACATTACAAAGCTGTAGTGATCAAGACAGTATAGTACTGACACAAAAAGAGACACATTGATTAATGGAACAGAAGAGAGAATCCAGAAATGGACCCACAAGTATATGGTCAACTAATCTTCAACAAAGCAGGAAAGACTATCCAATGGAAAAAAGACAGTCTCTTCAACAAATGGTGTTGGGAAACTGGACAGCAACATGCAGAAGAATGAAACTGGACCACTTTCTCACACCATACACAAAAATAAACTCAAAATGGATGTAAGACCTAAATGTGAGACAGGAAGCCATCAATATCCTAGAGGAGAACATAGGCAGAAACTTCTTTGACCTTGGTGGCAGTAACTTCTTAACTAGACACATCACCAGAGGCAAGGAAAACAAAAGCAAAAATGAACTACTGGGACCTCATCAGGATAAAAAGCTTCTGTGTAGAGAAGGAAACAATCAACAAAACTAAAAGGCAGTCTACAGAATGTTAGAAAATATTTGCAAATGACATATCTGATAAAGGGTTAGTCCCCCAAATCTATAAAGAACTTATCAAACTCAACACCCAAAAACCAAATAATCCAGTTAAGAAACGGGCAGAAGACAATGAATATACATTTTTCCAAAGAAGACATCCAGATGACTGACACATGAAAAGATGCTCAACATCACTCATCATCAGGGAAATACAAATCCAAACCATGATGAGATACCACCTTACTCCTGTCAGAATGGCTAAAATTAACAACAAACAACACAAGAAGCAACAGGTGTTGGCAAGGATGTGGAGAAAGGGGAACCCTCTTGCACTGTTGGTGGGAATGCAAACTCATGCAGTTTGGAGATTCCTCAAAAAGTTAAAAATAGAAATACCCTATGATCCAGCAATTGTATTACTAGGTATTTACCCAAATGATACAAAAATACAAATTTGAAGGGGTACATGCACCCCAATGTTTTTAGCAGCATTATCTACAATAGGTAAACTATGGAGAGAGCCCAAATGTCTATTGACTGAGGAATGGATAAAGAAGATGTGGTGTGTATATAATACACACATTATACATACACACACACACACACACACACACACACAATGGACTATTATTCAGCCATCAAAAATAATGAAATCTTGCCATTTGCAATGATGTGGAGTTAGAGTGTATTATGCTAAGTGAAATAAGTCACTCAGAGAGAGGCAAATACTGTATGATCTCACTCATATGTGGAATTTAAGAAAGAAAACAGATGAACAGATGGGAAGGGGGGAAAGAAAAAAAAGAGAGAAGGAAACAAGCCATAAGCGACCCTTATGGATAGAGAACAACTGAGGGTTGATGGAGGGAGGTGGGTGGGGGATCAGCGATGGGGGATGGGTATTAAAGAGGGCACTTGCTGTGATGAGCACTGGGTGTTGCATGTAAGTGATGAATCGCTGAATTCTATTCCAGAAACCAATATTGCACTATATGTTAGCTAACAAAATTTAAATTAAAAAGAAAGAAAGAAAGAAAGAAAGAAAGAAAGAAAGAAAGAAAGAAAGAAAGAAAGAAACCATTGCCTACTACAAGGTCATGAAGATTTAAGAGTTTTCTTCTAAGAGTTTTATTGTTTTAGCCTCCCCCCAACTTTTTTTTTTTTTTTGGTAACAGCTTTACTGAAATATCATACACATACCATACAATTCACTCATTTACAGTATACGATGCAATAATATTTAGCATATTCACAGAGCTATGTAACCATTCCTGCAATCAATTTTAGAATTGATTTTCATTATCCTCCCAAAAAAAGCTGTTATCGTTTAGCTATCCTGTCCTATTTTTCCCTACTCGGCAGCCGTAGGCAACCCCTAATCTAACTTTTGATCTCTATAGATCAAGTATAGTATTCTAAAACTTTCATGTAACTAGACTCAAATAATGTGTGGTACTTTGTGACTGGCTCTTTCACTTGGCATNATAGTATTCTAAAACTTTCATGTAACTAGACTCAAATAATGTGTGGTACTTTGTGACTGGCTCTTTCACTTGACATGTTTTTAAGATTCAGCCATGTTTTAGCAGATCAAGACTTCATTCCTTTTGATGGCTGAGTAATAGTCCATTGAATANTTGTGACTGGCTCTTTCACTTGGCATGCTATACCACTTTTTGTTTATCCATTTGTCAGCTGGTAGACAATTGAGTTATATCTACTTGTTGTTATTATAAATAATGCTGCAAAGAACATTCTCCCAATTTTTATTTATCTGAGAATGTCTTCATTTCTCCTTCATTTTTTGAAGGTCAATATTGCTGGATAAAGAATTCTTGGTTGACAGTATTTCTTTCAGCACTTAGAATATATTATCCCATTGACTTCTGGACTTCATGGTTTCCAATAAATATTTAGACGTTAGGCTTATTGAAGATCCATCACATGTGAGACATTGTTTCTTTCTTGTTACTTTCAAGATTGTTTTTCTGTTTGAGGCTCTAGATCCCTTTGATTATGATGTGTCTCGATGTGCATCTCTTTGAATTTAGTCTCTTTGGAATTTGTGTAGCTTCTTGGATGTATAGACTGTTATTCATCTAATTTTGGAAAATTTGGCCATAATTTCTTCTAATATTCTTTTTTGCCCCCTTTCCTCTATTCTCTTGTGGGATTCTCATTATGCATATGTTGATATACTTAATGGTATCCCATAGATCTTTGAGTTTGTATTCATTTTCCTTCATTCTTTTTCCTTTCTGTTTGTCAGGCTAGATCAAATGAAGGGATTTATCTCCAAGTTCACAGATTCTTCTGTCAGCTCAAATCTTTTGTTAAGTCCCTGAAGTGAATTTTCATTTCAATTACTGTAGTTTTCAACTCCAGAATTTCTACTTGGTTCTTTTTAATAATTTATATTTCTTTATTGATATGCTTTACTTAGTGAGCCATCATTCTCATACTTCCTTTTAGTTTTTGACATAATTTTCTCTAGTTCTTTGAGTATATTTAAAAACAGGTAATTTAAAGTCTTTGTCAAGTTAGTCCAGCATCTGTGCTTCCTCAGGGACAATTTCTATCGACTACTTTTTTCTCTGTGTATTGGCCATAATTTCTTGTTTCTTTGCATGTCTCATAATTTTTGGTTAAAAATTGTAATTTTAAATTATATAAGGTGACAAATCTGGAAATCAGGTTTCCCTCCACTGCCCAGGGGTTTGTTGTGGTTGTTTGTTGAAGCTGCTATTTGTTTTGTAGTGTGTCTTGAACNCTCCCACTCCCCCTGCTTGTGTTCCCTCTCTCTCTGGCTGTCTCTATCTCTGTCAAATAAATAAGCAAAATCTTAAAAAAAAAAAAATTGTAATTTTAAATTATATAAGGTGACAAATCTGGAAATCAGGTTTCCCTCCACTGCCCAGAGGTTTGTTGTGGTTGTTTGTTGAAGCTGCTATTTGTTTTGTAGTGTGTCTTGAATTAATTCTGTAAAGTACATATGCTTTTTCATGAATGGACATGGAAACTGCTATTTGGTTGTCTTACTGGGTAGTTAACAAGTTAACAATTGTACAGATACTTCTTTAAATGCTGGGGACCAATAAAGTCTGACAGCCTCTGCATGCATGCTGGGAGTTGCCTTCAATGTTCAGGTAGACAGATTACTACTCTACTCTAGCCTTTACTTCCTGCTTTCACGGAGCCTCATGGTTAACTAGAAGTGAGTGTTTAGGGCCTTCTTGGGTCTTTCCTGGGTATGCACACAACACTACACATGCTTGTGGTTTTCTAGATCCCCAGAAATATGTTAGAGTTTTCCAAAGCCTGTATGGACATCTCATTTCCCAGCTTTTACTCTTAAGTGTTTTGGTGAACTTGTTCTCTGTTGCAACTGCCATTACCAGCTCAGGCAGCAGTGATATTAAACAATTGCCACTGATTGTTTCCCACAAATAGTCCTGGGGAAAATGCTGTTCACAATATGAGCTATGCATCAGGTCAAATAAAGACAAACCTTGTGAGTGGGATTTTCCAGGGAACTGCCAGCAGGTCACATAATGACAGCTATCTGAAAATGGGGCTTTGGAGGTGCTTCAATACTCTGTCCCTTTCAGTGGCTGCTAGGCTGTTGCTTGTTACCATGATTGCAGGTCTGTTTGTTTTCAAGTCTATCCTGGAGCTGGAGAGAGAAGCAGGGGAACAGGGAAAGTTATAATGAAACAAAACTCACTCTCTTCACCATGATTCAATGTTTTTCTTGAATAACACTCCTCAAATTGCTGCAAGCCTTTGGTTAATTTCCAGAGTTCTGAAAAGGTTTATTTTGACCATTTTTGCTAGTATTTTTGTTGCTTTTATGGAGGAGTGAATTTTCAGAGGACCTTTTTCTGCCATTCCTGAAGGGCTTTCTGTTTTCTTATTTTATTTTATTTATTTTATTTTATGTTATTTTGTTTTATTTTATTTTGAGATAATTGTATATTCATGTATAGTTGTGGGGAATAATAAAAGATACCAATACCTTTCACTCAATTTCTCCTGATGGTAGCATCTTGCATAACCAGAGTATAATATCTTATCCAGGAAATTGATACTGCTATAATCTACTGACTTTATTCAGATTGTACCATTTACATGTACTCATTTGTGTTTGTGTGTGTGTGTATTTAGTTCTATGCAACTTTATCAGATATGTAGATTTTTGTGACCACCACCATAGTTATGATACCTAGCAGTTCTATCACCAGGATCCCTCATGATAGCATAGCCACAGTCACATCACTACCCGCCCCCCCCGCCCCCACGACCACCACTCCTAACACTTGGCAACTACTAATCTGTTCTTCATGCCTATAATTTTGTCATTTCAAAAGTGTCATAGAGTATGTCACACAATGAAATATTATTCAGCAATAAAAAGAAGTAAAGTATCGACACATACCACAACATGGATGAAACTTATACACATGCTAAATGAAAGAAGCCAACTGCAAAGGACCACATTCTGGATGATTGCATTTATATGAAGTGTCCAAAGTAGACAAATATAGAGACAGAAAGTAGATGAGTGCTTGACTAGGGCTAGGTGGGATGGCAGGGGTGAAGGGAGAGTGGTTGGTGATGGCTAAAAGGTGCAGGGTTTTTTTTTTGGGATAATGAAAATGTTCTAAGAGTGAATGTGGTCATAGTTGCTCAACTCTGTGAATATAGTGGAAACCACTGAGTTGTACACTTTTAATGAGTGAATTGTATGGCATGTGAATTATATACCAATAAGGCTGTGAAATGTAAGAATGCTATGGGGGCACCTGGGTGGCTCAGTTGGTTAAGCGTCTACCTTCTGCTCAGGTCCTGATCCTGGGGTCCTGGGATTAAGCCTTGCATTGGGCTCCCCACTCAGTGGGGAGTCTGCTTCTCCCTCTGCCCCATCCCCCACTCATGCTCTCTCTCTCTCTCTCTCTCTCACATAAATAAATAAAATCTTTTAAAAAAAGAGAATGCTATGTAAATGGAATCATACAATATGCAACCCCCACAACCCCACGTTACTGGTTCTATTGTTGTTAAACAAAAGTTTGGTCCCAAGGAAAATATCTGTTACCAGAAGTAGTAGATATACAGAGTATGTACAGTATAGAAAAGTTTATACATAAGATACAATAGCTGGACATAACAGGAGGCAACTGGGCATAATCAAAAAGGAGAGAATTAATGCTTGTTCTTTGAGGAGTCTGGGTGGCATTACCATTCACATGCAAATGTAATTTAGGTGGATCTATTTTTCAGTCTATTCCAAGGATGGAATTTCTCAACTCTTTCTTTCTTTCTTTCTTTCTTTTTTAAGATTTTATTTATTTGACAGAGACAGCCAGCGAGAGAGGGAACACAAGCAGGGGGAGTGGGAGAGGAAGAAGCAGTCTCCTCGCAGAGGAGCCTGATGTGGGGCTCGATCCCAGAATGCCGGGATCACACCCTGAGCTGAAGGCAGACGCTTAACGACTGTGCCACCCAGGCACCCCTCAACTCTTTCTGAGCCAAAAATGGGATGCATAAAAGCAAGCTGTTTCAGCTCAATTCGGATAAGATACATTTTTATTGGAAAAGAAATCCAGCAGCAATGATAGCCATACGCAAACACACTGAGCTTCACAATATCAATTGCTTCTTGATTCCCAGATAAAAACTATGGCCAAGAGAGCCTCTCTGTAACTGGCACAGAGATTGAACGCTCTCCTTCCATTGTAGCTCTTGTTTTCCATATTCTTATTTCCATCCACACTAGAGCATTACAAAGCTTTCTACTGGTCAAACCATGTTTGTAGACCTTATATAATTCTTCTTGGATCGAAATAAAATGACTTCTTCATTTATGGAGTGCTATCCCTTGATCAATGTTATGATTTTTCACCATTGGCATTCAATAGAAGTAAACTTGGTTTGGTCTATATGTCACTGTATGATACAGTTTCAAAGCTAGAAATTTGAGAACTAAAAAATTTTTAAAAAGCTCCTAAAAGCAAATCCTTTAATAACTTCAAAGCAGTAAGAACTCTCAATTTCCTGAAATACACAGCTTATTTGAGTGTATTTAATCTTTATTTGAGAAAAAGAGCTAGAGAAGGAGTGAGGAAAGGAGAGAGGGAAAGGGGTAGAGGGAGGGGCTGGGAAGGAAGAAGTGAGGGAGAGAGAGAGAGATTGGGCTGTCAAAGGTTATTGTTATTCTTCTGACTTTGGGTTCTCTTCCATTGCATATCACACTTTCACTGTAGAACAAAACTACATGAGAAATTAATCTTTAACTGGCTGAACAAACTCTCTTCCACAGAGCCATACCTTCTCTGACAGAGAAATTAACTACAAATAGACATGTTTCATAGGTGCAGCATTTCATAAATATTAGGATAGAATTCATTCTATCTATGCTAGAAATTTGAGAACTAAAAAATTTTTAAAAAGCTCCTAAAAGCAAATCCTTTAATAACTTCAAAGCAGTAAGAACTCTCAATTTCCTGAAATACACAGCTTATTTGAGTGTATTTAATCTTTATTTGAGAAAAAGAGCTAGAGAAGGAGTGAGGAAAGGAGAGAGGGAAAGGGGTAGAGGGAGGGGCTGGGAAGGAAGAAGTGAGGGAGAGAGAGAGAGATTGGGCTGTCAAAGGTTATTGTTATTCTTCTGACTTTGGGTTCTCTTCCATTGCATATCACACTTTCACTGTAGAACAAAACTACATGAGAAATTAATCTTTAACTGGCTGAACAAACTCTCTTCCACAGAGCCATACCTTCTCTGACAGAGAAATTAACTACAAATAGACATGTTTCATAGGTGCAGCATTTCATAAATATTAGGATAGAATTCATTCTCTAAACCTGGGGTTGGCAAACTTCTTCTGCAAAGGACCAGACTCCAAATATGTTTGGCTTTGTGGGCCAAATGGTCTCTGTTGCAACTAGTCAATTCTGTCACTGTAGCATGAAAATAGCCATAGGCACTATGTAAAGGAACAAGGGTGACTATTCCAAAAAAATTTACTTATGGACACTGAAACTTGAATTTCATATAATCTTCAGCTGTCAAGAAATATTTTTCTATGGATTTTTTTCAAAAAAGTTTCCTTTTTCTTTTTTTTTTAAATTGACCATATAGTTTTGGGTTCATTTCTGGGTTTTCTTTTCNCTGTAGCATGAAAATAGCCATAGGCACTATGTAAAGGAACAAGGGTGACTATTCCAAAAAAATTTACTTATGGACACTGAAACTTGAATTTCATATAATCTTCAGCTGTCAAGAAATATTTTTCTATGGATTTTCCCCAAACNAAAAGTTTCCTTTTTCTTTTTTTTTTAAATTGACCATATAGTTTTGGGTTCATTTCTGGGTTTTCTTTTCTTTCTTTTTTTTTAAAGATTTTATTTATTTATTTATTTGACAGAGAGAGAGACAGCCAGCGAGAGAGGGAACACAAGTGGGGGAGTGAGAGAGGAAGAAGCAGGCTCTTAGCAGAGGAGCCCGATGTGGGGCTGTAGGATCATGCCCTGAGCCGAAGGCAGACGCTTAACGACTGAGCCACCCAGGCGCCCCTTGAAAAAAATTTCTTAGCTTACAAGCCATACAAAAACAGATGAAGGGCCAGATTTGGCCTATGGAGCTTAGTTTGCCAGTCATAGTCTAAAGTGATAGAAGAGTAGAAACATCAAGTCTCCCAGGCAGAGATGTGTTTGAGTATTGGATTTGCCATTCACTAGTTGTGTGACCTTGGACAAGTTATCTGACATGTTTAAAACCATGTCCTCATCTGTAAAATGAGTACAGTAATAGCTATTTCATAGAATTGTGAACATTAAATGAAGTACCATATGCATGTTTAGCATATGCAAGGTCACAGTGAATGCAGTCACTTCTGTAATGAGAGTCTTTAAGAGTGCCCCAAAGCCTTCATTTTCCCCAAATCTCTGTCCCCACACTGGAATTTATAGCAGGATTTTTTATTCAGACAGTGTATATGAGACCTAATCTTAGAGTTATCCCGGAGTCCCTATTCTCTCACCTTTCCCATCCAATTCATCAGCAAATCACATCTGTTCCACACTAAAAATTTATCTAGAATCTGACCACTTCTCTACAGCTAGCACCCTGAAACATGCCACCATCAACTTTCACCTCACCTTTCTGCTCTGATACTTGCCCCCAGAGGTGGCATTTTCCACAGAGGTGCTTTTAAAATATATCCCCCAATCACTTCATTTCTCTCCTCAAATGTCTCTGACCAATTACTCCTAGGAAAATCCTAGGTCCTTACCATACAAGCCTTCAGATCTCCTATACTCTTCCCCTTGCTCCCTCAGCCCCAACCATAATGGCCTCACTATTCTTCAAACATGTCAATCTTGCTCCTGTTTCCCACTTAATATTTGTTGGTATTTCTTTCTGGAATGTTCCTTCCCCAGATAACCAAGTGTTTTCAATTTTACTACTTCTTTCAGGTCCGTGCTCAAACATAACATTGTTAGAAAAGCATTTTAACTGTTTCTCCTTAACTCTATTTTCCTACTTGGTGATGGCACTACTACCTCCTGCAATATTTCGTATTTATTTGTATGTTGAATGCCTCCCCCGCTGGAATGTAAACTTATGAAAGCAGACTTTGTATGTCTGTTCACAATTGTATCCTCAGAGTGCAGAACACTGCCTGGCACAGAGTAGTTTCAAATTTGTTGAGTGAATAAATAAATGAACTTTTGCTACTCTTAAAAGATTTTGAAAAATGAGAGCTTTTGAGTATTGCTCTTATATTGATTAGAATATATGTTTGAAACTGAGGGCTACTGCAGTGGATGTGGGTGGAGGGATGGGTTAAATGGGTGATGGGTATTAATGACGGCACTTGTGATGAGCACTGGGTGTTGTATGTAAGTGATGAATCATTAAATTCTACACCTGAAACTAATGTTAACTGCATGCTAACTAACTGGAATTTAAATAAAAACTTGGAAAACATTAAACATAAAAAATATATGTTTGCATATAAATAATAGCAGCTTAATGAGAGAGAAGTTAATTTCTTTATTATCTAAGAGTCTGGAGGTAGATGTTTCAGGGCAATGCTCTATGAGGTTGTCCAGGTAACCAAGCTTCCCCTACTTTATTGTCCATGATCCCAAAAGAGTATTGTCTTTGTCAGAATGGTCCAAGGTAGCTCTCCATCAAATGTATGCTCTAACCAAAGGAGGGAGGAAGGAGTAGGAAGACCACACATAGACCTTACTTAAGGACACTTTCTACAAATCATACAAAATATTCCCATTCACTTCTCATTTAAAACTTCATCACATGACTATACCCAAGGACATAAAGGGGTGGAATATGTAGTCTTTATTCTGGGTGGCCATTTCCCCAACTAAAAATCAGCATTATATATCTATAAGGGAAAGAGGGCAAATAAATATTGGGGGGGGGGAATTAGTCTTTGTCACAGTTCTCTATATTTGTCTTCCCCTCATTCCAAAAAAAGTAGCCAGGTTGAAGAGGCTCTCCCTGCAGCCCCACTTCTTGGCCCAAGTGTTGGAGAGCCAGTCTGAGCTGTGGATATTCTTTTGCTAGAGTAAGATGCTAGGACATTGCCTTTTAGTTGGACCAAATTTATCAACTGAATTGATAATCATTTTTCTCAGATCCAATTTCTAAGAAAATGAAAGCGTTTTCTGAATCTTTGAAAATACCCATCCTGGTTTCCACAACATGGTATCTGATATCCACTGAAATAGCCATTCAGGACCAGCTTAATGGGCTTATGACCTGTGTAGTCATGCAGAGCCCTAAACTAGGCTAATGTTCCATCATCTCCTTTATAATATTCTTTATTATATTATCTTAGAATTTATTCTTTTGTAAATGAAGTTCAAAGGGACAATGCAATATGTGCCTGAGCAGAGGTAGGTATACATGTAACATGCATGCAATTCCTTGCTGCCCTGTCTATATATAGCATTGAAATTTCAGTGGACATGTAATGAGGAGGAGTTCAGTGAGACTCAAAGCAAGTACAATGTAAGTGTCTTTCTTTTAAGATTTTATTTTTTTATTTGAGAGAGAAAGAGAGAGAGAGAATATGAGTGGTGGGGAGGGGCAGAGGGAGAGAGAGAGAAGCAGACTTCCCACTGAGAAGGAAGCCCAATGTGGGGCTTGATCCCAGGACCCAGAGATAATGACCTGAGCCGAAGGCAGACACTTAACAGACTGAGCCACCCAGGTGTCCACGAGGTGAGTGTCTTGACAGAGTGACAGGTTGCAACCCATAGGTCCTTTTCCTTTCAGTCCTTCCTTACTCATTAGTAAGCTAAAAGTAGAGAGTGTTGATAGAATATGCATGTATCAAGAACTAATATAAAAACAGGTGAGTTAATTTTGTACAATTTCTACCCTCCTGGTAAGAACAAAATATGTAGGCATAAGCAAACCTACAAAATACAAATTGTATAAGTTCAGTAAGTCTTCACACCAATTAAGTACTCTCATATTTGCATTTAAAGCTAGCTATGCACGCTATAACAATGAATAGTAAAATTCATGCTAATAATTATATATTTTAATTTTTCTTTACATAAAAGACATGTTAAATAGCAACTAAAAAACACTATGACACATCAAGAGAAAGACCACAGAAGACCAGAAGAGATGAAGTGGAAAATAACACAACCCTGTCCCAGACCAAAGGGCACTTCACAGCCATGGAGTTCCTCTTTCTTAAGCCTATCTTCTTTTTATGGTCATTTTACCCCCATCTGAAATGCTTGTGTGTCTTAAAGTTCTAGTGCCTTGAATTGAGAGCTGCTGTACAATGTTCTGGCCACTCCCAGGCTCTCTATTGCATCCAAATCCAGTAATGCATTACCCTTGCCTCACTTTTTTGTTTCCCCAAGAGTTTAATTGTTCATCTAGTAGATGCAACATTTGTCCCAATTCCTTGCTTGCTTTTCTATATGATGATTATAATGGAAATATTTTAAAATATCAGACCTCTCTAAAGGACATTCCATTTCCAAGTCTGAACTGTGAGGCTAATAATCCAGAGAAGGAGAAGCAGAGAGTTACCAAGAAGAGAGGCCATTACCCAGCTTTTCCTGGCTATGGTAGCTTAAGAGAAGGAAGGTTATGGAGGTAGGTCAAATATTCTAGGGCATTTATCTCATGGTTTTCCAGGAAAGCATCCTAGTAGGAGGTAGGGAGTCTCCACTCTTTCTCTACCCCCATCCCTTGCCTTTCTTTCTCCAGTGTGGACTCAAGAAAGTGATAAATCTCCTCAGCAGGGTTTAGCCCAAGTTCATTTCTCTTAAACCCTGGAATAGCTCAGCAGTCCCTGAAAGTCTCATACTTTTGTTTGAGATTCTGGATGGATGATGGTCTCAGGACTTGTAGCTACATGTATCAGAGCTTTGCTTCTGGGGTGTTACTGGGTGGGAAGTAATGTAACCCTTATATTAAATATTCAGGAGATACACTAATAAGACTAACAAGTTAGTAAAGGGCCATGTATGTTTGGGAAATGGTTTTTAATAGATAATTGGCTCATTAAACAATTATGTTGTTCACTATAAGGCTGTTTCCATTCAAACAAATGAGGATTTTACTCTATTTTCATTTTTTTTCTTCTAGATGATTTTGAAAGGTACTCTGCCATGAATTATTTATTGCTATTGACTGTTCAGTAGACATTAGTTGGCAATACACATCTAAAATATAAGTTTAAGAAAGTCTGTATATATTTTGATTTAAGCATGTAGTGAATGCTGTGGTGGTGACACAGACAACACTCACCCCCCAGCTCCCACCCCCCAGCTCTCAGCTAAATCCTTTCTGGGAATTGCCCTCAGCCCCAAAGAGCCACTCTACCTTCCTTCCTGGAATAGCTCACAGTAGACAACTGGAAATGTGGGGCCATCCTGACCAACACCCTTGCCTCAGGGCAGAACTACACTCAACGGGCCTTCTCAGCTCAGAGCCCCGTAGAGGGTTGCACCACGTTTCAGCTTCTCCCTCTACTCAATCCTATTTCTTCCGCTTTCTACAGGTGTTTAGCCCCCATGGCACTCATCAGCAAATTACCACACATGTGTTTCTGTGAGAGTTCTTTCCCAGGGAAACTGACCTCAGTCAACTTTTGAAGACCCAGGTTTGAAAAGCAGTCCTATTAATATTTTAGTATGTTTTTTATGTCACTCAGAGGACTATTTTATTTACCTGATCTCAGGAAGAGATAAATTTTGGTTGATCTTTTTGTTTGTTTCACATCACAATAGAAGAGTATTTTTGGAAAATGTGAAAATAAATAGAACTCATGGTTTTAAAACTTGTTGCCAGTGTAATCTTATATTTAGAAAATAAAAGATGTTATGTATGTACTGTTTCTTTCATTAACTTTTAAAAACAAAGCAATAAGCATTAAAATGATGATTTGTGAAGCAAAGAGACAGAACTAAAAATAAAGCAGAAGAATTGGTAGCAGTTATCGGAACCTTACCGCTGTTCAGGTTCAATTATGGAAAACACTTTGTATATAATTATATGTAATATATATTATATAAATATTATTTTCTAAGATTTTAAGGTGCTTTAAAATTTAACCACAAGTTGGGAAAGTAACTAAAGAAATACTGAAATATTGAGTATTTAAGGTCCTGTCTCTTTATACAAATATATTTAATTTCACCACTGTATCACGAGGTAAGCATTATTGTCCCAATTTTCTAAGCAAGAACACTAAGTTTCAGAAAAATTAAGTAGTTCTTCTAGATCACTGAAGCAGTAAGTGGTGGAATCTGACTTTAATTCAGATCTGCCTCATTTTAGGATTCTTGTCATGATCTAACCCCACAGTATGTTTCTAAACAAAACAATAGCTGGACTGGACCACAGAGTCTGGTTCTAAATAAACAGTGGGAAAGAATTGTGATTTTTCCTAGTTCAAAGTAGCTATTATTTAGGTCTGCCCTAATAACAAACAAAGTATAGAAGATATTCTTGAGATAAGCGTTCCAATGGGTGGACACAGCAAACCAGTGCCCTCCTTGTTTTTCGTGGAGACACATTAGAGGTCTGGCAGGCTAAGCAAGCTGTGAGTGAGATATCTGTCAGGTTGCTTGCTGCTTTTATATCAGCCATGTCGGCATTCAGTAAGCATGAACAACTTACACAACTATTTATGGCAATAATTCTTTTTTTTTTTTTAAGATTTTATTTTTATTTATTCGACAGAGAGAGAGACAGCCAGCGAGAGAGGGAACACAAGCAGGGGGAAGTGGGAGAGGAAGAAGCAGGCTCATAGCAGAAGAGCCTGATGTGGGGCTCGATCCCATAACGCCGGGATCACGCCCTGAGCTGAAGGCAGAGGCTTAACTGCTGTGCCACCCAGGCGCCCCTATGGCAATAATTCTGAAATCATGTTGAGGTTCTGAGCCTTGAAGTTCTCTGCCAATACTGGGCATTGCACCCTCACCTCACTCAGGGTCTCAGGGCATAGAAATGTCCACATGACTGCTTGGGCTAGCTTGTCCACGGCCTCCCTCAAGAAGGAAGAACTTCTAACATTTGGCAAAACTGTCACCACAATAACAACAATTCATATACCAAATATAGCACAGTTTGGACTGTTCAGATAATCTAGTTTTTTTAAAAAAAAAAGTTTTTGTTTTGTTTTGTTTTTTTAAAGATTTTATGTATTTATTTGACAGAGAGAGAGGCAGCCAGCGAGAGAGAGAACACAAGCAGGGGGAGTGGGAGAGGAAGAAGCAGGCTCCCAGTGAGGAGCCTGAAGTGGGACTAGATCCCAGGACTCTGGGATCACACCTTGCGCCGAAGGCAGACGCTTAACGACTGAGCCACCCAGGCGCCCCTAAAAAAAAAGTTTTTTTGATGTATAATTAATATATAAAGAACTGCACATACTTAACATGTACAATTTGATGAGTTTGAACATATGCCAAGACCTGTGATACCATCACCACAATCAAGCTAATAGGCACATCCAACATCTCCCAAATTTCCTTGTGTCCCTTTGTTTTTGTTTTGTCTGGGAGTTGTTTAGTGGGTATAAAGTTTCAGTTATTCTAGATTCATAAGCCCAAAAGATCTACTTTACAATATAGTGCCTATAATTAACAATATGGTATTATGCACTTTGAAATATGCTTTTCTTAATTCACTATGTCAAGAAGGATAGAAGAAAATATATCTTCGAAGCCTATATTTTTATTTTTATTCCTCAAAAGGAATTAAGAGGGACTCATGGTAAATAAAAGAACAAAAATGATTATTTGTATCTAAACATTTTTTCCTACTTAGAAAAATAACATGGAAATATAGAAAGTTAGGAAAATACTGAGGAACATAAAAAGACAATAAAGATTGCTCAGATTCCAATCACCAAAGGGCAATTCTTTAAATGATTTAGTGAATTTCTTTCCTTCCTAGTTTCCAGTTAGAATAGGTAATACAGTCATATAATTCTAAAGTCAAAGAAAGAAGAGCATTCCCCAGTCACCTAGGCATGGAGTTATCCCACCTACAAGCAACCAATACAGATTTCTTATGTATCTTTCCCAATCTTTCCAGAACTAATTTGAGCACATAAAAAACAAATACATGTATTTTCCCCTTTTTCTTTTTTCAGAAATGATAGCATGCTATATGTACTATTATGCAACTTGATTTTTTCACTTGACAATAGATCTTGGAGATCTTTCATATCACTTCACAAAAAGTTTTCTCATTTTCTTTTTTACTGCTGCTTCTCCAATTGTATGGACATACCACTTTTTTATCTGACACATTTCCTTTTCATGAATATTTAGATTTTTTCTAGTCTTTTACAATTACAAAAGCAAAATATCTTATTTCTATGCCATTTTATACCTGTGTGAGCATATATTTTGGATAATTCCTATCGTAAAATTATTAGGTCAAAAAAATTTTTTTATATTGACAAATTAACCTCCAGAAAAGGTTCTAAACCCTTTTTTTTATTGACCCATATTTTCTTTTAGAGTGTGTGATAGGAAATTTTATGTGTCAACTTGATAGGATCAGGGGTGTCCAGATATCTGATTGTTATTTCTGAGTGTATCTGTGAAGGTGTCTGTGGATGTGTCTATGAAGAGCACTTCAATTGCACTGAGTAGCATATGAATTGGTGGACTCAGTAAAGAATATTGCACCCTCTCACCTCCAATGTGTGTATCATCTACTCCACTAAAGGCCTGAATGGAATGAAAAGGTGGAGGAAGGAAGAAATTGCCTCTTTTTTCCTGCCTCATTGCTTCATTTGGGACATCTCTTTTCATCTTTTTTTGCTTTCCCACTTGGATTTATATCCTGGCTCTCCTACTTCTCAGGCTTTCAGACCTGGATTGAATCTAAACTACTAGCTTTCCTGGGTCTCCAGCTCACAGATGGCAGATCTGGGGACTTCACAGCCTCCAGTATTGTGTAAGCCAATTCATCATAATAAGTTTCCTTTATCTTATTGGTTCTGTTTCTCTGGAGAACCCTGACTTACACAGAATTTATTAAAATAAATATATGATATATTTATTTAATATACTATATATTTATGATATAAATATGCGATATATTTATATACTAATATAAATATATGATATATATATATATTATTATGCACACACACACACATGTACATATAACTTTATTTCCAGAGAAAAATGGCAGGATCACAGAATTTCTCTCCCATTAAAATCTTAATAAATCAATAAGGCATAGAAACAGCATATACACACACAGTCATCAAACTAGAGAGGAGCAACATTTTTCTTTATGTTCTTTGGAAAGGATCATCCAGAATCAGAAGTTTGCAGAAATCCTTAAAAGAAGTAGCATTTGTCATTTCTCCATTCACCCACTCAGCAAAGACATATTGAGTGCCTTCTGTGTGTTAGAACACTAGACTTGTGATAGATTTTGCAGATGTGAGAGTGAGAGAGAAGAAAAAAAGCAAGGGGAAGATGTTGAGACAAAACTCTAATCTGTGACTAACGCATCTACTTTGGAACTGAGCAGAACTGATGGTGATGGGCGTGTGAGGAGGCAGCCCAAAGGAAAGACACAGAAAGCTGCTCTAGAGTGGAAGTCCTGCTCCTCACAACAGGTGAGCCATGAATCAGTGAAAGCCAGACACAGGGCCAATCACATTGGCTTATTTTTCTCTTGTTGGCAAGAAGGTAGAAGAGAAATTGGGATCTAAAAAGGGAAAACTATCTCTATATAAAAGAAGTCTTGACAAATGGAATGAAAAAAAAAAAGAAAATAAGTTTCAAACTTCTGGAAGCAGTGGTGCCTGGGTGGCTCAGTTGGTTAGGTGTCTGCATATGCTCAGGTCATGATCCTAGAGTCCCGGGGTCAAAACCCGCGTCAGGCTCCCTGCTCGGTTGGGAGCCTGCTCCCTCTTCCTCTGCCCTTCACCCCACTCATGTTCTCTCTCTCTCAAATAAATAAATAAAATCTTTAAAAAAAACTTCTGGCGACATAGATTGTACATGAAAAGTCTCATGTGAAACCATTCTCTGCTCTACAAACAGTGTCTTAGTCTGAACTGGAAGAAATCTTACATAACAGGAACTAGAGGCTTTCCCGAAACTCCACCGGTGCCCCTGCTGTAACTATGAGAACAGACGGAAGTACACCTGATCAGGAGGAATGAACTCTGGTGCAGTTTTTTAAACACAACCATAGATGTGAATGCAAAGACAAAAGTCTACCAAATTCACCAACTGTTACTGTGCCCAGACCTGGGAACTTCCAATTCAGGCAATAGAAAGGCAGAATACAGAACACAAAAATAAATGAGACAAGATGATCAATTTCTTTGTTAAACAAGAAATCTAGTAGAGTCATGGGCATTTATTCATTTTATCTTATAGACAAGAGAAGGAAAAAATGCTAGTAATCTACTGACTTGCTAGAACAATCTCACACGTATTCATACTATATAGGAATATAGAAATGTCAAACATGACATTAAGAGAACATCAGATTATTGAGCAGAATAACTCATGAGAATTACAGGGCACTTTAGAGATTACTTTGAGAATATAGCAATAACTCTGGGAAACAAACTGAGGGCTTCAAAGGGAAGGGAGTGGGGGATTGGGATAGGCTAGTGATGGGTATTAAGGAGGGCACGTATTGCATGGTGCACTGGGTGTTATATGCAAGTAATGAATCATGGAACTTTACATCAAAAACTAAGGATATACTGTATGGTGACTAACGTAACATAATAAAAAATTATTATTAAAAAAAAAGAATATAGCAATGACTTCCAGAATCTTTGTTCACATTATTCTTCCAAGGATAAATTTATAATAATAAAGAACAGAAAAAGTTAGTATAGTTATAAATATTCACACAAGTCTCAATACCACATGAGATCAGATTCTTTGAACATGTTTTATGACGCAAAGATGGTCATTCTTCTGTAGCTGCAGGGGAGAGAGCACCTCTGTAGCTGCAGGGGAGAGAGCACCTCTCCTTCAACTGTCCCTTGGGCTCCTTTTGCTAATCATGAAGATCTGGCATTTTTAAGAGCCAACTCTGGAATTTTGCTCATTACTTCAAGCAAAACCAGGCCTGTGGAGCTCAGTTTTATTTGAGGAAACAGAGAAAAAGATGAACATATCATTAAATAACAGTGGAATAAGCTGAAGCTTATTATAATGAGAAGATGCAACTGGGCCTTGAAAATGGGAAGGAATTAAGGAGGCTCACTGCATTTTAAGTGGAAAACTAGAAGGCCCAAATAAATAGCCAGATTATCTCTAGACTGAGTAGCCTTTAAGACGAATTGTGTGATTCAGGATAAATAGGATAATTTATTATTATGAAAATTTCATTTTGACTTAAAAATTTCAACTTACAAATTGATAGAACTATTAAGAGACACAGACAAATCCACACTCATAATGTGGTATTTTAATATAATCACCCAGTAATTGATAAAGAAAAACAATTCTTAAAAATATACATGATTTAAACATCATGATTAATGTTTTTGACCTAATAAACCCACATTGAGTATTGTATATAATAAGCACATTCAAAACATTTATTAATAATTCACTAAATAATTTTATTTTTTAATGTTTTTTTATTATATTATGTTAGTCACAAGGATTCACTAAATAATTTTAAAGCAAGCCTAAACAAATGTCATAAGATTGAAATAATAAGTATATTTTCCTAACATAATACAATGAGTTAGAAACTAACCACAACTCAAGAAAACCTTCATATGCTTGGAAATTAAATAAATATCTAAGTAACTCATGGATCAAAGAAGACATGGTTGAATTAAAAAAATAGTTCATGGGTGCCTGGGTGGCTCAGTCAGTCAGGCATCCAACTCTTGATTTTGGCTCAGGTCATGATCTCAAGCTCATGGGACCAAGCCCACGTCAAGCTCAATCTCTCCCTCTGCCTCTGCTCCTTCCGCTGCTCACACACACACTCTTTCTTTTCTCTCTCTCAAAATAGATAAAAATTAAAAATCTTAAAAAAAATAGTTGAACTGAGCAATAATTAAAATAGTACATATAAAACTTATGAGATTCAGCTAAAGGAATACTTAAAGAAAAATTATGGTGTAAGATATTTATATTAGAAAAAGTCTAAAAATTAATAAACTAAGAATATAATTTAAGAAATTTTAAAAAGAACAAAATAAACCCAAAGAAAGTAGAAGAAAGGACATGTTAAAAATAAGAACAGAGGCCAATTAACTAGAAAACAAACACAGAATCAATAAAATCAAAGACTGATTTTTCAAAAAAACCTAATAAAATTAACAAACATCTGATGAGATCAATAACAAAGGAGAGTGACAGCACAAATAACCAATATCAGAAAAAAAGACATTACCATAAAAGCTAGAAATATTAAATACAGAGTAAAAAGTCATTATGAACAGTTTTATGCCATTGAATTTGAAAATGTAGATTAAAGGAACAAATTATCAAAGTGCAATTTACACAGACTTTCTCAAGAAGAAATAGAAAAACTGAATGGTTTTAAAACCTAAGTGATCTTTCAGTGCAGTTGAAGAAATTGAATCAAGGAAAATTTGGGGCCCTAGATGACTTCACATTAAATTGCCACAGTGAAGGAATAAATAATTCTGCACTATTCTGATATTATAGAGAAACTCTTTCAGAAAACAGAAAAAAGAGAGAACCTTACTTATCTCACTTCATAAGGCCGGCATAAACTTGACAAGAAAGAAAAATTATAGTCCAATTTCACTTGCAAAAATAGACACAAAAATTGTAGCAAAAGTATCAGCAAATTAATCCAGCAATATGTAAAGAATATAAAAACACCATGACCGTGATAGCCAACCTCCAACATGGTTCCCAGTGATCACCACCTCTGGGTAGTTCACTCCCAACACTGGATCAAGGTTAGTGTATGTGACCAACAGAATACAGCAGATGTGATGGTATGTCACTTCTGAGATGTGTTTATCAAAGATGCGGAGTCTCTGCCATAAAGAACAGCACAATAAACAGCCATACTAAGATACAACATAGAAACAGCAGTTTGGAAACATCTGGGGTATACAGGAAGGAGATCTATTTATTAATCTCAGAGCATGTGCTGGAGGGGCAGGGATCTTTGGGATACTTCTCCAGGAACAAAAGAGCTGGTGGGTGCCATTTCCCTCCCCCAACCCCCAGCCTAGATACGTGGACGCCTGTGGGAACCATACTATGCAAACACTCTCCACCTAGCTTGCTAACAGCATGCTCTGTCCCTGCATGCTTCTGCAGATTTGCCCCCTCCAACCTACTTGGCCTTGGCAGTAGTTTCCCTCTCTCACCCCCCTGGAAGATGCAACTGCAGCTCCCCACCTGGCGGTGGCCTGTGTGGTCCTTACTGGCACAGAATGCCATAACCCCAAATTCTCTTGTGGACCTGCATCCCCCTCAAATATGCCCTTGGCCAGAGCCCATCCAACATGGTCCCATAAGTACTGGCAGTATGCAAGCAGACTCCTACCTGGGGACAAGAGGAAGATAACCACACACACACCAGTCTGACTGTGGCCCCAGGAGTCGGGTAGAAACAGACATCATGTCTGACTACAGGCCCCACCCACCAGTAAAACCTTCTCAGGGACAGCAAAGGGAAAGCACCCTGCAGTTTGAAGCTACTGAATCTATTGCAAATGCCTTGTCTGACTCAACTCAAGTCCAATTCAGCCACAGACTGGCCCACTAAGAACATATGGACCAAACCTTGCTCACAACAGGGAAAGAGAACCACTGCAGACTGCCGGACTGAAGGCAAATGCAACTCAGCCACAACAGTAGGGGATATGCAACACACATAAGAGACAACCCTGAAGTGCCATGTACTGGTGAACAGGGGACATTGCACTGTTGGGCACTACAGGATCTTTTCTTCATAAGGCCAGTACTTTCAAGAGCAGGGGACTTGGCTGACTTTCCTAACACTTAGAAAGAGACACAGAGAGTTAGACAAAATGAGGAGACGGAGGAATATGTCCCAAATGAAAGAAGAGGACAAAGTCACAGCAAGAGAGCTAAATAAAACAGAGATAAGTAATATGCATGAGAGAGAATTTAAAGTAATGGTCATAAAGATATTCACTGGACTTGAGAAAAGAGTGGAGGACTTCAGTGAAACCCTCAACAAAGAGATAGAAAATATAAAAAAGAACCAATCAGAGATGAAGAACTCAACTGAAATTAAAAATACAGTAGATGGAGGGGCGCCTGGGTGGCTCAGTTGGTTGGGGGTCAAACTCCTGATTTCAGCTCAGGTCATGATCGCATGGTCGTGGAATCGAGCCCTGTGTCATTGGGCTCCCCACTCAGTGGGAGTTTGCTTGAGATTCTCTCTCTCTTCTGCCTCTACCCCTCCCCCCAGTCACACTCACACACTCTCTCTCTTTCTAAAACAAATTAATAAATCTTAAAAAAAAATACACTAGATGGAAGCAGAAGAACAGATCAGTGACCTGGAGGACAGAGTAATGGAAAGTAATCAAGGTGACNTCTACCCCTCCCCCCAGTCACACTCACACACTCTCTCTCTTTCTAAAACAAATTAATAAATCTTAAAAAAAATACACTAGATGGAAGCAGAAGAACAGATCGGTGACCTGGAGGACAGAGTAATGGAAAGTAATCAAGGTGACTAGGAGAGAGAAAAAATAATAATAATAAATGAAAACAGCTTAAGGGAACTTAGTAACACCACCAAGTGAAATAATATTCACATTATAGGGATTTGAGGAGAAGAGAGAGAAAGGGGGACAGAAATTCATTTGAAGAAATAATAGCTGAAAACTTCCCAAATCTAGAGAAGGAAATAGAAATCCAGATCTAGGGCACACAGAGAGTCCTTCCACAAAATCTACCCAAGGAGGTCCACACCAGGACACATAGTGATTAAAGTGGCAAAAAGTAGTGATAAAAAGAAAAAATTTAAAAGAAGCAAGAGAATAGAAAATAGTTACATACAAGGAAAACCCTATAAGGCCATAAGCTGATTTTTCAGCAGAAACTTTAGAGGCCAGGGGCACCTGGGTGGCACAGTTGGTTAAGCATCTGCTTTCAGTTCAGGTCATGATCTCAGGGTCCTGGGATCAAGCACTGAGTCAGGATCCCTGCTTAGCGGGGAGTCTGCTTCTCTGTCTGCCCCCTGCCCCCCACTTGCATTCACTCTCTTTCTCTGTCAAATAAATAAAATCTTAAAGAAAAAAAAAAGAAACTTTAGAGGCCAGAAGGAAATGGTATGATATATTCAAAGTGCTGAAAGAAAAAAACTTGCAGCCAAGAATACTCTATCCAACAATGCTATCATTCAGAACACAAGGAGAGAGAAAGAGTTTTCCAGACAAAGAAAAGTTAAAGGAGCTCATCACCATTAAACCAGCCTTACAAGAAATGTTAAAGGGAAGCTTTCAAGTGAAAGGAAAAAACATAAGTAAGAGTAAGAGAAGTAGGAAGCACAAAGCAGTAAAATTAAGTATATGTATAAAAATCAGTCAAGGAATTCACAGAATAAAAGGATGTAAAGTATCACATCATATACCTAAAACATGGGGGGGGTGAGGAGTAAAGAATGGGTTCATACTTAAGTGACCATGAACTTAATATAGACTGCTATATGCATAAGATGTTATATATAAACCTAATGGTAACCACAAATCAAAAACTGGTAAGAGATATGCAAAAATTAAGAAGAAAAGAATCCAAGTATATCACTAAAGAAAGCCAGCAAGCCATGGGAGAAGAGAACAAGGGAATAAAGAGACAGGAAAATTACAAACCCCTCATAAAACAATTAACAAAATGGCAATAAATACATACCTATCAATAATTACTTTGAATGTAAATCAACTAAATGGTCCAAACAAAAGACATAGGGTGATGGAATGGATGTAAAAGCAAGACCCATCTACATGCTGCCAACAAGACACTCATTTCAGACCTAAAGACACATGTAGATTGAAAGTAGAGGAGAGAAAAGCATTTATCATGCAAATGTAAGTGACAAGAAAGCCAGGGTAGCAAAGCTTATACTGGATAAAATAGACTTTAAAAACAAAGACAATAAAAAGAGACGAAGGAGGACACTATATAATCATAAAGGGAACAATCCAACAAAAAGATAGGATAATTGTAAATATTTGTTCACCCAACATGGGAACACTCAAATACATAAAGTGGCTAATAAAAAATGTAAAGGAAGCAATTGATAGTAATACAATAATAGTAGGGGATTTTCACAGCCCACTTAACATCAATGGATAGATCATTCAAGCAGAAAATCAACAAGAAGACAGTATTTTGGAATAACACACTGGGCCAGATGGACTTAACAGATATATTCAGAACATTCCATCCTTAAACAGCAGAAGACACATTCTTTTCAAGTGCATAAGGAACATTCTCCAGAATAGATCACATATTAGGCCACAAAACAAGTCCTAACAAAAAAAAAAGACTGAAGTCATACCATGCATCTTTTCTGACCATAATACTATGAAACTAGAAATTTACCACAAGAAAAAGTCTGAAAAGAATACAATACATGGAGATTAAATAACATGCTACTAAACAATGAAAAGGTTAACCAAGGAATCAATGAGGAAATAAAAAAAAAAAAACACAGGGAGACAAATGAAAATGAAAACACAATGGCTCAAAATCTTTGGGATGCAGCAAACGCTGTTCTAAGAGGGAAGTTTATAGGAACATAAACCTACCTCAAGAAGCAAGAAAAATCTCAAATAAACAACCTAACCTTACACCTAAAGGAGTTAGAGAAAGAAGAACAAGACCCCAAACTAGAAGGAAGGAAATAATAAAGATTAGAGCAGAAATAAATGATATAGAAAATTAAAAAAAAAAAACAACAGATCAATGAAACCAGGAGCTGGTTCTTTGAAAAGATCAACCAATTGATAAAACTTTAGCCAGACTCATAAAAAGAGCGTGAGAGAGAGGACTCAAATAAACAAAATCAGTAATGAAAGAGGAGAAATAACAACCAATACCACAGAAATACAAAGGATTGTAAGAGAATATAATGAAAAATTATATGTCAACAAATTGGACAACCTAGAAGAAGCAGATAAATTCCTAGAAACATATAATCTCCCAAAACTGAATCAGGAAGAAATAAAAAATTTGAACAGACTGATTACCAGCAATAAATTGAATCAGTAATAAAAAAACTCCCAACAAACAAAAGTCTAGGACCAGATCACAGGTGAATTCTACCAAACTTTTAAATAAGATTTAATATCCATTTCAAACTACTCCAAAAGATAAAAGAGGAAGGAAAGCTTCCAAATTCAACTTTTGAGATCAGCATTACTATGATACCAAAACCAGATAAAGACGCTGCAAAAAACGAGAACTACAAGCCAATATCTCTGACTAACATAGATGCAAAAACCCTCAACAAAATAGTAGCAAACCAAACCCAACAATATATTTAAAAGATCATTCACCATGATCAAGTAGGATTTATTCCCAGGATGAAGGTGGTTCAATATTTGCAAATCAAATCAACGTGATATATCACATTAACAAGAGAAAGGATTAAAAATCATATGATCATTTCAATAGATGCAGAAAAGCATTTGGCAAAGTAAAACATCCATTCATGATAAAAACCCTCATCAAGGTAGGTCTAGAGGAACATATCTCAACATAATACAGCCTGTAGATGAAAAACCCACAGCTAACACCATTCTCAATGGTGAAAAACTGAGAACTTTTCCCCGAAGATCAGGAGCAAGACAAGAATGTACAACTCTCACCACTTTTATTTAACATAGCACTGGAAGTCCTAGCCACAGCAATCAGACAAGAAAATAAATAAAAGGCATCCAAACAGGTAAGGAAGAAGCAAAACTTTCACCATTTGCAGATCACATGATACTATATATAGAAAACCCAAAAGACACCACCAAAACACTACTAGAACTGATAAATGAATTCAGTAAGGTCACAGGATACAAAATCAATATACAGAAATTCATTGCTTTTCTATACACTAATAAAGCAGCAGCAGAAAGAGAAATTAAGAAAACAATCCCTGCCATTGCACCCAAAATAATAAAATACCTAGGAATAAACTTAACCAAGGGGGTGAAAGACCTGCTCTGAAAACTGTAAAACGCTGATGAAAGAAATTGAAGTTGACACAAATAAGTGGAAAGATATTCCATCTTCATGAATTGGACAAATTAATATAAGGTTCATACTGCCCAAAGCAATCATTAGATTTAATGCAATCCATATCAAAATACCGGCTATTTTCATAGAACTAGAACAAATAATTTGTTTCAAGATTTTATTTATTTACTTGACAGAGAGTGAAAGCAAGCAGGGGGAGCAGCAGAGGGAGAGAGAGAAGCAGGCTCTCTGCTGAGCAGGGAGCCCAATGCGGGGTTCAGTCCCAGGACACTGGGATCATGACCTCTGCTTTATTGACTGAGCCACACAGGCGTCCTTAGAACAAATAATCTTAAAGTTATACGGAAACACAAAAGATCCTGAATAGCCAAAGCAATCTTGAAAAAAGAAGAACAAAACTGGAGGTATTATAATCCCAGATATAAAAATATACTATAAAATATACTACAAAATATACTGCAGTAATCAAAACACTGTAATAGTGGCACAAAAATAGACACATAGATCAATGGAACAGAATACAGAGTCCAGAAATAAACCCACAATTATATGGTCAATTATTCTTCAACAAGGGAGGCAAGAATGTGCAATGGGAAAAAGACAGTCTCTTCCACAAATGATCCTGGAAAAACTGGACAGTTACATATAAAAGAATGGATTACTTTCTTACACCATATACAAAAATAAACTCAAATGGATTGTAGACCTAAATGTGAAACCTGAAACCATTAAAATCCTGGAAGAGAGCATGGGCAGTAATTTCTCTCACATCAGCTGTAGCAACATTTTTCTAGATATGTCTCCTGAGGCAAGGGAAATAAAAGCAAAAATAAACTATTGAGATATATCAAAATAAAAAGCTTCTGCACAGAAAGAAAGAAATTGACAAAACTAAAAGACAATCTACTGAATGGGAGAAGATACTTGCAAATGACATTTCCAATAAAGAGTTAATATCCAAAATTTATAAAGAACTGATATACCTCAACACCAAAAAACCAAATGATTCAATTAAAGAATGGGTAGAAGATATGAACAGACACTTCTCCAAAGAAGACATACAGATGGCCAACAGACACATGAAAAGATGTTCACCATCATCAGGGAAATTCAAACCAAACCACATGCGCTATCACCTCATACCTGTCAGAATGGCTCAAATAAAAAAAAAAAAGAAAGAAACAATAAGTGTTGGCAAGGATGTGGAGAAGAAGGAACCCTTGTACACTGTTGGTGAGAATGCAAACTGGTGCAGCCACTGTGGAAAACAGTACGGAGATTCCTCAAAAAGTTAAAAATAGAATTACCATATGATCCAGTAATCCCACTACTGAGTATTTACCCAAAGACTACAAAAACACTAATTCAAAAAGATATATGCACCCCTATGTTTATTGTGGCATTTTTACAATAGCTAAATTTTGGAAGCAGCCCAACCTCCTTCAATAGATGAATGGATATAGAAGATGGGTGTAGATATATACGATGGAATTATTACTCAGTCATAAACAAGAATGAAATCTTGCCATTTGCAACAATATGGATGGATCTAGAGGGTATAATGCTAAGTGAAATAAGTCAGTGAGAGAAAGACAAATACCAACTGATTTCACTCCTATGTGGAATTTAAGAACAAAACAAATGAAGGAAAAAGAGACAAACCAAAAAAACAGACTCTTAACCATAGAGAACAATCTACCAGAGAGGAGATGGGTGGGGGGATGGGTAAAAGGTAAAGCCGATTAAGAGCACACTTATCATGTGAGCACTGAGTAACGAATAGAATTGTTGAACCACTATATTGTGACTTGAAACGAATATAACGCTCAGTGTTAACTATCCTGGATTTTTTTTTAAAGTGTAAAAAAATTAAAACTTCTACATAGCGAGCAATTCCAAGTTTTAAAAAAGAGTGAAAAAACAAGCCACAGAAATATTCCAAACTCAATGTCAGCATCTGCTTCTGGAGAGCCCAACCTGTGACAGACTATTTGTTATATTTCAAAGTAAACAAAACAATATTATCTGTAGTAAATGTTTATAGAATATAATTCAGAATGGTAGTGGTGTGGGGGGTAGAATAGACTTCAGAAGAAGTAGTTTTTGAACTTCAAAAGTATCTGTAATACTTTTCTTAAGCGAGTGGTGGGTGGGCATCAGTATATGTTATATCATTCTTTGTACCTTTGGTATTTAAAAAATAAATAAAAGATTATGAGAAATTAAACTGTCAGATTTATGATCTCTTAGAAATCAAAGAAAAATGAAAGTCATCATTTTGTATTTTAACACACAAGTATTAAATTTATAAATAAAATATCAATATCTGTAAGTTGAATTTGCAGGCTTGAATAAACTGAATATGAATTAAATCACAGTAATTATGAATATGTCATTCTGGCCCGTAGCCTCTTTTACACATTAAAAACTCACTAAAAAGGATTTCTCCTCTTTACAAATGAAATGTACCTCTATTTTCTCTAAAGCACGAGACCCACCAGTCCACTTATTGCAAAGCCATTAAGATGAGCTGAGTTAATTTCCAAAACTGAAAGATTCATATTTTATATATTAATCAAGCTTTTGAAGTTAGACTTACATACACATTTTATCACTCCGAAAATATTAAATGCCTTTTTATGCCAGGAACTATTTTCAGATGATACGGATAAGCCATGAACAAGAAACACAAAGTGCTCTTAAATCATTAGCATGATTTGTTTTTAAAGTATCTTCTTACATTACCAAATCATCTAACTGCTAATGTCTGACTCAGGCAAAATAATTGCTAATGTCTGACTCAGGCAAAATAATTCTATTTAAGTAGTCAAGCTATTAGAAGTTAAATAGTATAGCGGGGGGTGGGGTGGGGGGATCCCCTCAAAGACCGCACAGAAAATTAAGGAGTTAATTCTGTTTCTGTTCAATGTGGTAATGGAATTTTTTCTTCCAGACTATTTGCACATGTCTATTTCACATAAAGCACCAAAGATTATAAATTTGGAATCAAAGGTTTCTGGCCATAAAAGTTAACTACCCAAATCTTTAAACACATTTAAACCTGCATGAGGTCCAGGCAAGGAAAAATTCACAAACAGCAATATTTATGGAAGTAGTAACATAAATTATGAGAAACCACCTAGACACCTTAAAATAGAGCACAATACTCCTAGTTTTCTGAAATTGTTGCTGTTCTTACTATACTTACCATCAGTAACACTTTCCATTTTAAGGTTTTTGTATATTTTCTTTATTTTTATAAAAGCTGGAGAACTCAGTCAAAGCTAAAATTGAAAATCACTTTAATTTTTCAAAAGCATGAGTGAATAAATTTTTTAACTTTGGAAGGTAGAAAGGATGTCATAGGAGTTTGAGGTTGACATGCATACTTTGGTTACTCAATATTGATGAATGGCTTGAAAAGCTAAACAGCTTAGTAAAACAACCCTTTGAGTGATCTAATATCTCCCAATAAACAATAAAAACCTAAACTGAGTTTTGTTATTTTTTACTCTTAATGTTAAAATAGTCAAACTCAGGGCATAATAATAATTTTGCATCTACACATTTCAATCCATATGCGAAATGTACTTACATTTGTTTTTTGGCTGTTTTCATAGTTATTCATACAACATATACTTATTGGGTGCCAATTATGTGCCAGGTAATTTTCTAGGCCCTGAAGTGAACAAATACAGACATGATTCCTGTCTTCGTTTAACTTCTAGTCAAGTAGGGGAGAGAGACATTAATTAAATAATCACCAAGCCAATAAAGTAGCAGGACTGTAACAAGAGCTAAGAAAGATAGTTACGTAGTGCTGGTCATAGTCTGTAGAGGAGAGTTTGATCTGGTCAGGGAAGAAGATCAGGGCAGGCTTCTTAGAGGAAGTGGCCCTTGAGCTGGGACCTGAAAGGCGCTTGGAGTTAATTAGGTAAAGAGGGGAAGGGAGAGGACAGAGGGTCCTAAATGTGTGTATGGGGCTCTGCGGCTGGAGCCCAGTATGAGGTTCTCAAAGACACAGAATAAGCAGTAGCCTGTGCCAGATGAGACCCAGGATGTGGGTAAGGACCAGATCATACGGGCTTGCCGGCCACAGTAAAGAGTGTGTCTTCCTCCTCACACGTGTGCATCTGCGAACACTCCTTCTGTCTGCAACGTGGAGAACAGATGGGAGAGGGAGCAGAGTGAAGAGAGCAGAAGACCAATCAGGAGCTTATGCCAACAGTATGAGTGCGGGATGGCAATGGGGGTGGTGTTGGTGGTGGAGTTGGCAGGACTTTGTGATGATGAGAAGATGATAAGAAATCTGAAATGGATTTGTGGTCAGGAGTGTTAATAATGAAATATAATTAACTATACAATTAGAGCCAACAATGAAATCATATTAAGTCTAATTAGTACACATAAATCTTAGGGTTAGAAGGCTCAATAATGATCTGAGATGGCATTATTTCTGTAAAAATGACTTTAGCCACATAGTATCATTTGAGTTTGCAAGCTCTTTTATTAAAGAAAACTTATCTTTACCACATTGACAAGCTTGCGTCCCTCTTCTCTAAATGTTTCATTTAAAACTAAAATCAGGGGCGCCTGGGTGGTTCAGTCGGTTAAGCATCTGACTCTTGGTTTTGGCTCAGCTCATGATCTCAGGGTTGTGGGATTCAGCGTGGAGTCAGCTTAGGATTCTCTCCCTCCACCCTTCTCCATCTCTCTCTCTGTCTCAAATAAATAAATAAAATCTTTAAAACTAAAATCAATATTATTACATTTGTTTTTTTGTCAGTGGTAGATTTTGAAAACATCGGGAACTTTAGGATTATACTTTTCCTGTTTGGCTTTGTGTCAATTTCCCCTTTTTAAACATACACTCCTGCTTTTATGAACTACGATAATTAAAATTTCACTAAATGAAACACAAATACCATTAAATGAAGGCAAATGTATTCAATTCTCCTTATTCACCAACATACACAAAACTACAGAAACTTTACAGCTGGACTTGTCTTTTATTTATTTTTAATTTTTATTTTGTTATATTAGTCACCATACAGTACATCCCCAGTTTTTGATGCAATGTTCCATGATTCATTATTTGCATATAACACCTAGTGCTGGACTTGTCTTTTAAATCCAGAAAGTTTCAATGCACTTTCAGTAGCTCTGTCATTCAGGACTATACGCTTTAACATAATGTAATCTATTTCCTTTCCTGTTTGGGACTGAGTCAACTTGAATGGAAATTACTTGTATACTAGGGGGAGCAAGCAAATGTAATGAGAAAGCCAGCAACAGCAACACTGGGGCTTTACAGAGTCTAGTCTCCATTAATTGTCATTAAGACTGGGTGGCAGGCAGGCTTTTCTTCCCCCATCAACCCTCTTTTTACTCCCCATCTTCCATCCTATGAAGGGTCTTTTAAGTGGAGAAAAGAAGCAGAACGTAACAGCCTCTGCATTGATGTTATAAAGGTGATCAGTATCAACAAAGGAAGAGAAAAGAGTTGGTCTGGTGGATGTTTTCCCTTCTCCGAGGGGCCTAAAATTCTCTTCCAAAGCGCAGATGCCATCCTGTCAGCCTTACTGAGGAGAAAATCAAAGTGATCAATTGACTGGGATTGGGACAGGGTGAGAGCCTGGACAAGGGAGCAAGACACTGAGGAAACAAAGACAGAAGGAAGAGATTACCAAACGTCTCCCTGATGAGACCTTTAAGTGTTGGTCTTTATGTATTTGTATCTGATTTTGTAATAATAAGACTTTTTTCTTTCCCAGATGTTACAGGCTTAAGCAAAGGTTTACACTTACTATTTTTTTATTATGTTCAATTAGCCAACATATAATACATCATTAGTTTTTGAAACAATTCTTTAGTTACGTGTAACACCTATAAATGCTATAAATTACCTTGACTTTTTCCAAAACCCGAGATTTAGAATCTGTCTTTCCATTTTATCCATACCTAGGCTGATCTATTTTGATATCTTGTTCTATAATGCCTTGTATTATTATTATCTTTACTATCAGAGTTATCCTACAGATTCAGCACCCTAGAAAAAGTACAACACGTGGTTTATTCTTTAATCAAACATGATGTTTGCTCTGTTCTACACTTAGTAACTCAAAGCCTAGCATCCTGGGTAGTTCTTGGTATAAAAATATGAAATAATACAAATCAGTGGATGAAAGCCAGCTATAGAAGCGAACTAGACAGACCATGAAACTCTAGGTAACTGACACTTACAGACTCTTTGGGACAAAGCAGCCCTAAATGCTGCTTACGCATAAGTTGTTAAGCTTCATGTCATTTGATCCTTTTGCCTCGGCCACAATTGACTAGACCCTGGAAATCCACAAACAGCGGCCAACAAAGGCTTTTCATACTGGATTGAGACTAATCAGCTCAGCCAGTTTTTCTCTCACTGGGAACTTGGGCTCTAGATGCCCAGGGACTAAAAGTGGTTAGGAAGCAGTAGAGAGAAACTGTCTTGTGAATATGGTGGAGCCACTGGAGTAGGGGGCACTTGGAGCCCGCCAGACTGGACCCCGGCCTCAAGAGCTATCAAACACCAGGAGTCACCCCTAGGATAGCGGTGTCCTTCAGTCTTCCCCCCATCCGCCAGCTTTATTGAGATAGAACACTGTATCAGTTTAAGTTGTACAACATAATGATTTCATATGTGTATATATGGCAAAATGATTACCATAACCAGGTTAGTTAGCACATCCTTCACCTCACATAATTACCATTTTTTATTGTTGCTGTTATGGTGAGAATATTTAAGATCTACTCTCTTAGCAACTTTGAAGTATACAATACAGTATTGGTAACTACAGTCACCATGCTATAGACTTGATCCACAGAACTTGGTCCTTGTCATTGGAAGCTTGTACTCTTTGGCCAACATCTTCCCATTTATCCTACCCTACAGCCCCTGCAACCATTCTACTCTCCATTTCTAGGACTTCAGCGTTTTTAGATTCCACACATGAAATCATACAGTATTTGTCTATCTCTGTCCGTTTTATTTAACTTAGCATAATGCCCTCAAGGTTCATCTATGTTTTCATAAATGGCAGGATTTCCTTCCTTTTTTTATGGGTGAATAATATTCGTGTGTGTGTGTGTGTGTTTGTATCTCACACATTTCCTTTACCCATTCATCCACTGATGAACTGATATAGTGATTTCATTACCATTGGATAAATATCCAGAAGTAGGATTGCTCGATCATATGGTTGTTATGTTTTAATTTTTGAGGTACCTTCATGCTGTTATTCATAGTGGCTATAACACTTTACATTCCCACCAACAGTGCACAAGTGTTCCCCTTTCTCACTGGAGAATTGGTCGTCAAGACTTCAAACTATCTTACAAAGTAGTAATCAAAACAGTATGGTACTGGCATAAAAACAGGCACATGGGGGCACCTAGGTGGCTCAGTTATTAAGCTTCTGCCTTCGGCTCAGGTCATGATCCCAGGGTCCTGGGATCGAGCCCCGCATCAGTCTCCCTGCTCAGTGGGAAGCCTGCTTCTCCCTCTCCCATTTGCCCTGCTTGTGTTCCCTCTCTTGCTGTGTTTCTCTCTGTCAAATAAATAAAATCTTAAAAAAAAAAAAATAGGCACATGGACCAATGGAATAGAATTGAGCGCCTAGAAATAAACCCATGCATATAAAGTCTACCCAGAAACAGCATCAGATTCCACAGGTTAGAGACTTAGTCCCACAAAACTGCTCTCCACTTCAAATGCCAATCACAAGTCCAGGTTGTCAGTTGTGCTTCTGACCAACTGGCTATAAACCAGAAGTTCCCGTGACCCCTCCTTGGGTTCAATCAATTTCCTATAGTGGCTCACAGAACTCAGGAAATCAGTTCACTCGTTAGACTACCAGTTTATTATTTAAAGGATAGAAATCAACAGCCAGATGAAGAGGGGCATAGGGTAAGGTCCCAAAAAAAAGGAGCTTCTCTGTCCCTGTGGAGTTTGGGGCACAGGATGACATGTGTAGGTGCTCTGGCTCACTAACTTAGAACTCTCAAATCCCCTCCTTTTGGGTTTTATGGAAGCTTAATTACATAGGCATGATTGATTAAATCATTGGCTGCTGGTGATTGATTCAACCTCTGGCCCTTCTCCCCTCCCTGGAAATCAGGGGGTGAGATGGAAAGTTCCAACCTTCTATTCATGGTTGGTTCCCCTGGCAACCAGCCCCCATCTGTAGGTGCTTTCCAAAAGTCACTTCATTCACATAAACTCTCTATAGGTTTTAGGAACTCTGTGACAGAAATGGGATGGAGACCAAATCACAATGACACAACAACCCGTACCAGATGAACTTGTACCGTTGCTATCTGGAAGCACTTATTTTAAAAACCGGGAACAAAGCTCATTTGTAAAAGCAAATTTGCAAAATAAGCTTTTTCCTTTTAACTTTAAAAATTAAAATTTAGCACTCATTTAGGTATTTCAGAAATATAATAATATCTCAAAATAAATCACAGTGTTAAGAAAAGCAAAGCATAAATTCTAAAATATTACAAACCTCATTATGAAAGTGACAAAATTGTATAACTTGTTACTTTAATAGCAAAGCATGTGAAATTTATGCAGAGAGCCCATACAAAATAGTTACAGTAACATAGTAAATGATATAATTTAATCAAATGTCCATGTCATGTCCACAGATATTTATTTTGTTATCTGGAAATGTGTTCTCTTAAAAAATATTTGACCTTAAAAGCTATTAACTCATGCACATTAGCCTCCCCCCCCCCCCCCCCGCTTTCTTAATTATGTTATGTTAGTCAGCATACAGTACATTACTAGTTTTTGATGTGGAGTTCCACGATTCATCGTTAGCGTATGATACCCGGTGCTCCATGCAATACCTGCTCTGCTTAATACCCATTACCAGGCTAACTCATCCCCCCTTTTTGATCAAGGCTGATTGTAACATTTCTGCCTAGAAAGTTTCTAGGATTGGGGAGCACCTGGGTGGCTCCGTCGGTTAAGTGACATCGGCTTGTCATGATCTTGGGGTCCTGGGATTGAGCCCTTCATCAGGCTCCCTACTCAGGGGGGAGCTTGCTTCTCCTTCTCCCTCTACCCCTGCCCCTGCTCGTGTTCTGTCTCTCTCAAATAAATACATAAAATTTTTAAAAAATTGAAAGAAAAGAAACTATTGGATTGGGACACCTGGGTGGCTCACTTGGTTAAGCATCTGACTTTGGCTCAGGTCATGATTCCAGGGTTCTGGGATCAAGTCCCTGTAGGGGCTCCTTGCTCAGCGGGGAGCCGGCTTCTCCCTTTGCCTGCTGTTCCGCCTGCTTGTGCTCGTGCTCTTGCTCTCTTTCTCTGACTAATAAATAAAACCTTTAAAAAAAAAAAAAGAAAGAAACTACTGGATTGTAACAGGGAGACCTGAAGTTATTCTTCTACTCATACCTCTGTTCAGAGGACTCAAGAATGGGAGTCCATTGAAAGCGGGGACTCTGCCTCATTCATCTTCTGTCCCCTCCATTTAGGTTATCAGTAATAGACACATATTTGGGAGCTCACAGATGGGAAGTGGCAGGTGCCAAAGCAAGGAGAGGATTGGCAGGTATGGTTAGGATACAATTCTGTAGGCAAATCATGGGGGGGAAATGTTGCAAAGCTTAGTGTATGAAATACTAAAATACCAGGGTTTGTTTTTGTTTTTAAGTAGGCTCCACACCCAGCATGGAGCCCAACACGGGGCTTGAACTCCTGACCCTGAGCTCCAGACCTGAGCTGAAATCAACAGCCAGCTGCTTCACTGACTGAGCCACCAAGGCACCCCCAAAAATATGAGTTATTTTTAAAGTCCGTCATAGATAATAATTGAAATTAATGAGCCATTGTTGATCACAGAACAGTGTACCTTGAAGGTGGTATTAAGTATTTTTAAATGACTTGAATGACAGAATATTAGATAAAACAAAATAATCTGAATGGCCCCTTGGAATCAGGCCAGAAGGTCAACTTTGGTGGTCTGTGAGTACTTGGTTTTAGGTATAAGATGTGGGGTTTCTTAAGCATACAATTTAATAGATATGAATGAAGAAACCAAAGTACTGCAAAGTCAGAAGATAATTCTCTGAGCATAGTTCAGCCTTCTTGGTACACTGCTGGGGGAGGAACAGGACCGGGACCCAGCTCTGTTGTTAGTGTTTCTAATCCATTACTATTCTCCTCTACGAAGCTTCTCGTGACCTGTCTGCCTTCTAGCTTCCTGCTTAGGGCCCCCATAACACCTTATAGAATTCTACCATCATACCTGCAATTTTTTTTCCAAGTGAAAACAGAATATCTAAATCTTACTTATTTTACAAAGTCCTCATTTTAAATATGCACACAATCCACAAATAACATTAAGAAGAAATCACAAATCCCCTGACATCCCACTGGAAGTCATTATTAACTAGATTTTTTATCAACCTCTCTCCCACAATAGACAGGAGTTTTTTGAAAGCAGTGACCAATTGTCCTTAAATTTGTATCTAAGGTGCTTCTAACATTATAGGTGCCCAATTAGTGTTTAGTGATGGGATGAATGAATAAGTTTGCTAAACTCTGGATATGCAGAAAATAATTAGACCCATTGACTGCCCTCGAGGAACTTGGCAGTCAGTGGGAGAAAAAACAATGAAATAAGTAAATTCTGGCAGGAGGACCAGAGTGCTATGGGGTTACCTCAGAGGGTAGTGATCATTTCCGCCTGGCAGGGAAAAACAGAGAGGACATTGAAGCTGGTTCTCCATGAGGAATTGTTTTGCAAAATTAAAAACAAAGAAAATATCTGAGATGGTATTTCAGAGTGGATACGAAAAAAGTCACAGAACTGTTATGAGCACAGCACGCTCCAGTCTGGCGTGTAGAGAAGATAGGGCTCCAGGGAAGGGGAATTGAAAAGTCAGGCCATTAGCATTTGGAAAGCACTTATTATGTGCTGGTTCCAGGTACTTTGTATCATTAACTCTCCTGCAAGAATGTTGTGAGGTAGCAATGCGGCACTTGGAAGACAGTTACTAGGTACAGGTCAGGAGATACTAGGAGGGTAAGCCCATTTCGCAAAGGGCCTCGAAGGTTATTCAGTCAGGGTTACGTTAAGATTTTACACAGAGAAATGATATAATCAGTATCATTTTTCAGTTTGTACCCACCGTAAGACATATTCTTTCCTCATCACCACTAGTGATCAAGTTCACCATTCTCCTCCCACAAATCAAGTCACCAGTACCTCATATCTAGAAAGAGGGCTTAATGGTATTTCATTTATTATTTTTTACAGATTGGAGATATTTTTGACAATATTGTGCCTATTTGCCTATGTTCCAGGACTGTTTATAGGACACCCTATAATAGTTACTTTAACATTTCAATTTTAAGCATCTTCTCACTTTTAAGCTCTTCTTTTCTGAGCTCCCCTCATTTTATTTGGGACTTGTTACTTGTGTCTCAAATTGAACGAGTCCAAATGCTATTTCTTTTCGATTATATTCATTCATTGTCACAGGAATCTTACTCAAAGCCTTCAAATTCCATAATTCTCTTCACAGTGCAGCTTCGATTCTACTTTTCTGTTGTTCTTTTTGTCTCTGCATCCAAACACCACCCTGTGCCATCTATTACAAAGCTTATTAGGACTTATCATCATCGGCGTGTTTAATTCTAACTGCGTCTGTGAACTCATGGACCGTTATCCTTCATAATAAGAAGTTTCTCTGCCTTACTGTTTGCTTTGCTTTCTTTCTTTTCTATGTGTTGTTGCTCCAAGCTGAAGATCTGCTTATCTTTACAAGGCATCTGTCTTTATTGCTCGTGTCTCCTATTTACTTACTGACTTATTCTCTAACTCAGGAACAAACTGGTTCTAATGGACTCGCATTGCTCTTCGCTTCCTTGTAGGTGGCCGCTAAGAGGATGTGAAATCAAATTTTTCATGCAATTATCAAATGAATAGACAAAAGGATGTAAAACATCTGGACTTTGGCATAAGCATTTGGTAGCATACACATTAGAGAAATGGAAATGAATTCCTTTAGTTACTGATACCATGAAATGGATCTCAGATAGGACTGTAAACAATGGAGAGCTTAAAATCAAGCAGCATGTGGTTGAATGATCATGGTTTAGATTAGGAGACCTGGTAGAGTTTAAGGTCAAACCCAGCTTTGTTTAACATGTTCGTAAATAATCTAGAAGAGTTCGATTTTAAAAACCCTTTAATTAGGTGTTTGGGTGAATTCAAGCTGGGAGGTGTTACACATGATATAAGAAAAAGAACTAGAAGAGATAGATAGAATGATACATGCTCCTTCCCCCATTCATCGGGAAAAGAATAAAATGAGATCTTAGTGTGAGAACAGTTTCAAGTTATTAAAAGGGGGAAAAAACACATGTGAAGGAAGAACAATGTTGAAAGACGCCACAGAAAGCAATCTGTAACATGGCAGAGAAGCACCAGTGGTCATTATTAATACAATTCTCTTAAAAAACTTTGATTTCTATCAACGGTACATATAATTTACTGACCCAAATTCCAATATGATACAGAATCATGCATTTTTGTATTTAACTTGTTTATTTTATTTTAAAAATGTTTGCATTTTGTATTTAATTTTTTGATTATTTTATTTTAAAAACTAACATATCGAAAATTTGATTTTAAGGGGAGTGAACAGTGGTGTGGGTTTTAACACATGTATAGATTCATGTAACCAAACCACACTCAGGTGACAGAAGAGCTCCATCATCCCCGACTACTTCCTTTTGCAACTCTCTTCCCACCCCAAACCTCCAGCAACGACCTTTGTCTCTGTTACTATACTTTTGCCTTTTTGAAGGTGTCATGTAAATGGAATTATATATAACTTTGTTGTTGTTCTTTGAGGTGGATTATTTTTTTATTGTGGTCAAAAACACATCACATAAAATCTACCATCTTAACCATTTTAAAGTGTAGACCACAGTAGTATTAATTATGTGCACGTTGTTGTACAATATATCTCTAGAAGTTTTTCATCTTGCAAAATGGAAACTCTATATCCACTGAACAACTCCCCTTTTCCCCCTCCCCAAAAGCCTTGGAAGCTACCATTCTACTTTCTGTTTCTAAGGCTTTAACTGTTTTAGATTCTCATATAAGTGACATCATGTAGTACTTGTCCTTCTGTGACTGGCTAATTTCACTTAGCAGAATGTCCTCAAGGTTCATCCATGTTATAGCATCTGACAGGATTTCCTTCTCTTTTTAAGGGTGAATAAGAAATATTCCATTGCATGTCTATACTACATTTTCTTTATCTATTTATCTGTTGATAGACATTTAGATTGCTTCCACTTCTTGGCTGTTGTGAATAATGTAGCAATAAACACGGGCGTGCAAATATTTCTTAAAGATCCTGTTTCGATTCTTCTGCATATATACCTGGAAGTGAGATTGCTATATTAATGGTAATTCTATTTTTAACTTTTTTTGATAAACCTCTATACTGTTTTCTATAATGGCTGCACCACTTTATATCTTCATGAACAGTTCACAAGGGTTCCAATTTCTCCTCATTCTCACCAACAACTGCTATTTGCTGTTTTGTTTTTTTTATATAATGGTCATCCTACTGAGCATAATGTGATCTCTTATTGTGGTTTTAATTTATATTTCCCTAATTATTAGTGATGTTGAGCAACTTTTCATTTGCTTTTAGTCATTTGTGTATCTTCTTTGAGAAAAGCCTAGCCAAGACCTTTGTCCATTTTTAAATTAGGTTATTTGGTCTTTTGTTGTTCAGTTGTAAAAGTTGTTTATATATTCTGGATATTAGCCACTTATCAGAAATATGGTTTGCAAACATTTTCTCCCATTCCATAGGTTGCCTTTTCACACTGATGATTGTTTCTTTTGCTGTGCACAAGTTTTTAGCTTTGAGGGTTTTTTTTTTTCTTTTGTTGCCATGCATGCTTTTGGTATCATAACCAAGAAATCATTGCCAAATCAAACGTTATGAACTTTCCCTCTAAATTTTCTTCTAAGCAGGTTTGTGGTTTCAGGTCATACATCTAGGTCTTTAATCCATTTTGAATTAATTTTTGTATATGGTGTAAGGTAAGGATCTTTTTTTTTTTTTTTTAACGTAGCTATCCAGTTTTCCCAACATCATTTGTTGAAATGACTGTCCTTTTCCTATTGTATAGCTTGGCACCTTTGTATATGGTCTACAGTGTTATTCAAGTCCTCTGTTTCCTTGCTGATTTTCTGTCTGGTGACTTATCCCTAACTGAAAGTGGGTATTGAAATCTCCCACTATAATTGTGTTACTATCTATTTCACCCTTCAATTCTGTCAATTTTGTTTCATATATTTGGCTACTCTGCTGTTAACTGCATAAATATTTATAGTTGTTATATCTCCCTGGTGAATAGGGGCCTTTAACACGTTGTTTGAATATATACTATATAATGTCCTTCTTTGTTTCTTGTGACAATTTTTGACTTGAGGTCTATTATGTCTGATCTAAGTCAGATATGGCAACCTCTTCTACCTTTTGGTTACAATTTGCATAGAATTATCTTTTTCCATCCTTTGACTTTCAGCCTGTATCTGTCCTCATATCTAAAGTATCTCTTGTAGGGGTGCCTGAGTGGCTCAGTGAAGCACCTGCTATCAGGTCAGGTCATGATCCCAGGGTCCTGGGATGGAACACTGTATTGGGTTCCCTGCTCACCAGGGAGTCTGATTCTCCTTCTGCCCCTCTCCCTGTTCGTGCTCTCTCTCTCAAATAAACAAATAAAATCTTTTTAAAAAAATAAAGGGTCTCTTAAGGACAGCATGTAATTGGATTTTATTATTTTATACATTCAGCTACTCTATGTCTTTTGATTGGGGAGTTTACTCCTTTTATATTTAATTATTGGTAAGGAAGCATTTAATATTCCCATTTTGTTTATTATTTTTTAAATGCCTTGCAGTTATTTTCCCACTGTTTTCGTCTCTTTCTGCCTTCCCTTGTGTTTTGTTGATTTGTTTCCTTTTGACATGTCTTGATTCCTTTCTCATTTTATTTTGTACATCTTCTTTAGGTACTTTCTTTGAGGTTACCATGAGATTACACAGAATATCTTATAACAAGCTATTTCAAATTGATAACAGCTTAACTTCAATCATATACAAAAACTATTTCTTTATATCCACCCCAAGCCACTTTCTGTTATTGATGTCACAAATTACATCTTTTTATCTTGGTGTCCATTAACAAGTTTTTAGTTACAGTTTTTATGCTTTTCTCTCCTAAATTCTATACCTGACTTGAAAATGATTTACATGCCATCATTTCAGTAATATAGGATTTCGTATGTGTCTATATATTTACCTTTACCAGAGAGTTTATATTTTTATATGCTTTCATGTTGCTGTCTAGCATCCTTTAATTTCAGCTTGAAAAAGTCCCTTTAGCAATTCTTGTAAGGCAGGTCTAGTGCTGATGAACTCCCTCAGCTATGCTTGTTTTTTTAAAGATTAATTAATTAATTAATTTTGAAGGGGGAGGGCAAAGGGAGAGGGAGATGGGAAGCAGACGTCCGCTCAATCCTATGATCCTGAGATGATGACCTGAGCCTAAACCATGAATCAGACATCCAGCAAACTGAGCCAACCAGGCACCCAGCTATTGTTTCTTTTAAAAAGGCTTTTTTTTTTTAAAAGCAGTTTAAGGTTTACGACAAAATTGAGAAGATGATGCTGAGACTTTCCACATAACCACTGCCACACCGTACAAGCATAGCCTCCCCCATTATCAGCATCACTCACTAGAATGGTGTATTTGTTACCAAGAATGAACCTATATCAACACATCATAATCATGCAAAGTCTACAGTTTACCTTAGGGTTCACTCTGGGTGCTGTACATTATATGGGTTTGGACAAATGTATAATGACATATATTCGTAATTATAATACCATACAGAGTATTTTCACTGCCCTAAAAAAATCTCTGTGCTCTATTCACCCTCCCACTCCAGCAACCACTGATATTTTCATTGTCTTTATAGTTTTGCTTTTTCCAGAATGTCATATAGTTGAAATCATGCAATATGTAGCCTATCCAGATTGGCTTCTTTCACTTAGTAATATGCACGTAAGAGTCCTCCATGACTTTTCATGGCTCAATAGCTCATTTGTTTTTAGCACTAAATACTATTTCATTTACTGAGTGTATCAGTCTATTTATTCATTCACCTACTGAAGGACATTTTGGTTGCTTCCAAGTTTTAGCAAATATAAATAAGCCTGTTATAAAAATCTATGTGCAGGTATTTTTGTGGGCATGTTTGTGACCTCTTTCGGTACATCCCAAAGATCATATGTTTAGTTTTGAAAGACTATGTTTGGTTTTGAAAGAAACTGCCAAACTCCCTTCCAAAGTAGCTATACCCTTTTGCATTCCCACCAGCAATGCGTGAGATTTTCTGTGGCTCCACATTCCTTGCCAGCAATTTGGTGTTGTCCTGGATTTGGGTCATTCTAATAGGTATGTATGTTATCTCATGTTGTTTAAATCTGCATTTCCCAGGGCTTCCGAGAGGCTTAGTCAGTTAAGTGTCCTGTTTGACTTTTTTTTTTTTTAAAGATTTTATTTATTTATTTGACAGAGATAGAGACAGCCAGCGAGAGAGGGAACACAAGCAGGGGGAGTGGGAGAGGAAGAAGCAGGCTCATAGCAGAAGAGCCTGATGTGGGGCTCGATCCCATAACGCCAGGATCACGCCCTGAGCCGAAGGCAGACACTTAACCGCTGTGCCACCCAGGCGCCCCCCTGTTTGACTTTTGATTTCGGCTCAGGTCATGACCTCAGGGTTGTGCGATTGAGCCCAGGGTGGGCTCTGTGCTGGGCATGGAGCCTGCTAAGGATTCTCTCTCTCCCTCTGTCTGCCCCCCCCCACAATACTCCACTCTCCCACAGAGTGCGCACACTCTCTCTCTCTCAAAAAAAAAAAAAATGAATTTCCCTGATGAGATAGGATGTGGAGAATCTTTCCATATGCTTATTTGCCATCTGAGTATCTTCTTTGGTGAGATGTCTATTTAGGTCTTTGGACCATTTTTAAATTGGGTTGTATGTTTTCTTCATGTTAAAAGTTCTTTGTATACATTATCAGATGAATTGTTTGCAAATATCTTCTCTCGGTCTGTGGCTTATCTTCTTATTCTCTTGACATTTTCTTTTGCTAAACAAAATTTTTGATTTTAGTTAAGTCCAGCTTATCAATTAATCCTCACGTGTAAATGCCTTTGGTGTATCTAAAGAGGGATCACCATACCCCAGGTCATCTAGGTTTTCTCCCTTTTTATTGTTATTTTCTAGAAGTTACACACTTTTGCATTTTAAATTTAGGTCTATGAGCCATTTTGAGTTAATTTTCTGTGAAAAGTGTAGGTTTTGTGTCTAGATTCATATTTTTTGCATATGGATGTCCAGTTGTTCCAGCATCATTTGTTGAAGGAACTATCTTTGCTCCGTTGAATTGCCTTGTTCCTTTATCAAACATCACTTGACTATATTTATGTGAGTTTATTTCTGAGCTTTATTTTCTGTTCCATTGATCTATTTGCCTATGCTTTCACCAATACCACAATACCTATACCACTGTATCTTTATAGTAGGTCTTGAAGTCAAGCAGTATCAAGCCTCCCACTTTAGTTTTCTCCTTCAATGTGGTGTTGGCTATTCTGGGTCCTTTGGCTCTCCATACATACTTAAAAATTAGTTTGTTGATATCTATAAAATAACTTGTTGGGATTTTTATTGTGTTGAATCTATAGGTCAAGTTGGGAAGTGCTCACACCTTGAAAATATGTATCTTCCTATCCATCGACACGGACTATCTCTCCATTTCTTTAGTTCTTCTTTGATTTCAGTCATCAGGGTTTTAGGATTTTCCTCACATAGATCTTGTGCACATTGTGTTAAATTTATATCTAAGTATTTCATTAATTTTGGAAGCTAATATAAATTGTGTGGTTTTCTCATTTAAATTTGGGGCGCCTGGGTGGCACAGCGGTTAGGCGTCTGCCTTCGGCTCAGGGCGTGATCCCGGCGTTATGGGATCGAGCCCCACATCAAGCTCCTCTGCTATGAGCCTGCTTCTTCCTCTCCCACTCCCCCTGCTTGTGTTCCCTCTCTCGCTGGCTGTCTCTATCTCTGTCGAATAAAGAAATTTAAAAAAAAATCTTAAAAAAAATACAAATTTAAATTTGTTAGTTAACATACTGTGCAATACTGATTTCTAGAGTAGAATTCAGTGATTCATCACTTACATACAATACCCAGTGCTCATCACATGTGCCCTCCTTAATACCCATCCCCCACCCACCTCCCTCCACCAACCCTGTTTGTTCTCTATCATTAGGAGTCTCTTATGGTTTATTTCCCTCTCTCCTTTTCCCCCTCCCATATGTTCATCTGTTTTCTTTCTTAAATTCCACATATGAGTGAGATCATATAGTATTTGTCTTTCTCTGATTGACTTTCTCTGATTGACTTAGCATAATAGCCTCTAGTTCCATCCATATTGTTGGAAATGGCAAGATTTCATTTTTTTATTTTTTAAATAATATTTATCTTGTTATATTAGTCACCATACAGTACATCCCCAGTGCTTGATGCAAAGTTCCATGATTCATTACTTGCATATAACACCCAGTGCACCATGCAATATGTGCCCTCCTTAATACCCATCACCAGCCTATCCCAATCCCTCACCCCTGTCCCCTCTGAAGCCCTCAGTTTGTTTCCCAGAGTCCACAGAGATTTCATTTTTTTTAAAAAATTTTATTTATTTATTCGACAGAGATAGAGACAGCCAGCGAGAGAGGGAACACAAGCAGGGGGAGTGGGAGAGGACGAAGCAGGCTCATAGCAGAGGAGCCTGATGTGGGGCTCGATCCCACAACACCGGGATCACGCCCTGAGCCGAAGGCAGACACTTAACAGCTGTGCCACCCACGCCCCGAGATTTCATTTTTTGATGACTGAGTGATATTCCATTTTATACACACACCATGTATATATATATTATGTATATATGTATATTATGTATATATACATTATATATATAATATACATAATATATATACACACCACATCTTCTTTACCCACTCCTCAGTTGATGGACATTTGGGCGCTCTTTATAGTTTGGCTATTGTTGATAATGTTGCTATAAACATTGGGGTGCATGTATCCTTTTGAATCAATATTTTTGTATCCTTTGGGTAAATACCTCATAGTGCAATTGCTGGATCATAAGGCAGTTCTATTTTTAACTTCTTGAGGAACCTCCATACTGTTCTCTAGAGTGGCTGTACCAGTTTACACTCCTACCAACAGTGCAAGAGGGTTCCCTTTTTTGCCACATCTTTGCCAACACTTGTTTCTTGTGTTGTTAATTTTAGCCATTCTGACAGGTGTGAAGTGGTAGCTCATTGCAGTTTTGATTTGTATTTCCCCGATGATGACGTTGAGCATATTTTCATATGTCTATTAGCAATCGGAATGTCTTCTTTGGAAAAATGTCTATTCATGTCTTCTGCCCAGTTTTTAAAAAAGATTTTACTTACTGGACACCTGGTTAAGATGGTTAAGCATCTGCTTTTGGCTCAGGTCATGATCCCAGGGTCTTGGGATCAAGCCCCGCATCGGGCTCCCTACTCAGCAGGGAGTCTGCTCCTCCCTTTCCCTCTGCCTGCTGATTCCCCTGCTTGTACTCTCTCTGTGTCAAATAAATAAATAAAATCTTTTTTTTAAAGAGGGGAGTGGCAGGCAGAGGGAGAGAGAGAAGCAGGCTCCCTGCTGACCTATATGGGGCTTGATCCCAGGACCCTGAGATCATGACCTTAGCCAAAGGCAGCTGCTTAACTGACTGAGCCACCCAGGCACCCCACCTTCTGCCCATTTCTTAACTGGATTATTTGTTTATGTATTCTTTCTCAATCTGTATACCTTTTATTTCCTTTTCTTGTTTTATTTGATCAGTAAGGAAGTTCCCCTTCATTCCTAGTTTACCAAAATTTTTTGTCATGGATGGGTGTTGCACATTAATTTTTTTAAGTTAAAAATTTTTAGATTGAAGTTAATTTTTGCATATTAATATAAATTGCATTCATATGCAAAAAAACCCTGTAACCTACGTTATCACTGAAATCTAAGACCTGACTGGTAAGAATGAGGCAGCTGTGGTCAGTTCTCCATATAAGGATGCAGTTTTCCTTTTAGTTGCTCATTCCCTCACAATCCCAATTCTATATTGTGAAAAGTCACAGGATGCTGAGATTTTTATCAAGAAATCTAGAATTCACCTCTAACTCTGGCTACTCCTCAAACTCATCTCCAGTCAAATACTACTACTTGAAGTGGAACCAAAGAAGGAATCCCGCTCCTTTTATTCATTAGGCTTGTAGCTCAGAGTACTAACCAGACTTTGAAATACTAGAAACATTCCAGGCAAATATCCAAGGGTCTAGACAGTTTCGACGCTGTTTGTTGAAAAGACTTGCCTTTTCCCCATAAAATCACCTTCATACCTTTGTCAAAAATCAATTGAGTGTATTTATGTGGGTATATTTCTGCTCTATTCTGTTCCATTGACCATGTGTTCTAGTGTGAGTCTTCTGACTGTATTCTTTTTTCCAAAACTGTTTCAGCTATTCTAGTTTCTTTGCTTTTCCATATAAATTTTAGAATCAGTTTATGGATATCTACAAAAAAATTGTTAGGCTTTGGCTGGAATTGTGTTAAATAGAATTGACATCATTACTATATGGAGTTTTCTAATTCATTAATACCGTATATCTCTCCATTTATTTGGATCATCTTTGATTTCTTTGTTGTTTTGTAGTTTTGAGCATACAAATTCTGTACGTTTTTTTAGATTTATGCCTAAGTAATTTTGAGCTCTTGTAAATGGCATGTTTTTTAAAATTTTCAAATCCCAATTATTCATTGTTAATATGAAGACACATGACTGATTTTTACCTTTTGACCTTGTGTATCCTGCAACTTTGTTAAACTCACTTATAAGTTCTAGAAGGGTTTTTTGTAAATAAATTTGGATTTTCTACTTAAACAATCATGTCATCTGTGAACAGGGACACCTGTTCTGCACCAATACCCACTTTATGTTTCAGGCTGCCTTAAGTCTAGGCCAAAAGACTTTGCAGGGAGAAAAATGGTAAACCCACTGACAATTCAGTGTTATTTTAAATTCGGGTCTTCTTCTCTAATTTACCTGCTACTATTTACTTTTCAGAGCGCCCAAATAGCAGCTCCAAGCATTCTTTCCAGGTTTCATAGCTGCATTCAGTGAAAGACAGCGTGGAGTATGCTTACTACATCTTTCCTGAAGCCAGAAGCCTTATAATTTATATTCACCATTAGAAGTTATAGTCTTTATTAGAAACATTTCAACTTAAAGTGCTATTATTGCTACCCTTAAGATAATTCTCATGTCTTGCTTTTCTCTTCCTTCCTGAATCTAAATCTGATTCTAAATCGCCTGCCTAAATCACCAACCCAAATATGTATGGCAGAGGAGGAAAACACTGAGAATCAAAGTGTCGGGGGGAGATTAAGGGCCCAGAGTCTTTAAAAGGCTGGTAAAAGCAGGAAATGTAAATTGTGAAGTATATTTTTAGTTAGAGCAACTCAAAGATTAAAAAATTCTATTTTCATAGGAATGAGATTCTCATTAGAGGCTCAAAGAAAGAGACTAAATTACCACCTGGTATAGATGACTGCAGGAAATGGAAGCCCTTAAATAGGAGGTTGATTAGTTAAACTTTAAGGTCTCACCTAGACTCTTCTAGGATAGAAACTGCATTAATGATTGTTTAAAAAGTCATAGATGAGAGTAAACAATCATATTCACCTATCAACAAATATTTCTTAATTAGCCAGTATTTATCTAGCAATTGGTTGGGTGCTGGTCCTACACAAGTGAATATACATTCCATTCTTCAAGGAATTATGGAAGGAAAGAGACAAATAAATAGGCAATTATGAATCCATCTGACAACTACTGTAGCAAGGGTGAGCACAAGATGTTATGGAGTCTGTCAGAGGGCCTCTACACTTAGCAAGCAGGGAAATCTTCATAGAATGGGAACTTCTAAACAGAAGGTCCCAACGGGAATCAACCAAGCAGAAGAAGAGAGGGCAGAGGGGCCTGTTCTAGGAGTTCTAGTTCTAGTAAGAACAACCTGTGTGAAGTCCTTGAGGCAGGAGAGCGTGGTACGCTCTTGGAACCACAAGCACTATAGGCATGTCAAGTAGTACCATCCTTTTCCAGTAGGCTGGAAGCCACCATTGCATTTCCCCCAGGTGTTTGGATATGTGTTTGCATATTTGAGAACAATGGCAGACTGCTCAAACACATACACAATAGTCTCAACCCTTACACATTTATTTTAATTTTTCTTTCGACCTTTTCTTGTCATATCTACACACAACCTATGACTAAGTTTTTACAAATATCAACCATAATAGCCTTCTGATTAGGAAGTTCAATTGACTCATATTTATTGTGATTTTTAAATTCATTTGATCTTATTTCATGCTTACTATTTATCATAGTTTATTTAAATTCCTTTTTTTCCTCACTTTACTCTTATTGAAACTAATTACGTTCCTTTTAATTTTTTTAACCTTCCTGGGAATTTAGAATACCTATATTTTTGTATTCAGTGGTCGTTTTTTTTTACTATTTTTTTTGTCTTAGAGGCTTACATACAAAGTTTTATCTCACTGTTATAAATGGTCATATTTAAACCATTAGTTCTGTATAAATATGACAAAATCAAATACTTATTCTTTCCCCCAACCAGAAGCCATTTTTCCCCCATCCCCTTTCTTCACTGAGATAAGACTTTAGAACATTTTCATTTTCCCAGTCTCCATCTCTGGCCTGATCACCCTCACCCAACACTCTCCACCAAACAAATGAGCAAGTAAAATACCACCTTGGTTTTGCTAAGATAATTCGTAACATTGGTTTCAGGTCTTCATCAAGTTTCCCTTGATCAAAAAAAAAAACACACACACACAAAAAAAAACCAAACAAAAAAAACCCGAAAACCAAAAACCAGTTGGTAGGCAACCTCTTCACTTAAACATTCATTCAACAATACTTACTGAGCGCTCACTGTATGTCAGATGCTGTTTTAGGCTCTACAGGCATAGCCATTTAGTATAAGTATAGTACAAGCCACATACAAGTATAGTGAGAGAGTTTGATTAAAAAAAAAAAAAGCCAGTAAATAAAATGTGAAGGAAAACAGGCTCATAGGAAGCCTACATGATAAGGAGTGACAGGGTGAGTGGATGCGTGTGTATAGGGCAAGACAGCTCTGAGAAGATCTCCTTGTAAAGGTTCATGTTTGGGCAGAGATATGAATTAAAAGAAGCCATAAAGAGACCTGTGGGCGGAACACTCCTGGCAGAAGGAACTGCAAGTAAAATAGTCAAATGGTTTGAGATTGGTCTTAGAAGTGGTTTTCGAAGGGTTTGGGGGCTCAGATAAAGAATTAGGACTTTTATTCCAAATGTAATAGGAACTCATTTGGAGTTTATTTTTTAAGTTTTATTGAGGAAAATTTCAAACAGACACAAAAGTAGAGAGGATAGTGTAAAGAACCTTCATATATCCATCAACCAGCTTTAATAATTATCCCCACACATGGCCAATCTTGTTTTATTCATACCTGCAATTACACCCCCCTGAAATACTTTGAAATGAAATCAAGATATCCTTTCATTCTTAAGTATTTCAGCATGTATTCTTAAAAGGTATGGATTTTTTTTTACTATCACACTTTAAAATTAAAAATATTTACTTTTTTTATAATATTTTTATTATATTATGTTAGTCACCATACAGTACATCCCTGGTTTTTGATGTAAAGTTCAATGATTCAATAGAAACAAATATCCAGTCAGTATCCAGAATTCCCAATTGTCTCACAGTTATTTTTTAGTGTTCGTTCACTAAAAATTCATATGTTACAATAGCTTGACAGGTCTTTTCAGTCCCCATAATGTTTACACATCCCCCTCTTTTTCTCCTTGCAATCTATTTACTGAAGAAACTGGGTTGCTTGGCCTATAGCACTTCCTGTAGTATAGATTTTGCTGATTGCTTCCTCAGTGGTGGTGTTTAACACGCTCCTCCTCATTCCCCAGCCTTCCTATAAGTCGGTAGTTAGAGATAGAGGCTTCACATTTAGGTTTGATTTTTTCTTCTTCTTCTTCTTTTTTTTTNTTTTTTTTTTTTTTTTTTTTTTTTTTTTTTTTTGACACGAATATTCCATCAGGCGATTCGTAATGTCTGGTCTTCTGTCTTGTGATGTTACCAGCCATTGCTTAAGTGCATTAATTCATTATAGAATGCAAAAAGGTTATATTTCGTTCTATTGTACTTTCCTCGTTTATTAACTGGAAGTAAAGAAATACTTCCCCTCAGTTGCTTGGTTACCTTAAATATTATGGGCTGAATTGTGCCCCCTCTCCCAAATTCAAACATTGAAGTCTTAACCCCCCAGCACCTCAGAATGTGACTGTATTTGGAGTTAGGGTCCCTAAAGAGGCGATTAAGTTAAAAAGATGCTGTTAAGGTTGGTGCTAATCCAATCTGACTGGTTTCCTTATCAGAATAGGAAATTGGACACACAGAGTGACACAGAGATGTAGGTACACAGGAAAAACCATGTGGGGACACAATGAGAAGGTGGTCATTTGCAAGCCAAGGAAAGAGGACTTGAAGAAATGACACTTTGATCTTGGGCATTCTGCCTCCAGAAATGTGAGAAATAAATTTCTGCTGTTTAAGCCCGTGGTGGTATGAAAGTCAGAGCAAACTAATATACTAAGGTATGTTTGTATAGGTAAGGCAGCATGAATGCTTGATAGTACCAGTTTACCTTTAGCTATCAGTTTTTAGAATAATGAGTTGGTTCCTTAGCATCTTCCAAAAGTGACCAATGATGTTTTTTAACTTTCATAATGGACTCATGAGCTTGAACAATTCATTGATATTTTAAAATTTGTTACCACTCTTATTTTTATTGATACAAGAATTATTCCACTTTGGTTGTTCACAGCCTTCTCCAGTCAGACTTTTCCGATCTTAAGTCCCTAAAGCTGTGACTAAAGTCTTTTGTCATGGCCTTAGTATCTTTGATAATAATTTCCTTACTTTCTGATGGGATCAGGCATTCCAGACTCATCTCTAATTTCCTGCTGCAGGTCTGGAATCAGCCACTTGTCTAAGATACTTTTGTTCCCTTTAGTGGGAATGGTTGAGGCTAGGATGCTAGCAGTACTCATTACTACTGAGTTGCGTGTTTTTTCCAGCCCCTTTTAGGGGACAGAACGAAGAAATTCTTTTTATAAAAGAAACTTCCATACACTCTGAGTTTATATTGATACTTCAAATTCAAAACTGTAGGATTTTACTTAAACTCTTTGATCTGTATTTCCTTTCTCTCATGACCAACAAATTCCATTTCCCAATGATATCAACACAATTAATCATTTGCTTTATCCCACAATTCATTCATACAACAATCTCAAATAACAATAACTAACACTACCATCAGCAATATTACTAAAGCGGCTTAAGAATTTCTTCATATTTTTTGTCCTTTGGTGATAGCTCACAAGAGATGCGCTTGAATTAATTCCTCCTTATGTGAATATGCCACCAATTCAGTAAACAGTCAGTCTCATGCGGGAGGAGTTAAGAGGCCAGAGAAGAGGTGGACCCTAAGTTTGGTCCCTTGAATACAGCTATATAGTTATCAAATCATTCTGAACACCTGAGAAATCAAACCGAGATCTGAGAAGAGAAATGCTACAATTCTACAAGTAGAAAAGTAACCACTTTTTGGAAGGTAGCAGGTGCAGAGACTTGAATCCAGGGTAATATATCTGAGGATATGGCGGACAGGATGGAGTCTGCTTAAGGAGGCTACTGCGAAGTATTATAAGCAGCAGGGCCCCAAATCAGAACTTTTAGAAATCTGATATAATAGGGTATGTCTCTGGCTTAAAGGTGCTCAGGTGGCAAAGCAGGGCAGAGCCCCACCCCCACCCCCCGCCGGTGTGACAGTCCCAGGATCCCTGTCGTCACAAGAAGAATGGGAGTGCCTGAGCGCAGCAGAGCTCCCAGGCGTAGGAGTAGGAAAGAGGCTGAGAACAATGAGTCCAGGCACCGGCTTTCTGCTCTATATTGCCATAAACTGCAAACCATTGCATGGTTGTGCTACTGCTTTCCTGGGAGGGGTCCAGTAAAAGACCAGAAGCGCAGAGGAACACTACAGGTCCGCACCCCAGGAGTCTATAAAATTTGGAGTTTTGAAACTCAGTCGTGTGCCTGAGATAAAAACTCTCGGTCACAGGTCAGGCGAACACAGAGTTCTGATGGAAACCGGGGGGGACAAGAGTGAGGGACTGCTTTTCTGTGAGGGCTCACTGAAGAGCTGGGGCAGTGAACTTTCAGCTCCAGGGCTAGAGAGTGGGGCACCGCCATATTCATCCTGTCTGTTGGTGCTGAAAGCCTTCATGGAGCAAAACAGTGCCACATAGTGGAATGTGGAGCCACTTACACTGGGCCCTGCCTCTGCTCAAAGGAGGCACATTTGCAATAGGGCAAGTCCACCTGAGAATCAGTGCAACAGGCCCCTCCCCCAAAGACCAGCACAAACAACTGGCTTACACCAAGTTTACTGATCATAGAGGGCTGCAAAGCTTCAGCTCTTCGGGCAAACAGTATATAACATCCTTTGTTTTTTAATTCTTCAGTGTTTCAGTATTATTTTTCAGTTATTTTCTTATTTTTTCAATTCTTTTTTATTTTTAAAATTTTAATGTTATATATACATTATATATGTATATATATATTTTTCCTTTCATTGTATTGTATGTTTTTATATATATATATGTTTTTCTTTCTTAGTATGGGATCTAGTTTCTTTTAATAAGCAGACCAAACGCATCCAGGATTGACTTTTTGTTTTGTTTTGTTTGTTTTGTTTTTTTTCCATTGTTGTTTTTTCTCTTTCTTTCTTCCTTTCTTTTCTGAACAAAATGACGAGATGGAGAAATTCACCCCAAAAGAAAGAACAGGAGGTAGTACTCACTGCCAGGGATTTAATCAATACAGATATAAGTAAGATGTCTGAAATAGAATTTAAAACAACAATTATAAAGATCCTAGCTGGGCTCGAAAAAAGCATAGAAGACCCTAGAGAATCCCTTACTGTAGAAATAAAAGAACTAAAATCTAACCAGGCTGAAATTACAAATGTTGTTACCCAGGTGCAGTCTCAAGTGGAGACTATGAAAATGAGGATGAAGGAAGCAGAAGAGCGAATCAGTGATACGAAGACAAAATGATGGAAAATAAGGAGGCTGAAAAGAAGAGAGAAAGAAAACGATTAGACCACAAAGGGAGACTCAGAGAACTCAGCAATTCCATAAAGTGAAATAATATCCATATAATAGGGGTCCCAGAAAATGAGAAGCAGGAGAAAGGGGGAAAAGGTTTATTTGAACAAATTATAGCTGAGAACTTCCCTGATCTGGGGAAGGAAACAGGCATTCAAGTTCAGGAGGCACAGAGAACCCCCTTCAAAATCAATACCAAAAGGTCAACACCTTTACATTAATAATGAAGTTTGCAAATTTCAAAGATAAAGAGAAAATCCTGAAAGCAGCTTGAGACAAGAGTTCCTTAGCCTACAAGGGTAGACACATAAGACTGGCAGCAGACCTGTCTACAGAGACCTGGCAGGCCAGAAAGGACTGGCATGATATATTCAGTGTGCTAAATGGGAAAAATATGCAGCCAAAAATACTTTATACAGTTAGACTGTTATTCAGAATAGAAGGAGGGATAAAGAATTTCCAGGACAAACAAAAAGTAAAGGAATTTCTGAACACTAAGCCAGCCCTGCAAGAAATATTAAGGGGGATCCTTTGAGCAGAGAGAGATCCCAAAGGTAACAAAGGCCAGAGAGGAATACAGACAATCTACAGGAAGAGCGACTTTACAGGTAATACAATGGTTCTAAAATCATATTTTCAGTGATTACTCTGAATGTAAATGGGTTAAATAATTTAATCATAAGACAGGGGTATCAGAATGGATAAAAAACCACAATACCCATTGATATGCTTCTTACAAGAGACTCATTTTACACCCAAAGACACCTCCAGATTGACAGTGAGGGTGTGGAGAACTATTTATCAATCTAATGGACATCAAAAGGAAGTTGGAGTAGTCATCAGACTACCAGATTATATCAAACAAACTATATTTTAAACCAAAGACTGTAATAAGAGATGAAGAAGGACACTGTATCATAATAAGAGGGTCTACCCAACAAGATCTAACGATTGTAAATATTTATTTACTAACTTGGGAGCAGCCAAATATATAAACCAATTAATAACAAAATTAAAGAAACTCATCGATAATAATGCAATAATAGTAGGGGACTTTAACTCCCCACTCACAGCAATGGACAGATTTCTAAGCAGAAGATCAATAAGGAAGCGAGGGCTTTGAATGACATACTGGACAAGAAGGACTTCACAGATACATTCAGAGTATTTCATCCTAAAACAGAAGAATACACATTCTTCTTGAATGCACACGGAACATTCTCCAGAATAGATCACATAATGGGTCACAAATCAGGTCTCAACTGGTACGAAAAGACTGAGATCATACCATGCATATTTTCAGAACACAATGCTATAAAACTTGAAGTCAACCACAAGAAAAAATTTGGAAGGATCACAAATACATGGAGGTTAAAGAGCATATTACTGAAGAATGAATGGGTCAACCAAGAAGTTAAAAGAATGAAAAAAAATATATGGATGCAAATAAAAATGAAAACATGACAGTTCAGAACCTTTGGGATGCAGCAAAAGAAGTGCTAAGAGGAAAGTATATAGCAATACAGGCCTTCCTAAAGAAAAAAGAAACATCTCAAATACACGACCTAACTTTACACCTAAAGGAGTTGGAAAAACAACAGCAAATAAAGCCTAAATCCAGCAGAAGCAGAGAAATAATAAAGATTAGAACAGAAATCAATGAAATAGAAATTAAAAAAAAGAACAGTAGAATAGATCAATGAAACTAGGAGTTGTTTCTTTGAAAGACTGATAAATCCCTAGCCAGACTTATCAAAAAGAAAAAAGAAAGGACCCAAATAAATAAAATCATGAATGAAAGAGGAGAGGTCACAACAAACACTGAAGAAATACAAACAATTATAAGAGAATATTATGAGAGATTGTATGCCAGCAAATTGGATAATCTGGGATTTTTGAGATACAGCAATTGCACTACTAGGTATTTATGCAAAGGATACAAACATAGTGGTTTGAAGGGATATATGCACCCTGATGTTTACAGCAGCAATGTCCAGAATAGCCAAACAATGGAAGATCCCAGATGTCCATTGACAGATGAATGAATTAAAAAGTTGTGGTAAACATCTATAATAGAATATTACTCAGCCATCAAAAATAATGAGATCTTGCCATTTGCAATGACATGGCTGGAACTAGAGGCTATTATGCTAAGTGAAATAAGTCAGTCAGAGAAAGACAAATACCATATGATTTCACTCATGTGTGGAATATAAGAAGCAAAACAGATGAACATAGGGGAAGGGAAGGAAAAATAAAATAAGATGAAAACAGGGAGGGAGGCAAACCATAAGAGAGGAAACAAACTCTAGGAAACAAACCGAGAGTTGCTGGAAGGCAGGTGGGTGGGGGGATGGGGTAACTGGGTGATGGGCATTAAGGTGGGCGCTTGAAGTAATAAGCCCTGGGTGTTATATGCAACAGATGAATCACTGACTTCTACCCCTGAAACTAATAACACAGCATATGTTACCTAAATTGAATTTAAATTAAAAATTTTTTAAAAGCAGTCAAATTCATTTATTTATTTTGCTTTTTGTTTTGGGGATTGCTTGTTTTAATTTTTGTCTTAAAGTTATATGTTCACATGGTTACAAAGTCAAAACTACAAAACAATGTAGATCCATAGATATATTCACCACCCTCCTCCCTTTCTTCTCATAGATAATTTTAAAATTTGATTTTGCTTCCACTTGAGGTAAGTTCTGGTGAGGATGTGGAGAAATGGAACCATCATACATGGCTGGTGAGAATGTAAATAGTATAGCTGCTGTGGAAGATAGTTTGGTGGTTCCTTAAAAAAAATTAAACATAAAATTACCATTTAATCTAGTAATTTCATTCCCAGGTATGTACCCAAAACTAAAAGCAAATACTCAAAGAGATATTTGCGCACCAACGTTCACAGCAGAATTGTTCACAATAGTCAAAGTCGGAAACAAGACAAATGTCCATCAACATATAAATGGGTACACAAAATATGGTATGTATGCACAATAAAATATCATTCAGCCACAAGAAAGAATAAAAGTCTGACAGAGACCACAACATGGATGAGCCCTGAAAACATTATGCTAAGTAAAATAAGCCACACACAGAAGGACAAATAGCATATGATTCTACTTATATGAAATATCTAAAACAGGCAAATTTACAGTGATAAAAAGTAGATTAAAAATTATCAGAGGTTGTGGGGAAGGGGGAATGAGGAGTTATTGCTTGATGGGTACAGAGTTTCTGTTTGGAGTCATGGAAAAGTTCCAGAAATAGTGGTGATGATTTCATGACATTGTGAGTGTTATTAATGTCATGAGTTGTACAGTAAAAATGGTTAAAATGGGGGAAAACAGTATTTAAAAAAAACTCTCCTCCCAGTTTTACATAAATAGTAGCATACTCTCCACACTTTCTCCATCTTGCTTTTTAAATTCTATCTTGCTTTTTTTTCTCTGAATAATCATCTATAGTAGTACAGAGAGAGATTTCTCATTTCTTTTATAGTTGCAGAGTACTCTATTATATAAATATGTCATAGTTTATTCAAGTCTTCTAAAGGTGGAAAATTGGGTTGTTCATTGGAGATTTTAGAGTAAAAAAGTTATATAATCTGATTTACATTATAAATAGATCACTCTGGATGATATGTGGAAAATGTATTATGGGGGAGTTGGGTAAGAGTGGAAATAGAGAGATAAGACCTTTAAAAACATCCTGAAAAGATGATGGTTACTTGAATGAAGGTGGTAGTGTGGGACATAGAGAAAATCCGCGAATTCTTGATGTGTTTGTGGTAGAGACTACAGAATGTTTTCATGTGCTGGATGTGGGAAGTAAGGGGTAAAGAAAAGCAAAGGTGAATCCTAATTTGGGGGCTTCATAAGTTAGGTAGATGGTGGTGCTACGGATGGAGAAGACTAGGGAAGAAGTAAGAGTTAGTTGTTTTGTTTGCATAGGTTTTTTTTTGTTTGTTTGTTTGTTTTTGGTCTTTTGTGGGGAGAGAAATCAGGAGTTCTTCTTGGGATATCCAGGTAGAGTATCAAGAAAGTCATTTGGAATACGAGTCTGGAGTTCAGTGAAGGTGTTAGGTGTTAAACATTTTGGAAGTTATTGGCACATAGGTGGCATTTAAAGCCATGGGATTGGAAGAGCTTGCAGAGGAAGTAAATGTAGCTAGAACCGGGAAAGAGGTCGGCGTGCTAGCTCTGCTCCATGCTAACAAAGGAGGAGGAGCAAGCACAGAAACCTGAGCAACCTGAGGTGGGAAGGGAGGAACCTGAAAAGTGTGGTGTTGTGAAATCCAAAAGAAGGTTTTTTTATGAATGAGGGAGCTGTCCTTGTCCATCGCCATGTTGGATGCTACAAATGGATGAAGTAAGATGGCTAAAGGAAGTGACCATTGGCTTAGGCAACAAAGAAGCTACTGGTGATTTTCACAAGACATTTAAACAGAGGGATGAGAATATGGGAGGTGAGGAGTAGTGACAGGTAGGTCAAAGAAGGGTTTTCGATGCGAGGTCCTCAGGCATTTTTGTAATGCTTTCCTTGTGAAGAAGGATGACAGGAAAAGGAGAGGGTTAATTGGGGTAGAAACATCACAAATCTCCAAGGCCCCTTCTACTCCTTTACCTTTTATTTTCTCCTATCTTGAGACATTCTTTGATTCAATTTGTTTAAGGTCCTTCCTTAGGTAGTTTCCTCAGAAAGAGAACATGGTTGTATATTTTCCTGAGCTCTTCATGTGTTGAAAATGCTTCTTCTTTTGCCATCACTTGGCTGTGTTGTGGATTCTTAGATCACTTCCTGTCTTCTAAATGTGGTTTTTCTATTTTCTAACTTCCAACGTTGGAGATGAGAAGATTCATACTGATACTTGCTTGTTTCTCTCTCCCTTAGACAGCAACCAGTTCTCTTTGAATGAAAGCTTGCAAGACTTCTTCCTTGGGATATAGGAATTTCACCAGGATATGGGTAACTTTTCTCATTAATCTCGCCTTTAACTTGATGACTTTGACCAAACCAAAGACCCAAGACCTTCCTCATTCTTTTCCTTATAGGACTTCTAAAATTTGTCATTTTTTCCTTTGTGGTTGATGAATTTGCTCTCGGTGGTGGAATATGTTCTCCATTCAGTCTACCTAAACTCTGATGGAAGGTTTAGCAGTAACAATTTGTTTTCAATTCATTGAATTTTTAAATTTTAAGTAGACAATTGAGTTCTGCCTTTCAGAAAACATCTTTTGTGCTTTAATTATATGTCCTTCAACAACACCTACATTATAATTAAAGCCACTTAAGTCTGCCTTCTTAGGCACTATCTGCTTTGATTATTTGGTAGCATGCCTCCTTTAAGTTATAGTCTCTCCTAAATGGTTGATGGTCTTTTTGGCTGATTCATATCTTTAGATATAAAATCCCTCAGTAGGTGGAGCACTGTGTTTTACTGGCCAATGTTAGAAAACAGGTGTCTATTCGAGACCACTGGTGCCCCTTACCCCACGCACGATGGGATCTATTGTCTCTACTCCTGAACCACCATAGAAACAAGCCTTTTTCACAGCTTGTTAAGTCCTAACTTTGGACACGGTGATGTTCTGAACTTGAAATTTCTGTCCCAGAACTCAAGGCCTCAGCTGTATCTGGGTGCTCTTCCTGGCTTCAACAAGAGTGGACAGTTGTTTGGGTGGCCTTGAAACCAAAAGGAAACAGAGTCAGGAATTTGAGTTCAAATCCCCTTTGATTTGATTTGATTTGATTTGATTTGACTTGATTTTTAAGTCTGTAACTCTGCAACCATTGCCCCCAGAGCACAAGAACAAAATTTTGGCACATTAAATATACATACAGTGCTGTAACATAAGGTTATATGATGTATGATTATTGGTACAGCTGTTAAGTATGCATAATTAATTGAGATGGATGATTAGTAGGAGTCATAATGAGAGCAAATTAAGTTTTGAAATAAATTAAAACCTAAATACATTTTTTTTGTTTCCAGTGCCATGAAATACCACATACATTTTAAATGTCCTATTAGGGATTAAACAGTAGGATTATAATTCAGGCTAGAGTTTGCAGTCTAAAGTTACCACATGAGAGAACTTGTGTGCTAGTTTCTGAAGAATTTTTACTTAAATTTAGCTCATACCATCAATAAGCTAAGATGGAGGGTGGAAATTTAACAGATCAGATGGTTAGAGTCCAACAGACATTTAGGCACACTGGAAAAGTGCAGAGATGCTGAGTTACTCATCCTGAACTCTGCTAATTAAAAAAGTTTTAATCACCCTGGTTCAATTAATGTCTCTAAAGAAATTATAAGTTAACAAAATGTTTGTCAGGCCAAACTCTGATCCAGGCTTGCCTTGGTGTGATGCAAATGCTGGCCGGGGGCCAAGGACGCTTCGTGCTCTCATGCTGAAATACGAGCTGGGCTCTGTGAAGACCAGAGAAGCCTAAACAAACATCTGGGCCCTTCTAACTGCTTACTATTTCCAGTTTTTATAACAGTCTTCTCTGGATTTCTATATAAAAACAAAACACACTGCACACTTTTCCTTAGCAGAGGCAAGAAAACCTTGAGATTGCGATGCCAGTTTGGTTTCAATCAGTATTGACGCTTCTCTCTTTTTAGCAAATTATCTTTTGCCTCTGCAGTTTTTCCATTTTCATGATCTCTCCTCTCTTTCTGTTTCATTTTTTTTCTTTCTGCACTTTGATGGCTCATCAAATTACTACGAGGTATCTGATTAGGCGCAATTAATGAAAAATCTATGAATAGGAAAATCCATCCATCACAATAGCAGTTGGTGTGCCTGGATACCAACAATGTAAGCTACTGAACAGATTCCCCATCTAGAACTAGAGCCTGGCCCTCTACCATCCGTAGTCAGCCTGTGGCCTGTGGATGTGCTTAGTTTGGCCAACTCGGTGTTCTTTTAAAAAACGGGATATGAATGGGGGTGCCGGTCTGGCTCAGTTGGCATAGCATGTGAGTCTTGATTTTGGGGTCATGAGTTCAAGCCCCAGGTTGGGTGTAGAGCTTACTTATTGCATGGTGCACTGGGTGTCATACGCAACTAATGAATCATGGAACTTTACATCAAAAACCAGGGATGTACTGTAAGGTGACTAACATAATATAATAAAAAATATTGTTATTTAAAAAAATTTAAAAATAAAAAATAAATTAAATAAAAGAAGTAAGTAAATAAATAAACTGAATATGAATGACTTTAAATGGAATGCACCTTTTCCAGGGGACCCCAGGGCAAACAGCCTTAAGCTTCCCTTCGCTTTTACCCTACTTGAATGGCCTGTGAGTCACCTAAGTTTGTACCCGGTTTGAATTTTCACAGAGAAAGCCCCCGAAGCGCATTTCTTGAATGATGGTCAAGGAGTTCTGAGGTGTGGCCCGGGGCCATGCCTGTTTAAGGGTCATTTCAGGTGGTTCTACCAAGGTGATCCCGGCCCCGCTGAAAACACATCACCTGAAAGATCTTCCAAATAGTCTTTGTGTGTGTGTGTGTGTGTGACAAAAAAAAAAAAAAAATCAAGACAAATCAAAGCAATTTCTGCACTCAAACAGTATTATAGCAAACTGACAGAGCAGATAAATAAGAATGATGCATCTCATTAGTTCATGGGGTCTCCTTTCGCTAAATATGCTGAAGTTTTTATGAAGGAAAATAAAAGTGAATAATTAAAAATGAAATTTTGTATGGAAAGCAGCAATTATACACATGTATGCATAGGCAGCAGTGGTAATGCTACCAAATTTCAAAACAGCTTGCTTTCTTAGCTCTCCCGAAAGTGATATAATATTTTTTTAGTTTAATTTTTCAAAAATTCATTTAACAGAAAAAAATTCTACTCATCAAGATGGTTTTTTTAAAAAAGCAAAATTCTTCCAATTTTGTAATAAAGGTTGCTAAATACAAAGTTAAATTGTTACCCTTAATCCAATTACACTAAATAAAATTATTGATTTGTTAGGTACTAATGAGGTGAACTAAATTACCATTAAATCTAAATTAGGCAATGTCCTTGCACTATTAAAACACATAGTTTACTGCTACCATTCTTCTGAAAATTCTGGGCAATTTTCTTTAAAATTGGTCTAGACATTTTTCTTTTAAACTTAGCAAAGTAGGCAATCCCCTTTTTTTAAGAACGTTTTCTCCTCTGATTTTTAAAAGTTGTGTATGAAGTCATACAATATAGAAAAGTAGAAAAAGCAAAACATTATCCGTAACTTTACCCACTTAGAACATTTAATAAGCATAATATGAAAGGTGATAAAACTATAATATAAATACAACATAATGTAAAATATTTATAAAATAAAGGCCATTTTTCAAAGTTAAAAAAAATATTTGTGTACCACAAAAAGCCACAGTTAAACAAAATGCAAATTTCACAGTATTGCCTAACATAAAAAGCCAAATTCTTCTTTCTCAATTCAATCCTGATAGTTGGCTCTTTTTCTTCTTCTTTTTTTTTTTGAAAAAGTTTTTCCAGTAATTAACATAACTTAAAATAATATGTTTAGTACTTTAACTCTTTTTTCCTTTCAGTTTAGGTATAACTTGCATTCAGTAAGTTGTGCACAAATACTAGGCTGGCTCAAAGAAATTCTATGTATGTCTACAACCATGTCACTATTAACTGCTACCAAATCAAGGTACAGAACATTTTAGCTCCAAGAAGGCTTACCCCTTCCTAGGCAGTGTTCCCCCAAAGATAATTACTTTTCTCCTTTACAACATAGATGAGTGTTACAAGTGTTTGAATGTTATGTAAACAGAATCATATATACTTTTATCCTTTTTTTAAACAGTGTAATTAACATACAGTGTTGCATTAGTTTCAGGTGTACGATATAATGATTCAATAATTATACATTTCTCAGGGCTCATTAAGATAAGTGTACTCCTAATTTCCTTTACCTATTTCACCATTCCCTCACCCACCTCCCCTCTGGTAACCACCAGTTTATTCTCTGTATTTAAGAGTCTGGGTTTTTTTGTCTCTTTTTTGCTTTATTTGTTCTGTTTCTTAAATTCCACATAAGAGTGAAATCATATGGTATTTGTCTTTCTCTGACTGACTTATTTCGCTTAGCATTATACCCTCTAGATCCATCCATGTTGTTGCAAATGGCGAGATCTCATTCTTTTTTTATGGTGGAACAATATTCCATTATAGATACACCACATCTTCTTTATCCATTCATCTATCAGTAGACACTTGGGTTGCTTCCATAATTTGGCTAATGTAATAATGCTGCAATAAACAAAGGGGTGCATATATCTTTTTGAATCAGTTTTTTGTGTTCTTTGGGTAAATTCCCAGTAGTGGAATTACTGGATCATATTGTAATTCTATTTTTAACTTTTTGAGGAACCTCCATACTGTTTTCCACAGTAGCTGCAGCAATGCGCTTCTTACCACAGGGGTTCCTTTTTTTCCCTGCATCCTTGCCAGCACTTGTTATTTCCTGTGTTTTTATTTTAGCCAGTGTGACAGGTGTAATGTTTTGCACAGTAAAGGAAACCTTCAACAAAACAAAAAGGCAACCTAATGGATGGAAGAAGATATTTGCAAATGATATATCTGATAAGGGGTTAATATCCAAAAGAGATAAAGAACTTATACAGCTCAACACCGAAAAACCCCAAAGAATACAATTTAAAGATGGGCAGAGGATCTGAATAGGCATTTTCCCAAATAAGATATACGGATGGCTAATAGATACATGAAAAGATGCTCAACATCACTAATCATCAGGAAAATACAAATTAAAGCCACAATGAGATATCATTTTATATACTCTTTTCAGATAAGATTTTTGTCATTCAACATAATGTATGTGAGATTCATCCATGTTTTAAGTATATCAATAGTTTATTTTTCACTGCTATGTAGTTCCATACATGACTATATCACAATTTATCTGTTATATTGTTGACAAGCATATGGGTAGTTTCTAAGTTTTGCCTATCATGAATAATACTGCTCTTCTTGAGCATGTCTTTGTATGGACAGAAGCACTCTTATATCTTGGGTATATCAAAAGAGTTCAATTTATTAATCTTTTTTTTAGTCTTCATAAGAAATCTTTGGCCCCAAGTCATGGAAATATTCTCTTATGTTTTCTTGTAGAAAGCTTGTTGTGGTTTTTTTCACATTTAGTTTTAAGATCTATCTTGAATTAATTTTTGTGTACAGAATGCAGTAGAGGTCAAGATTCTTGTTTTCTTCAAGTGTATATCTACTTGACCTAGCATCATTTATTTAAAAAACTATTCTTTCCCCCACTGCGTTTAGTAAATAAGTCCTCTGTCACAAAAAACATATACGTATATGTTTATATTTGTTGCTGGGTCTCAATTGCATTCCATATACCTATTTGATTATTTGTACATCATTACCACACTCTTAAGCACTATAAATTTGTAAACATTGATATTTGGTCATTAAAGTCTTCCATCTTTGTTCTTCCTCAAGATTCCCAAATAAAATTTAAAATCATCTAGTCAGTTTTCACAAATAACTTATTAGAATTTTGCTTGGGATTGAATTGAATTTATAGAACATTTTGGGCAGAATGGATATCTTACTAATCTGAGAACATATTATTATCACTCCATTTAAAAAAAATAGCTGTAATTTCTTCCAGTGATATTTTGCACTTTCAGTATGAAGATCTTGTGGTTCTTTTGTTAGATACATTCCTTGTTTTTTGATGTGTCTTTTTGTACTTATATGGTATTTCTAAAATTTTTATTTCCTGCTTTTTTTCTAGTATATACAAGTAAATTGATTTTTTTTATTTGACCCTGTATCCTGCAACCTTGCTAAATTCTCTTATGTATTCTAATAATTCGTTTGTAGATTCTTTTGGACTTTATCTGTACATATCATCTACAAATAAAGACAGCCTCATGTAAAACAAAGAACAGAGCAGAAATAAATGAAATAGAGATTAAAAAAAAAAAGAAGAAGAAGAAAAGATCAATGAAACCAGGAGCTGGTTCATTTGAAAAACAACAAAATTGATAAATCTTTAGCCAGATTCACCAAGAAAAAAAGAGAGAGGACTCAAATAAATAAAATCAGAAATGAAGAGGGCGAAATAACAACCAACACCAGAAAAATACAAAGGATTATAACAGAATATTAAGAAAAACTGCATGCTAACAAACTGAACATAGAAGAAATGGACAAATTCCTAGAAACATATAATCTTCTAAAACTGAATCAGGAAGAAATAGAAAATCTGAACAGATCAATTACTAGATATGAAATTGAATCAGTAATCAAAAACCTGCCAATAAACAAAAGTTCAGGACCAGATGGATTCACTGGTGATTTCTACTAAAAAATTTTTTTATTTATTTGAATTTTACATAGTTAACATACAGTGCAATATTGGTTTCTGGAATAGAATTCAGTGATTCATCACTTACATACAACACCCAGTGTTCATCACAACAAGTGCTCTCTTTAATACCCATCCCCCACTCTAGCCCACCCCCACCCACCTCTTCTATCAATCCTCAGTTTGTTCTCCATCATTAGGAGTCTCTTATGATTTGTTTCCCTCTCTCCTTTTTTCTTTTCCCCATTTCCCACATGTTCATCTGTTTTCTTTCTTAAATTCCACATATGAGTGAGATCATATGGTATTTGTCTTTCTCTGATTGACTTATTTAACTTAGCATAATACACTCCAGCTCCATCCACTTTGTTGGAAATGGCAGATTTCATTTTTTGATGGCTGAGTAATATTCCATTGTATATACACACCACATCTTCTTTATCAATTCATCAGTTGTTGGATTTTGGGCTCTCTCCATAGTTTGGCTACTGTTGATAATGCTGCTATAAACATCGGGATGCATGTACCCCTTCAAATCAGTATTTTTGTATCCTTTGGATAAATACCCTGTAGTGCAATTGCTGGATCATAGGATAGTTCTATTTTTAACTTTTTAAGGAGCCTCCAAACTTTTCTCAAGAGTGGTTGTCTCAGTTTGCATTCCCATCAACAGTGCAAGAGGGTTCCCCTTTCTCCACATCCTCGCTAACACCTGTTGTTTCTTGTGTTGTTACTGTTAGCTATTCTGACAGGTGTGGGATGATATCTCATTGTTTTACCAAATTTTTAAAGAAGAACTAATACCTATTCTTGAATTTTTCCAAAAACTTGAAGAGAAAAAAAACCTTCCAAATTCATTTTATGATGCCAGTATTATCCTGGTACTGTCTTTATCCTGTCCAGTACAGGATATCCTGGACAGGATAAAGACCAGAAAACTGGACAGTACCTGATATAGACAGTACAAAAAAAGAAAACTACAGGCCAATATCTCTGACAAACATAGATGCAAAACTCCTCAACAAAATACTGGCAAACTGAATTCAAGAACACACTGAAAAATCATTCATCATGATCAAGCAGGATCTATTCCAAGGATGTAAGGGTGGTTCAATTTTCATAAATCAATCAACATGATATATCACATTAACAGGACAAAGGATAAAAACCTCAATCTCTCAACAGATGCAGAAAAGCCTTGGTAAGATACAACATCAATCCATGACAAAAAATCTCAACAAAGTGGGTTTAGAGAGAACATACCTCAATTTAATAAAAGCCATACATGAAAACCCACAGCTAATATCATATTTAATGATGAAAAACTGAGAGCTTTTCCTCTAAGATCGGGGACAAGACATGGATATCCACTCTAGTTTTATTCAATATAGTACTGGAAGTCCTATATGCAGCAATCAGACAAGAAAAAGAAATAAAATGATCCAAATTGATAAGAAGTAAAACTGTCTCTAATTGCAGAACTATTAGAACTGATAAATGAATTCAGTAAAAGTTGTAGGATACAAAATTAATATTCAGAAATTGTTACTTTTCTATACGAGATTAACAAAGTAGCAGAGAGAGAAATTTACAATTTCCCAATTTACAGTTGCAACAAAAAATGACACACTAGGAATAAACTTAATCAAAGTAGTGAAAGACTTGTACTCTGAAAACTATAAAACACTGGTGAAAGAAACTGAAGGCAACATAAACAAATGGAGAGATATTCCATTTGCTCATGGGTTGGAAGAATTCATATAATTAAAATGTCCGTATTACCCAAAGCAATCTACAAATTCAATGCAATCCCTATCAAAATGCCAACAGCATTCTTCACAGAACTAAAAAAATAATAATAAATTTCTATGGAACCGCAAAAGATACCAAATAGTCAAAACAATCTTGACAACAAAGAAGAACAAAGCTGGAGTTAACCCAATCCCAGATTACAAAATGTACTACAAAGTTGTAGTAATCAACACAATATGGTACTGGCACAAAAACAGACACATATATCAATGTAACAGAATGGAAAGCCCTGAAATAACCCATGCTTAGATTGTCAATATGACAAAGGAGGCAAGAATATACAACGGGGAAAACATGGAGTCTTTTCAACAAATGGTGTTGGGAAAACTAGACAGCTACATGCAAAAGAATAAAACTGGTCACTTTCTTACAGCACTCACAAAAATAAACTCCAAGTGGATTAAGCACCTAAATGTGAGACCTAAAATCATAAAACTCCTAGAAGAAAACATGGGCAGTGACCTCTTTGACATTGGCCTTAGTAACATTTTTCTAGATATATTTCTTCAGGCAAGAGAAACAGGAGCAAAAATAAAGTAGGACTACACCAAAATAAAAAGCTTTTGCACAGCAAAGGAAACCATCAACAAAATGAAATGGCAACATACTGAATGGGAGAAGATATATGTAAATGATATGTCCAATATGGGGTTAATATCCAAAATATGTAAAGAACTTATACAAGTCAACACCAAAAGAACAAACAATCCAATTAAAAAATGGGCAGAGGACCTTAGTAGACATTTTTCCAAAGAAGACATATAATTAGCCAACAGACACATGAAAAGGTGCCCAACATCACTAATTATCAGGGCAATGGAAATCAAAACCACAATGAAGTATCACCTTACACCTGTCAGTTGGCTAAAATCAAAAAGACAAGAATAACAAGTGTTAGTGAGGATGTGGAGAAAAGGAACCCTTGTTCACTGTTAGTGGGAATGCAAATGGGTGCAGCCTCTGTGGGAAACAGCATGGTTTCCCAAAAAAATTAAAAATAGAATTACCATACAATCCAGGAATCCCACATCTGGGTATTTACCCAAAGAATATAAAAACATTAATTCAAAAAGATATATGCATTCCTATATTTATTGCAACATTATTTACAATAACCAAGATACAGAAGAAACCTGAGGGTTGAAGACACACACACACACACACACACACACACACACGAACATTACTCTGCCATAAGAAAATGAAACCTTGACACTTGTGACAACACGTATGGACCTGGAGGGTATAATGGTAAGTGAAATAAGTCAGTCAGAGAAAGACATATATCATATGATTTCACTCATACATGGAATCTAAAAAACAAAACAAACAAACCAAAAAACCCCAGACTTTTAAATACAGAGAAGAAACTGGCGGTTGTCAGAGGAAGTTGGGGGGGAATGGGTGATTAGACAAAGAGGATTAAGAGGTACAAACCTCCAGTCATAAAATAAATAAATCACAGAGATAAAAAAGTACAGCACACAGAATATGGGCAATAATATTATAATAATGTATGGGACAGAGGGTGACTACACTTATTGTGGTGAGTATTGAATATGTATAGAATTATTGAGTCACTACGTTATGCACCTGAAACTAACATAATATTGTATGTTAACTATACTTGAATAAAAAAAATTCTTTTAAAAGACAGCCTCATGTCAAGAACTGAAAGGTCTGGAATTTTACTCTACTTGCAAGGTAACAAAGTTAGCTTGCCACCACTGCTTGCAATCTGACACAAGATGTGTGGGTCGTGATGAAAGACTTTTTCACTCATGACAAAAGCAGTATCTAGAGTATCAACATGTTTGTATCAGTACAAGCCCCAATTTGCAGATGGGCCTAGACGAACATCTGCATACACAGTGGGTCATGTTACAGGAGAGAAACACTGAGCTTGGGGAGCTTTCTGTTTTACAGCAACCAGTAAGCAAGGCTTCTTATCCCAAAGCAGACATGATCTTATTCCTCAAGGTTACTTAACTACAAGTACAACGGTCAGGGCTTTGCATTCTTGGCACACTCAGCAAGATGTGTAGGATCAGGAGAGCCCCATGGAAGAGCATTTCCTGACACTATCCACCCCTGACTTTTACATCATCTTGGCTTCCGGCCTGATCAGAGCCCCATGGACATGGGCAGGTTGTGTTCACTGTCAAGCTTTAATCTGGGTTTGTATGGGCACCAACAAGGAGGCAAGCTACCCTCTCTCAACCCCAGATGCCAAATTAGGATTGATATTAATTGGCCAATAGGGGACTTAACTTGGATGTCTTTCTGGGGCAAAGCTGCTTTGCCCTTTTGTCCCTTCTTTTATCCCTTGTGAGAGTCTGGAATTATTTCCCCATTCTCGGAACCCCAACAGGCTAATAACTGTCTTTAGGGAGCAGTTCTAAGGCCTCTGTCCTGACAGCAGGATGCTCTGGAAAGAGGGGAGAGCAGGGCAAGAGGCAGGGATCTTACTGTCTCAGCTATTCTGAATAGCTCATCAGTTAATTTATGGGTTAGCAGCCAGCTCTCTCCCACTCATTTCCATTTGATGGGGAATCATGAGCTGGAGTTGGTTTGGGCTAATGTTTTACTCTGCTCTATTTTCTTCAAGCTTCCTATCCTGCTGCTTCCTCATTCAGGATTTCCTCAAACTTCCTGTTCTTGTTTTCTCGGTTATGTTTTCATTTCTTAAAAAAATAAATTATTCCTGCTATTTCAGTGGGACCTAGGGAGACAGGAGAAGTAAACAGGAAGACTCTTTTCTCTGTCTTGAACTGGAAGCCTATAATTTTTCAAGGACTCAGCATCATAGAAAGAGCACGAGATCCCTTTTATCTCCCCATCTTTTTTTTCCCCTTCACTTTCCCTCTCTCCCCACTCTGTACTTCCATACACTCAGCCCACAGGCAAACTGCAGGACAACAATGCTATTAAAATAAAAATAAACTAGGACAATGATTTTCACATGTATGTTCTCTCACTCTTTCACTGATTCAAAAAACATATGTTAAGTGTCTCCTCAGTGTTTGGCATTATTGTAGGCACTAGGAATACAAAAACAGTGTAATCCCTGACTTCCTACGGGTCTTAAAGACCAGTAAGAGAAAAGCAGGCAAACAAACAATAGCCAATGGGGTGAGTATAAAAATCACATTATATACTCTTTGCAAGGGGAGACCTGGAGTCTGGAGAGAAACTCTGATCAAGGACAATGAGTGTGAAGAGAATTTGCCAAGGGTGGAGGGTAGGGTGGTGTGATGGCTTCACCATGGAGATCATGTACCAGTCTCAAAAACTCAACAGGATTGTCCCAGACAAAGGGAAGATACCTTATATGGCATAACTCATATTATTGGGGAAATATAGCGTATTTCCAGAGCTCAAATGTTTAAGGGGAAAGGTCAGAACAAGACGGTTTTGAGGGTCCTTGTGAGTCAGACCAAAGAGTAAGAATGTGGTCAGTGCTTCTCAAAGTGTGGCACAAAATTATTTTAGTTCACACACGTACATTTTAAGAAATAGTTTTGAGTTTGTTATGTATGATAGAAACATAAGCCAACACGTCAAATGTGTGATTTTACAAATATTAACACTTAGGGTAAGGCTAGCAGGTAATGTTGTTGGGATTCATCTCAGGCAAGCCAATGTAGAGTAAGTGCTCAGATACACTCATAATGTTCCAAGCCACCAAACTTAGAGAAAATAGACACCAACAGTATTAAGGAGCTTAATATAAGAAAGGAGAAATAAAAGTGATTAAAAAACAAAGTAAAAGTAGTAATCTCTCTACTCCTAAATTCATTTTTCCATTTACTATGTATTTGTTGGGGTTTGATGGATTTGGGGTCAATCAAGGAAAAAGATATGACCACAAGAAGCAGTAGCCCACAGCTAGCTTTATTGGGTGGCACTTAGGGTTGAATGTGGCTGAGTACCTCACTGAAGGAATCTGTCCAGAGGCTATAGTGTGGGGGGCCACCACCCAGAAGGGGAGTAGGGCAGGGGAACTCTCAGGGGACAGGGAGACCAGAGAGTGGCTTATGTGTCCAGATGATGTCACTCAGCAGCATGGCAGGGAGTCTCTGAGTCACTTGAAAGGTCAGCCATAACAGCTTGGGGCCTTATAGCCATGAGGCTCTATCTAACCAATGCCAGCAGATGTGGGGGTGAGGTTTTATGGAGTATGCAAAGCAGATGGGACTTAAAGGCTTAAAATCTGCTTATCTGGGCTATTTTTTAGGTATTTAGATGTATAGAAATTTGAATGTGGCACTGCTGGGCTTTTGAGCTAACAAGTCTCAGCCTTGAGTGAAGAAATAAACAATGGAGTCAATACTCAGAGGCCATCTTTGGCTCATGTATACAACAGTGTTTTTTTCCAGGGAGCTCTGGAATCCTGTAGTTTGGGAACATGATTTATAGCGATGTATTTAAGTGAATGAAATCATATTACAACAAAACGGGGCTCCCCTTTCAAGTGGTATTTATTTCCATTTAGTATAATTCAAAATAAACCCAAACAATTTAATTTTATTTAATTTCAAAACAATTTGCCTTTAGTTTAAACTGTGGAGCCCATGTGGCAGTTAAGGGCATAGATTGGAATCAGAAAGCCCTGAATGCAATGTCTAGCTTTACCACCCACGTAACTTCTATCTGCTTCAGTGTTCTTGTATGTGAAATGAGGATCCTGGCCTCTACGTCATGATAAGTTTAGGATTAAATAAGGTAATGCAGGGAATGGGGCGCCTGGGTGGCACAGCGGTTAAGCGTCTGCCTTCGGCTCAGGGCGTGATCCCGGCATTATGGGATCGAGCCCCACATCAGGCTCCTCCGCTATGAGCCTGCTTCTTCCTCTCCCACTCCCCCTGCTTGTGTTCCCTCTCTCGCTGGCTGTCTCTATCTCTGTTGAATAAATAAATAAAATTAAAAAAAAAAAGGTAATGCAGGGAAAACTGGCTGGTAGACACCTCTGACCTCGATGTCAACTGAGGGGACTAGACAGAGGACCTCAGAGTCTCAATGTGAGTGAGAGGCAAGACACCCCCACCCCCACCAAGTGCAAAATTTACAGAGGGGACACAGGAGTTAGCTGTCAATGACTAAACTCCCTTACCCGCTTAGAGAACAAGGGCTACAGTGTGGAAGACAGTTTTGTGGGGAGATTTTTGAAGAATTTATTTGGAAGCGTGGCTGTACAGCTTGGAATTCTCACTCCACCTCTTTGCATGGAGGGGCAAAGGTGTTACTTTGCAGTGCCAGGTTGAGGGGGCCAGTTTTGGTAGAACCTCGCTATCTCCTGAATTTGTTTTTGTTTTATCTTGTTTTGTTTTTTAAAGATTTTTTTTATTTATTAATGGAGAGAGAGACAGCCAGCAAGAGAGGGAACACAGGCAGGGGAGTGAGAGGAAGAAGCAGGCTCCCAGCAGAGGAGCCTGATGTGGGGCTCGATCCCAGGACTCTGGGATCATGCCCTGAGCCTAAAGCAGACGCTCAACGACTGTGCCACCCAGGCGCCCCTATCTCCTGCATTTGTGAGACAGAGGAAATTGTGTCACACCTTTGCCTAAAGTGGACTGAGATCTCACTCAGCAGCGGGGTAGAGAAAGGCTGACTGGCTTGTCACTTTGATGGCAGAGACAGGACGAGGCTGTTGGGTTTGGACAGATCTGCACTCCTAGAGGTTGTTGGGGTCAGTCGTGCTGTAGGATCCCCAGTGGACCAGATGGTGGGGTGCTGCAGGAGAGAGCTGAGTCCTAGATGATAGGGCTGCCAGAAAGTGAATAGACACCAGGCAAGGACGTTAGAGCTGTTCCAAGGGACCTGCCCAAAGAGCAAAGGAAAGCATCACCATGAAAGAAAGTCAGCTTAGATTGTTCGCCTGGCCAAACCCTGAAGTCTCAGAGCTCAAAGCCATCCAGCTTAGTAAGGATGGTCCTTCCCTCTTTTTCCTTCCCCCAATCATGGGTCTCCAGTGGAGTGAAGCTGTGACTACCTGTTGGAGAAGTGAAGGAGGAGTGGAGCAGGTGGATGGCAGAAGGCGGTCCCTTTCTTGGCTTGCAAAATTAATTCACGGAAAGTACTATTTAAATCTGTGCTGCCCAGTATGGTAGCTACATTTATGGCTATTAAGCACTTCCAATGTGGCTAGCCTGAATTGAGATGTAAGTGTAAACTACATGCTGGATTTCAAAGACCTGGAAGAAAGGAATGTAAAAATGATTTCACTAGTAATTGTATATTGACCACATGCTGAAACTGTAATATATTAGATACATTTTACTTTTTAAAATGGGACTAATAAAATTTAAAATTACGTATGTGACTCACATTATATTTCCGTGGGACTGTGCCTGTTTAGCCCTTCCTGAGTGTTTTCCTCTTAGTTCTAAAATGACTTTGAGATTTTCAAACAAGTCTCATCACAAGCGCATGTCTCCCTCAAAATATGGCTTTTGTTAGCAAGACAAACTCTCTTTGCAACATGATAAACGTGGGCTCATCAGATGACCAACAGAAAGGAAACTGCCATCACAAATTCCAGCAACACCTGTGTTTTCTCCAAATGTCTGTCACTAAAGGCTACCAAAGTCTCATGTAGCTCACAAGACAAAACCACTGCACAAAGCAGGATAAAGTGCAATGAAAGTAGCAGGTACTAACCTGTAGGTGAGAAACTGAATGAACCCGTGATTACTATATTGTAGCAAGCTTTCAAATACTTGTGTTTGTTTGAATATCTGATTTTAAAAGTTTACAAAAAGCCAATATTCCTCTATGGCTAGCAAACACTTTCTCTCATCCCAAATATAAAGGCTTTGAAATTCATTGCTGACTGGGGTCTTCTATGATGGAGGCAAGTCTTTGTCTTTGTGGTTCTTTCCCATGGGATGTCCATGTGTGTTGATCACAAGGGAGGCTGCCCAGAACGTGTCCATCTCAGGATGGAACATGGATGAAAATCTCTGTCACTGAGCAATTTATGAAAGCAACACCAAACAAGATGACACAGGTGACTTCAGAGTAGCCTTGCTCCAGGGTGATATTAATGTTTCAGAAAGTGGTAAGGATTCTGGTCCTGGCAAGGGGTAGCGGCCTGACACAGGACAACTGTGATGGGCAAGTCCCTGTCCAGAGCTGTCCTGTGTGTGGTGTAGGCTTTTTCAGCTTGCATTTTTTGGACTTCCCCTTCTGCCCAATTCTTTTCCTTTCCTTCCCCCCTCACAGATGTTAACCCCTAATAAATATCTTGCACCCCCAATTCAGGCTCAGTGTCCGCTCCTGGAATATCTAACCTTCGACATCCCTGAGATAGGCAACCTGAGATAGGGTCTTACCTTATACCCATTCCCATATCCCATTAACCTCCAGAGCTGGTCTTAGGAGCAGAAAGGGCACAGCAAACTGGGTTGCCATGCTTGGAAGTGCCTCAGCTCCCCTCCCAACTCCTCACAGTACACATACAAGGAGTAGGATGAGGTATCTGTTGAGTTGGTGGCATGTCCCCGTGTGTGGGACATGCCCAATCTGGAAGCACTTCTGGGTACACTCTATGATGTTGGCCATGCTATTTTTCTTGCTCTATAATTGGGACAAAGGCCTGCTTCAAGTGTTCAAAATGGAGATTTCATGATGTTATCATTTTCTTCCCTGACCCCTGGTGCCCTACCTACCATGACAGGTCCCTGTGTATCCCTGAGGGAACAGCCAAGCCCTCAGGGGAAGCCTATGAACTCCATTTCCAACCCCTCCTTCCCTGCCCAATCGCTGCCAGCATCCTTGAACATGGAGGACCTGCATATCTCCCAATGGCCAGCTCACCAGAAGAGGACACAGTCCACCCCCCGCCCCAGCACTGTGTTTGCCCTGGGTGGCCCCTTCTTCTTCCCCTATTCCCTGTGTGGCTTGGACTTCAATATGTTCTCTGAAGCTCTCTCAAGACAGCAATGCCTAATGAATGCATTTGAGTGAAAGCCAAGGAAATGTTTAAAGTTCTGTCTTATGATATAGCTTTGAGAGTGGTGGCAAGAGAACGTCCAGACCCTGGAAAATAACCTTGCCCACTACTCTTTCCACAGTTGGCTTGGCGGAGGGGGGGGGTGTCCTCTGATTAATAGTTGCCTATTCATGAACACATTGACAACCATAAATATTTATTTTAAAACACAGAACTTGGCCACAAAAGAATTGGAGAAATGGCATTATTTCCTGTCCAACCAGGTCATATGTCCATGGATACTTATTTCCTTATTGGAAAAGTGAAGGGACTCACCTTCCTGGCTAAAAGGGAGGTTCACTCAATTACACCCTGGGGCCTGGGGAGGGGGAAAAATGAGGCAGAGGGCAGGAGCTACAGCTAGAACCTACTAACTAGAGGTCTGCAAGGCCCAGGGACCCTACTTATCCCTAAAAGATGGGCTGGGGACTGAGAACACAGGCTGCTGGTGAGAGCCTTGCTGCGCATGAAATGCAAACATCATCGTTGTTTTTCCACGCTGGCTAATTAAGATAATTCTGTTTGAAGTTACAGCTCCTGGCTCAACTCTAAGAGGCCCTCTCTTATTTCTTGAATCTGTGCCCGCACTTTGTAGGTTTTCTGCATGGCTTGTCTGCCTGGGTGACTCTGGACAATGTTTTCAGGAGCTGTCAGGCGTGTGCAGCAGTGAAAGAGGCAACTGTGTACGTGCAGAAATTTCACAAAATGGCAGCATCTCACAGATCATAGATGATATGATTTTTCCAAAGACCCTAAATTTAAAGCTTACTCAGGAGAGCTTGGGAGCTTCTGTGTAGACGTGGTTTGGGTGTCACATACCAGGGAGCTGAGGGTTGATGAGATCAGAGCCTCTGTGACTTCTCTGGTTTGCACTGATTTGTTTTTAAAAGTAGGCTCCCAATGCAGGGCTTGAACCCACAACCCTGAGATCAGGACCTAAGCTGAGATCAAGAGTCAGACACCCAACCAACTGAGCCACCCAGGCACTCATGGTTTGCACTGATTTTAAGGGTGGGTTTCGGAATTAAATCAACAGGGTTGGTCAGGCCACAGCCCTGCTCAAAGCCGAACATTGCCTAAGCAATAGGAAGAGGAGCTGTTACAGCAGAAGTGGATGACTGTTACCTCTTGTCCCCAAAGTTCTTCCAGACTAAGATGATCTCTCTTGTGCTTAGGGTGCAGAATTTAGGGTTTTCAACCAATACCAATGAGCATCTGGGCAGAGTCAAAGATGCTTCCCAAGCTGGGGCACCCACTATGGAAAAAAGTATGGAGGTTCCTCAAAAAATTAAAAATAGAACTCTCATATGACCCAGCAGTCCCACTTCTGGGTATATATCCAAAGGAGATGAAATCATTATCTCAAAGAAATACCTGCATTCCCATGTTTATTGCAGCGTTATTCACACTAGCCAAGATACGGAAACAACCTCAGTGCCTGGTTAATAGATGAATAAACATTACACGCACACAGACACACACACAGACACAGACACACACACACACACACACACACAGGAATATTATCCATTATCCAGCCATGAGAAAGAAAAAAATCTTGTCATTTGTGACAACATGGATGGACCTTGATGGCATTATGCTAAATGAAATAAGTCAGATAAGGACAAATACTGCATGGTATCACTTATATACGGAATCTAAAGAAAAAGCCAAATTCATAGAAACAGAAAGGAAAAAAGTGGTTGCCATGGTGTGGGGGTGGAGGAAATAGGGAAAAGTTAAAAGTATACAAACTTATCTAGGTGGTCTTTAAATAACCCATGGCTATCCTTCCAGGTAACCATGGGGACTCCCCACACCCAGGTTCCTCATCTGTAACAGCCATGGTAATAATAATACTGACCTCCCAGGGGGGCTGCTGGGAGGAGCAGAAGAATGACACACGAAGACTATTCAGAATTGCATCAGGCGCAGCTGGCTATTTATAGCACTAGTCATCATTTCAGTTATCTGCTATTTGCAAATGACACTGGTCACAAAGTGACAGCTATCTAAACCTGGCCCAAAGCTTCATTATCAATATATGAGAGGTATCTGCTAACCAGTCGTGCCTTGGTTCTCTAGTTTCAACTCTTTGTTACCAGATAACCAGAAAACCACAGACTTGGACAAGTTTTGACTGTCTATATTTAATCATTTCTATTCCCTCTTATTCTACCAAGGATTTGAAACCATATATGCATAATGAAATATAAATTCTAAAAATCCATATTCAGGCTTGTAGCTATGGATTAGATAAATCACAAGGATAGAAGGTACAGCATAGGAAATATAGTCAGGGGTATTCTAATAGTGTTGTATGGTGACAGATGGTGGCTACATTTGCGGTGAGCACAGAACATATAGACTTGTTGGGTCACTATGCTGTACATCTGAAACTAATGTAACATTTTCATCAGCTAAACTTCAATTTAAAAAAAATTATTTTAAAGAGTCAATCTTTTTGAATATTCTTGAACAATCCCCCACCTACACCTCTACTCCACCTTGAATGGTCTTCAAATGAGTACTTGGGAAGCAACACAAAACAAAACATATTATATCCAGGGAAAATATAAATGGGGGAGATAAAATTTATATATATATACATATCTTATATATATATACACATACATATATGTATGTAAATATAAATGGGGGAGATAAAATTCATATGTATATACATATCTTATATATATGCATATGTATACATATCTTAATATGTATAAATATTTAATTACATATTTAATATCTTTTATATATAATATAAATTAAATTATATAATTTATTTAAATTACAAATAAAATTGAGTGTTAAAGTAAATAGTACACAGACATGATGGACATAAAAATAAGGCTGGGATGCAAATTTGCTTCTAAATTTCCTGAAAACCAAAGAAAAAGGAAATACGATTGGCTATATATCTATATTGCCCAAAAGAAGAAAGTACACCATTTCCTCAGGAACACAAACAAGTACATACAAATATTTTCCTGACACTTGGGTATTAAAAAAAAATGTTTTGCCTGATTTTTCATATGTGAATACTGAGACTTGCTGTGGGCTACAATGGCTAATGTCCTCATCATATCTGGACAATAAATGTATTCACTGATTCAATATGAGAGTATATGCCAAGTGAACAAAGCCAAAGATGGTGAAGGCAGTTGTGGGAGCTCAAGACAAGGTGTTCCAATTTGAGGCCTCTCTTTTTGATCTGGCTTTATCTAAGAGAAAACATAGACCACGAAGAGCTAGAGGGGAACTTCATGTCCTTTAAACTCTTCCATTTCATATAGTTCCTCTCAACTGTTCCGGCAAACACAAAAACAAAACCCCCAAAACCTCAAAACATACAAACAAACAAACAGAAAACCCCAGAAGATAGCCGCAGGCAATTTGAGATTATATTTTTTGGAAAGGGACCAAACTGGATTATAGTTTAATATTTTGAATTTTGCCCTTTTCTGGGATTTGGTACTAGATAATACATGATAATATCACTGCATCTTTTAAAGACTGCTTTTAAAGATATTCATAGCTTCTGATATCCTTTTATTAGATTTACTTGATACATTTTTTAAAACTCTGCTAGGAAGAGGTTGATACACTGGGATGCTTTCAGTCATTAGATAACCTGAGTTTGATGCCAGAAACTCAGAGGTAAATTTTAAATTTAATATCAGTAGCTCTCATTCACCTTGGTTTTCTAGAATGACTATCTTTCTCTCACCTTACTTTGATCTTATCTTGTTACCATGGTCTGAACGGTTCTATACTATTTATGTCATTTATAATAAACTACTTCAGATGGTTTTTGAAAGAAGTCGAGGCACAAATTTAAAATCAAGTGCACAACAGCATTTTATGATGCAAAGGGGGAGCATTTAAAAAGTATTCACCAAATACATCTACCAATATTGTTTTTGCCTGGATGTAACAGAACCTGACACTACTGTGGCTGACAGTCTTTACTTTATACATTAAGAAGTCTAGAGAAATGCAGTCCAGGGCTGATATGAGTGCTTAATGAGATAACCAAGGACTCAGGGTCTTTCCACCCTTCAGCTCAACCATCCATTATGTGTGGCTTTCATCCTCATGGTCCAAGGCAGCTGCTGCACCTGTCATCCTCAACATATCAGGTATGCATACCGGGCAGGAAGAAGAGGGAAAGGACAAAAGGACAAAAGTAGCATGTCTGCGGAGTCTGTTCCTTTTTAAATCTTTCTCAGAAGCTCCCCACCACCACCACCACCACCAGCAACTTCTCCTTATGTGTCACTGACTAAAACAGTCACATCACCAACCCCAGCTGCCAACAGCTCCAGGCAGGTGAATATTTTAGCTGGAACATTGCTCCTTAAGCAAACTCTCAGTTCTGTTAGTAACACAGAAGGGAAGAGTGGATATAAGGTAGACATTTAAAAGTGTAAACCACAACAAATGTTTGTAATATAACATTAACAGAAAAAAAAAAAACAGAAAGCAAATCATCTCTTGTGTATAACCTCAGCTTTACAAACCAATAGACACAACATAAGAAAAATTACCAAAATGTTAAAGGTAACTGTCAATGAGTAGGGGAATTATCAGTGATATTTATTCTCTTATAGGTAGGTTTCCGTCTTTTCTTTGTTTTATCAAATTGTTTGCCAGTTTATAATGAGAATAAATTAGTATTTACAAAATAAAATGTATTTTATGTTTATGTTTATCTTATTGCTAGACTTCTCTAATCGTCATTCACCAGCATCATCCTGAACATTACATAAGAATATCAGGAATCAGGGTGCTGGGTGGCTCAGTTGGTTAAGTGGCCAACTCTTGATTTCAACTCAGGTCATGATCTCAGGGTGGTGAGATTGAGCCCTGCATCCGGCTCCATGATCAGCAGGGATTTTGCTTGAAATTCTCTCCCTCTGCCCCTGCCCCTGCTTGTTTTTTTTCTCTCTCTCAAATGAATTTTAAAAATCTTAAAAAAAAAAAAAGAATATCATGAACCATTTTTTATGGACACCAATAGGTTACACAGACTTTCTCATCTAGTTTTTTTTTTTTAAATATGGACCCCCCCCCGGGGTGCCTGGGTGGCACAGCGGTTAAGCGTCTGCCTTCGGCTCAGGGCGTTGATCCCGGCGTTATGGGCGAGCCCCACATCAGGCTCCTCCACTATGAGCCTGCTTCTTCCTCTCCCACTCCCCCTGCTTGTGTTCCCGCTATAGCTTGCTGTCTCTATCTCTGTCGAATAAATGAATAAAATCTTAAAAATAAAAATATGGACCCCCCCCCAACTTTACAAGCTTAAATATGGTGGATTATAGATTACATTATATGACACAATCAGAAAATTGGCAGGATGGCAGGATTTGGCTCAGCTGAAAGAACACTCAACCAGCAGGCAGAGATAAAATTCCACTGGTACACTGCAGGATCTGTGTTATCTTGGGCAATATAATTAACTTCTTTGAGACCCAAAGGCCTCATCTATAAAATGAGGGCTTGAGTTATGTGACCTCTAAGAGTCCTTTTTGACCCTGAAACTGTCATCTCATATGTGATGCTCCCTTTGCCTGTTTCTCCTTCTACTTTTTTTGAATATTTTGAATATTTCTCTCTTCTTTTATGATTTAGTTTCCTCCTTCAGACCTGGAAATGTGAATAATGCTCAAGAATCAGCCTTGTTCTGATCAGGCTCCTCTCTGAGGTCCCCCTTCTCAGTATCATCTGCTTTGATAACTGTTGTATGGATGAGTCCCAAATCTATGCCCTAGGCTCCGACACCTCTAGGCTTCAGACTCACATTTCCACCTGGTTGAGAGCAATATGCCATTCAGATAAATGTTGTCACCTGAAATTCAACCTGTTTAAATCCAAGCTCATCCTTTCCCTAGTCAACATGGTTTCCCACCCCCTCATTTTTTGTTATTTCTCGGATTGGCACCATTCTTTTCTTAGTTTTTTAGGCCTGAAACCTTAAAGGATGTCTCTGATTCCTTCCTCCAGCTTACCCCTCATATAAAATCAAGGAGAAATCTTTTTGGTTCCAGTTCAAGATGGCAATGTAAGATCCTGAAATCACTCCTGCTATGGACACACCGAATCTACAGCCACATATGGAACAGTTTCCCCCAAAAAAAACCCTAAAAACTAGCTGAGGGAATCCTATACATCAGGCAAATTAGAAAAAAACCCACATAGAAATGGGTAGAAGAGGCTGAGATACAATCTTGCCATAAACCCCACCCCTGGCATGGCAACCCACAATCAGGAAGGAACTCAAAACCCAGAGCTTCTCCCTGAAGAGTGAAGAGTTTGAACCCCATATCAAAATCCCCAACTTTTAAGACCTACACCTGAGAAATGAAACCCTAAACTCTCTAGCTCTGAAAAAAATGGGACTCATGCCCACAAAACCCATAAGGCTATAATGAACTGAGAAACCCCTCTTAAAGGCTTGTGTACTCAGACAACCTACCCCAAGGACTAGCAGAGAGGCAGCCAAGTGAGATGCACCCAGACTTCACATGAAAGAGGCTTATTTGCTTATCCTAAAGCCTTGGCCTGAGGGACAGGGATCTACATGAACATACATGTGGGGCCTGCTGGGGTACTCGCAAGGGATGGAGGCTGGCAGGCACCATCTTTGCATTTTCCTTCTGCCTTGCTCCAGCCTGCAGATGCCATATTTATGCTCTCCCTCTGTTTCAATTCAGCTCACAGGTGTCTTCCGGAAAGAAACTTGTACCCTCTTCTGGTGCCATTATTTTTTTTGCAGCTACTGCCGGGAGACACCTCTAGATCTCCCAGCTCTGATGGCCAGTGGGGGTCAACGTTTGTGGGTCCCAAAGAAGTGTAACCAATGGAGAAAGAGTTCTAAATGGCTAACACCCCCAGGGCACAGAAAGAGTCGAGTCTGTGGAGCCCAGTGTTTCCATGAAAGAAGGTTAACAACTTATCCTTATAGCTGTGGCCTGAGGAGCAGGCTTCTAATTAAACACACATCTAAGGGTTGACTATAACCCTTTCCAGAGACCTCGGAGGGCAGGCGCTATCTTCCTGCTCCCCCTCTGCAATGCTCCAGAGTACCAGTATCTCCTGGAGGGGAGCATCTATATATGTCTAGTGCTCTAGTTTTTGCAGCTGCTGCCCAGGGGCTGTCCCTTGATAACTTGGTGACCTAGCTCTGGTGACCAGGAGGACTTGTGTTCCTAGGTCTCATAGGATTATAACAATCAGAAAGAGAGTCACAGATAGCTGACTAAAACACCCCCAGTCTTTCTGTGAAAGAGGCCTATTTGCTTATACTGGACCTTTAGCCTGAGGAGCAGACTTCTAGTTTGGCACACATCTAGAGGCCTAAAAAGGTTCACTCTGGGGATGGTGGCTGGTGAATTCCACCTTTGTGCTCTCCCTCTGTTTTGCTCCAGGTCACCAGTATTGCCCAGAAAGGAGCTTGTACACCCATCTGGCACCTCAATTTTTGTGATTACTTCCCTGGGGACACCTCTAGATCACCTGACTCTGGTGGCCAGCAGGACTTATGCTTGAAGCCCCACAGGAATATATATATATTTGCATACTTTAAAGGCTGCTGCCTGAGGGTCTGGCTTCTAAGAAGCTTGAATCCAGGTGTTGACTGAAATCATACCCTTTGTGATACTGACAGGTCTTGGCACACCCTCAACTTCTTACTGGAAGCCACTAAAAATAAAATTGGCTGTTTGGATGGTCACAAAGTTTTAAGACACAACCAAGAACTAGGGCAGGGTTGAATGATAAGGTTCATCTCCTATATGAGGCCACTCTTTCAAGACTTGGAGAGTTGGCTATTTTATCTAATGCATATAAAGCAACACATAGAGTTAAGGAAAATGAAGAGACAAAGGAATATGTTCCAAATGAAAGAATAAGAAAACTTCAGGAAAAGTCCTTAATGAAATAAGAATAAATAATTTACTTGATAAAGAATTCAGAATAATGGTCATAAAAATGCTCACCAAACTCAGAAGAGTGGATAAAGTGAGAATTTCAACAAAGGGATAGAAAATATAAATATCAAATAGAAATGACAGACTGAAGAATATAATAACTGCACCAAAAAATATACTAGATGGGTTCAGTATCAGACTAGAGGGCACAGAAGAAAGGAACAGAAAACTCAAAGACAGGGCAGTGGTACTCACCCAACTAGAGCAGCAAAAAGAAAAAAGAATGAAAAAAAAAGTGACTAGCTTAAGGGACTTATGGGACATCAAACACATCAACATTTGCATCACAGGGTTCCTAGAAGGGAAAGGGGGGGGAGGTGTGTGCAAAAAGTTAATTTGAAGAAATAATGGCTGAAAACTTCCCTAAGTTGGGAAAGGAAATAGACATCCAGATCCAAGAAGCTAGAAAGTACCAAATAAGATGAACCCAAAGAGACCCACACCAAGACACATTATAATTAAAGTGTTAAAATTTAAAGACAAGGAGAGAATCTTAAAAGTAGGAAAAGAAAAAGAATATACAAGGGAACCCCCATAAGATCATCAGTGGATTTTTCAGCAGAAACTTTGCAGGCCAGAAGAAAGTGGCACAATGTATTCAAGTACTGAAACAAAAAACAACTTCCAACTAAGAATAGTCTACCTGGCAAAGTTGTCATTCATAACAGAAGAACAGATAGAGAGTTTTCCAGAAAAGCAAAAGCTAATAGAGTTTGTCACCACCAGACTGGCTTTACAATAAATATTAAAGGGATTTCTGCAAGCTGAAAAGAAAGGGCACTAATTAGTAACAGAAAAACATATGAAAATATAAACCTCACTGATAAAGGTAAATAGATAGTAAAATTCAGAATAATCTAATGTTGTAAAGCTGGTGGATTAATCATTTATAAAGCTAGTATGAAGATTAAAGGACAAAAGTAGTAAAAATATCCATAACTATGATAATTCAAGGGATACACATGACTAAAAAATGTAAAATGTGACATCAAAAACATAAAACATGGTGAGGGAACAGTACAAATGTAAAGCTTTAGAATGTGTTCAAACTTAAGTTGTTAGCAACTTAAAATAGACTGTTATAAGCTGTTATATGTAAGCCTCATGGTAACCACAAAGCAACAAGTAGATAGACAAAGATAAAGGAATATAGACATACCACTGAAGAAAGTCATCAAACCACAGAGGAAGAGAACAAGAGAAGAAGGAAAGAACAGAGAGGAGCTACAAAACAACCAGAAAACAATTGAACAAAATGACAATAAGCATATACCTATCAATAATTACTTTAAATATAAATGAACTAAATTCTCTAATCAAAAGATGTATAGTGGCTGAATGAATTAAAAAACAAGACCCATTATATGCTGCCTACAAGAGACTCACTTCAAGTGTAAGGACACACACAGATTGAAAGTGAAGGAATGGGAAAAAATATTCCATGCAAATGGAACCAAAACAAAGCTGGCGTGTCTACACTTACATCACACAAAAATAATTTTTTAAATCAAAGACTATAATAAGAGACAAAGAGGGGATGACATAACAATAAAAGGGTCAATCCAATGAGAAGATCTAACATTTGTAAATATTTATGCACCCAACCTAGGAGCAGCTAATTATATAAAGCAAATTTTACCACACCTAAAGGGAGAAATATACAGCTATACAATAATAGTAGGGGACTTTAAAGCAAGGTACACCCCACTTACATCAATGCATGGGGCATTCAGAGAGAAAATTAATAAAGAAACCTCAACCTTAAATGACATGTTAGACAAGATGGACTTAACAGATATATACAAAAGGCTTAATTCAAAAGCAACAAAATGCACATTCTTCTCAAGTGCACATGGGATATTCTACAGGACAGATTATATGTTAGGCCATAACACAAGTCTAAATAAATTTAAGAAGACCGAAATCATATCAGGCATCTTTCTGACCACAGTGGTATGAAACTAGAAATGAAAAAAACTGGAAAATTCACAAATATGTGGCGATTAAACAACATGCTACTATACAACCAATAGGTCAAAGAGAAATCAAAAGAGAAATAAAAAATATACCTTGAGACAAATGAAAATGAGAATACAACATACCACAAATTTGGAGATGCAGCAAAAGCAGTTCTAAGAGGAAAAGTTTGCAGTGATAAATCAAGAAACAAAAAAATCTCAAATAAACACCCTTTTTTTTTTAAGATTTTATTTATTTGACAGAGAGAGACACAGCAAGAGAGGGAACACAAGCATTGGGAGTGGGAAAGGGAGAAGCAGGCTTCCTGCTGAGCAGGGAGCCCAATGCGGGGCTCAATCCCGGGACCCTGGAATCATGACCTGAGCTGAAGGCAGACGCTTAAAGACTGAGCCACCCAGGTGCCCCCAAACACCCTAACTTTATACCTCAAGCAACTAGAAAAAGAACAAATAAAACCCAAAGTTAGTAGAAGGAAAAAAAATAGCAAAGATAAGAAAAGAAATATGAAATAGAGACTAAAGACAATAGAAAAGATCAATAATCTAAGAGCTGGTTCTTTGTTATTTTTTTAAATTAAATAGCCTTTATTTGTTAGAGCAGTTTTAGATTCACAGTAACATTGAACAGAAAGCACAGAGAGTTCCCATATAGCACCTGCCACCCCCCCCACATACTCAGCATCCCCCAATACCAACATCCCCCACCAAACTGCACATTTGTTACAGTTATGAATCTTCATGGACACATCATTATCACCCAAAGTCCATAATTTACATTATGGTTCAATCTTGGTGTTAACAGTAGATTCTATGGGTTTTGACAGTGAATAATTATGTGTCCTCTGTTCGAGTAGCATAAAGAGTAGCTTGACTGCTCTAAAGATCCTTCATCCCTCTTTTTCCCCAACCTGGCAACCACTGATATTTTCATTGTCTCCATGGTTTTGACTTTTTTAGAATGTCATATAGTTGGAATCATACAGCATATAGCCTTTACAGATTGGCTTTTTCTACTTAGTAACATGCCTAAGAGCTGGTTCTTTGAAAAGATAAAATTGATGAACTTTTAGCTAGACTCACCAAGAAAAAAAGAGAGGAGTCAAATGAATGAAATCAGAAATAAAAGAGGAGACATTACAACTTATACCATAGAAATACAAAAGGATCAACAGAGACTACTATGAATAATTATATGCTAACAAATTGGACAACGTAGTAGAAATAGAGAAACTCCTAGAAACATACAACTGACCAAGACTAAATCATGAAGAAATAGAAAATCTGAACAGACCAATTACTACCAAGGGGATTGAATCAGTAATCAAAAACCTTCCAACAAACAAAAGTCCAGCACCAGACAGCTTCACTGTGAATCCTAACATTCAAGAAAGAATTAATATCAATTATTTTCAGAGTCTTCCAAAAAACAGAAGAGGAGGGAACACTTCCAAACTCATTTTATGAGGCCAGCATTACCCTCATACCAAAATCAGAAAAGGACACCACAAGAAAAGAAAATTATAGACCAATATCCTTGATGAACATAGATGCAAAAATCCTCAAAAAAATTAACAAACAGAATTCAACCATACATTTAAAGTATCATACACCATGATCAAGTGGGATTTATTCCAGGAAAGCAAAGATGGTTCAACATTTTGCAAATCAATCAACATGAGACACTATAGTAACAAAATGATTGATTAAAAAAATCATACAATTGTCCCAACAGATGCAGAAACAGTGCTTGACAAAATTCACCCTCCATTTATGATAAAACTCTCAGCAAAGTGGGTATAGAGGGAACATACCTCAACATAATAAAGGCCATACATGACAAACTCACAGCTAAAATCATACTCAATAGTGAAAAGCTAAAAGCTTTTTCTTTAGGATCAGGAACAAGACAAGAATGCCCACTCTTGCCACCTGTATTCAACAGAGTATTGGAAGTCCTAAGCAGAGCAATTAGGCAACATAAAGAAATAAGAGCCATCCAAATTGGTAAGTGAGAAGTAAAACTGTTACTATTTGCAAGTGACATATTATATATAGAAAACCCAAAAGACTCCACCAAAAAAACCATTAAGAGCTAATAAACAAATTCAGTTTGAAAATAGGTTGCATTTCTATATACTAATCTATATAATAATAAGAAAGAAAAATTAAGAAAACAGTCCCATTTGCAATCACATCAAAAAGAATTAAATGCCTAAGACTATATTTAACCAAGGAAGTGAAAGACCTGCACACTGAAAACTGTGACATTAATGAAAGAAATCAAAGACACAAGTCAATTGAAGGATATTTCATTTTCATGGCTTGGAAGATTTAATATAATATGCCCATATTACCCAAAGCAATGTATAGATTCAATACAATCCCTATCAAAATTCCAATGGCATTTTTCCAATGGCACAGAACTAGAACGAACAATCCTAAAATTTGTATGAAACTGCAAGACCCCAAATAGCCAAAGTAATCTTGAGAAAAAAAGAACAAAGATGGAGAACATCATGTTCTCTGATTTCAAACTCTATTACAAAGCTATAGTAATCAAAACAGTATGGTAGTGCCATAAAAACAGACACATAAATCAATGGAACAAAATAGAGAACCCAAAACAAACCCATACATATAGGGTCAATTAATTTATACCAAAGGAGCCAAGATTATACAATGGGGAAAAGACAGTCTCTTTAAAAACCAGTTTGGGAAAACTGGACAGACACATGAAAAAGGATGAAACTGGACCACTATCATAACACCATACACAAAAATTAACTCAAAGTGGAAGAAAGACTTGGACATAAGACCTGAAACCATTAAACTCACAGAAGAAAAATAGGTGGTAAGCTTCTAGGCATTGGTCTTGGTGATAATTTTTTTGGACCTGATACCAAAAACAAAGGCAACTAAAACAAAAATTAAGAAATGGGAATATATCATACTAAAAAGCTTCTGCACAGCAAAGGAAACCATTATAAAAAGAAAACTTGCTGAATGGGAGAAAATATTTGCAAATCATATAAGTGATAAGGGGTTCATATCCAAAATATATAAGGAACTCATTCAACTCCAGACCAAAAAAAAAAAATCTGATTAAAAAATGGGCAGAGATTCTGAATAGACATTTTTCCAAAGAAGATATACAGATGACCAACAGACACATGAAAAGATGCTTAGCATCACTCATCATCAGGAAAATGCAAATCAAAACCACAATTAAGATATCCCATTGCACTTGTTAGAATAGCTATTATTCAGATGAGATCGGGTGTGTTCAGGGTGCTATGACTGTAGACAGAATAGCTATTATTCAAAAGACATGAAATAACAAGTGTTCGTGAGGATGAGGAGAAAGGGGAACCCTTGTGCACTGTTGATGGGAATGTACATTGGTGCAGCCACTATGGAAAACAGCATGAAGTTTCCTCAAAAAATTGAAACTAGAATTACCCTATGATCTAGCAATTCTACTTCTGAGTATTTAGACAAGGAAAAAGGGAACACTAACTCAAAAAGATATCTGTACCCCCATATTCATTGCAGCACTATTTATAATAGCTAAGATAGGGAAACAACCTAACTGTCCAACAATAGATGAATGGATAAAGAAAATGTGACACACACACACACACACACACACACACACACAGAGAGGAATACTACTAAGCCATAAATAAGAATGAAATCTTGCCATTTGCAACAACATGGATGGACCCTGCGGGCATTATGCTAAGTGAAATAAGTCAGAGAAAGACAAATACCATGTTATCTCACTCATATGTGGAATTAAAAATACAAACAACAGAAAACCAAGCTCAAAGATAGAACAAATTGGTGATTGCCAGAGTGGGAGCAAAGGGAGAGCCAAATGGGTAAAGTAAGTCAAAAGATACAAATTTCCAGTTATAAAATAAATAAGTTAAGCCATAGGGGTGTAATGTACAGCTTGGTGACTATGGTTAATAATACTGCACTACAATTTGAAAATTGCTAAGAGAGTAGATCTTTAAAGTTCTCATCACAAGATAAAAATATTTTGTAACTATGTATGGTGATGAATGTTTACTACACTTACTGTCATGATCATTTTGCCGTATATACAAATATCAAATCATTATGTTGCATATCTGAAAGCAATATAATGTTACAAGCCAATTATACCTCAATAAAAAAGTCATATAGTCAAATCTGCTAGTCTTTTATGATTTGAAATAATATTTTTATAATAGCCCAAGATTATAAAATGTCATCTTAGTTTTTTTTTTTTAGCACTTTCTCATTTTACTTTTTAAGCTTACACTATAGTCCCAATGTGACCTGGAGCTCCTGACGTAAACTCTAGGATGGCACATCTAATTGCTTACTTAACACATCCGCTTTGGTTTCTGACTGGCATCTCAAAACTGCCATGGTTAAATCAGAGATTTTGTGTCCCCCATCCACCGATCTGGTTTTCCCTAGTCTTCCTGGCCTTAGTAGATGACACTGCAATTTCCCCAGTTGCTCAAACCTGAAAACCCGTCCATAATGGGGCAGTCCTCTCTCTCACTTCCAGCAACTAATTCATCAGCAAGGTCTGTCAACTCTACCTTCAAACCACATCCCAAATCCATCCATTGTCCCAGTTGCACTAATACCACCTAAGCCTAAGCCAGCAGCACCTTTTTTCCTGGACTGCTGTGACAATCTGGTCACTGAGATCATTGCTTCCACTCCTTCCACCCCCACACACATAACTGATTCTCTATGCAGCCGCCAAGGAGATTTTTTAAAACAAAACACCAAGTTACATAACTCCCTTGTTTAAAATTCTACCATCACCAAAGACACAAGGTCTACAGTCCTTACCATAGACTTCGCGGCTCCAAGTGCCCCACGCCACCAATGCCTGTTGGACCCCTGTCCTTCCTCTCCCCCTGGCTCCAGTGTTCTCCAAATAGCTTTTATAGAGCTTTTTGCTATTTCTTCTTCCTAGACTTAACTTCTCTCAAATCTTCAAATAGCTGGCTGCTTCTTTTCAATTCAGACCCCAGCAAAAATGTCACCTTCTCAGCGAGGCTTTCCCTGAGCCTATATAAAGGAGTATCAGTCATTTTCTCCCCCTTTCCTGTTTTGTTCCATCACAGTACTTACCTTCACCCCCTATTTTCTTCATTTGTATACTGTCAGAGTATAAACCAAATGAAAAGATTCCACTAAGCATGGGCCCAGTCAGAGCTTTAAGTACAGGCCACCACGATGGGACTGGTCCCTCAGAAGGTTCACTCAGGCTGTAAAGGGGAAGGCAGACCTCAGTGGGCCGGAAGCAAAAGCAGGGGGAGCCGGGGTGGGGGAGGCAAGGAGGCCAGTGGTGAGCTTGCAGCTCTCAAGGTTAAGCTTTGTGCCTTACAGCTAAGTCAGTTCAGGTACTCCCCACAAAAGTCGAATTTAACCTCTTAGAAAAGTGCTCAGAAAGAGCCAACTGCTTCGTCCCATGGAACAGTGACCAATGGGAAAGGTAGCAGCGGAGCTAACGAGACCCGCCGGGGAGGAAGCCCTGTATTTCCTCTGTGTGTGTTTTTGTGTTTTGTTTTTTTTTGTTGTTTTTTGTTTTTTAAGTCTTAAACTTAGCAGGGAAAAAACCTGATAAATATATTCTCTTCTGAATTTCCTGGCTGCCTTTAGCCAGCTCTCAGCAAGAGAGGCCAAGTTCTCCTAACCTCTGTGAGGAAGGCCAATAGGCTGACAGCTGGATATCAATATTTACATTCTGTTATCACGTCTGTTGAGGAACCCCAGACCTAAGAAGCTCAACTGAATTATTCTAGTTTTATCTCTCTACTGCTGGGTTCTGAAAAAACACTTCCTCTTTTTGAGAGCACAGGGTTCTGTGTTTTTTTTTTAAGGCCAATATAATTTTTTTTCCCTAAAATATCATGAAGACTTCTCACCCCGAAAGTTAACCCTTCCCTAGCTCAGTTGGCACTCAGCATATCTGAAGTGCAAACTGATTGACATGACTTGTTATAAGCCAACATTAAAACAATCTGCCATCCGCAAGACACATCTCCAACACTTGCGTAAACAACAAGGAAAATAGACTTTAAGTGACCACTGACATGAGTCAGCTGTGAGCAACAGCAAAGGAAAACATGTAAAGGGCCTGGGAGGCCTTTCTGGGACTTAGATTTTGTTAAAAAGGAACTACCAAGTGAAACTTTAGGAGAGTCGGTTGACCACTCGGGGTAGACGCAGTGCTCTACACGCATCCCACAAATCACGGGACAGTTGCCAGATACCCACTTTCATTGGGAAAACAAAAACAAAGAAACCCACAAAACCCGCTATGACAGATATGCTTGGCAAGATATTGTACATGGTATCCAACGTCAGATCGCTCCAACAGTTTATCTTTCTCCAGAGTCATACTTTTTCTTTGCTGTATTTTCCTTTTCTTCTCCCATTGTAATCTTCGTGAGATGCACAGATGCGGTCTGGAACAATCCAGATTTATTTAGAGTGTCCTTATTTTCTGTACCATAAATGGGTTGGTTTTATCTGGGGTCAACACTTAGCAGGTAGCTCTGTTAAAGGAGGTCCTTCTCTTGCAAATAATGGAAACATCCAGATGCCTGTTTACAAAATGTGAAGATGGAAGAAAATACCTTTGGTCTTTTAGTTTGGCCTTTTAATTCATTTCTTATTTGCACACACAGTGTCGTTTCAAGTGTGTGGACCCCATGTTCACTCTCCCTTAACCCCATGTCCGAGGTTCCCACAACCGCCCACTAAGACCTGAGCGCAGCTTGTTCAGAGCCTGATCCGCAGGGTGTGTGGCAGTTTTCCCTTCACACGTTGCAACAACAGCCAACAAGAGGGCATGGCTGTGCACGGACCTGTATCCACAAAGTCATTCATAAAAGGAAGTGGCCAAAAACAGCTCCCAAAGTGTCACTTGTTGGCAAGAAGGTACGACAGCTTCCTGAACACCAGTGCAGAATTAAGGAAAAGGCACGACGTTTCTAACTGCCGATTGGGGGTTTTCTTTACCAGCAGCCATGGAGTTTGAACAATCAGATGGGAACGGTGGTCGTGTTCCAAATTTGCCAGCAATGTACTGCATCCTGAATCTTAAACCTGGCAAGCTGTGGACATTTTTTGGTTATCTTTGTGGGTTTTTTTGTTTTGTTTTTTACAGCCCAGCATTGAAACCCTTCCCTGTGAGGAATTCCCTATCTTATTTATGACTGTGGTAGGGAAAATATTTCTGAGAAGTCCCCATCCTCTTCTCAGTCTCCTTCAAGGTGGAGGTGGATGTGTGGCCTGCACTTGACCAACGGTGACAACCCGACAGGAATCAAGTACTAACAGTATAATGGCAGGGCGGCCCATCCAGCAGTTGGGGACAGCAGCTTGGGCCTGGCGGTGTTGGCTGGGGGACACTGAGGGGCACAGAAGGGGAGCTGCACAGTTAGATCTCCAGCATCCCCAATAATCATACGGGCTTTCCAGTATCATCTCTACATGTTTAAAAAATCATCCAGGGTCAGTGTCTGTTGCTCGCAATTGGCCGGGGAAATAGAGCACTCTGCATGGGGCAGTGGTCCAAATCTGGCATCTTTGTAGGAAGGATGTCTTGGCAAAACACCAGAGGAACTTCGAGGCCCTACCTTAGCTCAGGTCCCCTCCTCATCACCAGCATGGTGCTCCTGTTTTCAAAGGCAACTTGATTCTTCCCTCAATTCTTTTGGGTGGCAGGCCGTTATCAGAAATGACACTGATTTAAATGAAACAATAGGAAATAAACACCAATGTTCACGTTAATTTTGACTCCCTCCAAGACCATGAGAGCAGATTTGCAGGGATACTTAAGGGATGGGTTCTTGATGCTCAAGTTGTTTGATTCCATTTCTCCTGATAACATATATATGTTTCTATATAACATACATAAATGTTATTTATAAAGTATATATATTCATAAAGATAGTGTTTGCTGGCTTTTTCAGGGCAACTCTGCAAGCTGCCACCTCTTTTTCTCAATAGCTAATTTTATTATAATAAAGACTTTTCAAAAACAGTACCCTAAGCATGATGTATTTATTTTAAAATGTAATGTTGACAACCAAAAGCTGAAAACAAAGGGGTTAGGCTGCTGTGGTGCTCACACAGCTAGTAAGTGGATAAGCCAGAGGCTGAGAAGGATTTAATTACGGCTCTCCACTTGCCCTGGACTCATAAATGGATTCTGCATGACACGTGCCTCATGCATCCTTTCTAAGTGTGAAGAAGGCCTTTTGTAACCAGGCAGGTACAGATGCTATCAGTGTGAATTACGCCCTTGAACTGTCTGGAGAGGTGAACAAGCACTTGCTTTGTTTGATTGCAAGTTCAAGCCCCTCCAAATAGGACCTTTATCTTCACTGGTGCTTTACTCTACTTTTCAAAATAATTCTTTGAGTGGGAAATTCAGTAAGGTAGCAATGTCACCTTCCAGCAAAATCTCCCAAAAAGATTTCTCAAAGTCCCTGGGGTGTTTCCCAAGAGTTTTTCCCCATGGCTGGGTAGCTATCTTGTGATGGCTGTCATTCCTCTTTTTTTATTCACGTCTCCTTCTGCAGGGCTTTTCCACTGATGGTGTTGTATCTGTCTGTCCCAGTGCTGCTAGTTGGGCCCAGCAAAACTGGTGTGCCCCCTTCCTTTCCATTTTCTAGATTCTTCACATATAAAATATTCCATTGGGAACATTTTTAAATGACAACAATAAAAACTAGATGGAAAATTCTATTTATATCCTCTAGATTAAACTAAAATATGTTACTTATGTTGTTTAACTCTTAAGTACTTGGACTTCTTAGGACTTTCAGAAATGAAGGGCAGCCCTTTCTGGTCGAGTGAATAAATTCAATCTACTTTGAAAAGTTTCTCTTTCCTCTCTGAATGTCACTGGAATTTTATTAGTCAACATATTTGTTTAGGATCTGTTTTGAGGTATGTGAATGGCTATCAATCAGCTCACAAAGGCAAGCAGAACAGACACTCTAACTCTTGTGGATTTTGTGTTTTCCTATCGGATGAAATGAGTTCTTTATGTATTAAGCTGTTCATTCTTTGCCAGATTATGGCAATTTTTTTCCCTAATATGTT
>NC_048232.1:20103547-20116559 GCF_002007445.2 Ailuropoda melanoleuca
AAACACAAAAGACCCCAAAAAGCCAAAGCAATGCTGAGAATGTAGAACAAAGCTGGGGGTATCCCAATCCCAGATTTCAAGATACACTACAAAGCTGTAGTCATAAAAACAGTATAGTACTGGCACAAAAACAGACACCTAGATCAATGGAACAGAACAGAGAGCCCAGAAATAAACCTGTGCTTATATGATTAATCAATCTATGATGAAGGAGGCAAGAATATACAATGTGGAAAAACAGTCTTCAATAAATGGTGCTGGGAAAACTTCACAGCTTTATGCAAAAGAATGAAACTGGACCACTTTCTAACACCATACATAAAATTAAACTCAAAATGGATTAAGGACCAAAATGTAAGATCTAAAATCACAAAACTCTTAGAAGAAAACATAAGCATTAATCTATTTGATATTGGCTATAGTAACATTTTTCTAGGTATGCATCCTCAGGCAAAGGAAATGAAAGCAAAAATAAACAAACTGAGGGCTTCAGAGGGGAGGGGGGTGGGGGAATGGGATAGGCTAGTGATGGGTAGTAAGGAGGGCACATATTGCATGGTGCACTGGGTGTTATACGCAACTAATGAATCATCAAAACTTGCATCAGAAACCAGGGATGTACTGTATGGTGACTAACATAATGTAATAAAAAAACATTAAAAAAATTAAACTATTGGGATTACATCAAAATTGAAAATCGTTTGCACAGCAAAGAAACCATCAACAAAACAAGGCACCCTACTAACAGAGACGATATTTGCAAGTGATATATCCAATAAGGGGTTAATATCCAAAATACATAAAAACCTCACACAACTTGTGGCCAAAAAAACAAATAATAATCCAATTAAAAATAGGCACAGGACCTGAATAGACATTTTTCCAAAAGAGACACACAGATGGCCAAACAGACACATGAAAAGATGCTTATCATCAGGGAAATACAAATCAAAACTACAATGAGATATCATTGGCTAGAATCAAAAAGACAGATAATGAAAAGTGCTGGCAAGGATGGGGGAGAAACGAACCATTGTGCACTGCTGTGGGAAATGTAAATTGATGCAACAATTGTGGAAAACAGTATGGAGGTTCCTCAAAAAAATTAAAAATAGAAATACCATATGATCCAGGAATCCCACTACTGGGTATTTACCCAAAGAAAACAAAACACTAATTTGAAAAGATATATGCACCCCTATGTTAATCACAGCATTATTTACAATAGCCAAGATATGGGAGCAACCCAAGTGTCCATCGATAGATGAATGGATAAAGACAATATGATATATATATATATGTATATATACATATATATATATATACACATACACACACACACACGCACACACACACACACTGGGATATTAGTCATAAAAAGAGTGATATCGTCATCTGCAACAATATAAATGGACCTAGAGGGTATTCTAAAGTGAATTAGGTCAGAGAAAGACAAGTACTGTATGATTTCACTTATCTGTGGAATTTAAAAAACAAAACAAATGAACAAACCAACAAAAAGCAGAAACAGAGCCATAAATACAGAGAACAAACTGGTGGTTGCCAGGGGAAAGGGGGTGCAAAATGGGTGAAAGGGAGTGAGAGATTCAGGCTTCCAGCTATGGAATGAATAAGCCACAGGAATAAAAGATACAGCATAGGGAATGTAGCCAATGGTATTGTAATTGTGTTGTATGGGAACAGATGGTAGCTACACTTGTGGTGAGCACAGCATAATGCATAAACTTGTTGAATCACTATGTTGTACACCTGAAACTAATGTAACATTGTGTATCAACTGTACTTCGATTAAAAAAAAGGGGGGGGGAATTAATTTCCTGTCTTTTCCTTCCTTCCATTTTTAAGATTCTTTTTCAAAATCCTTCCATTTATGAAATATTTTTCTAAGTTCAGGGAGAAAACACACACACAGAATTGATTGAGCAAACAAGAGCAGATAAGAAGAAACACAGTGTTTAAAGAAAAGCTACTGATTATTATGACTACACACTAATAAAAAATGTTCAGTCTCTATAAAGATAAAATTAGGCCAAATTATGAAAGGCCTTGAATTCTCTCATGAAATTTTCTTTTATAGGAATTATTTTATGGATAACAGAGAGCTATCTCAAGGTTTTTAAGCAGATAAATGGTATAAAATCTGGCTTTAAGATATGTAAGTTTGGGGACCGTGAGGAATTCAGCAGAAAACACCAGTTCTCTTCTTTCCTTTACCTGTAAAAGAATTTAGCCTTCAGCTTAATTTCAATCATGCAGATTCTGAAACAATATAACCTATGGCACCCCCAACAAGCATGAAGAAATAAGAATTCAATTCATCATGGGCCAGTAAATAATAGTGACTCTTGCTAACTTTATGAAATTATTATTGGCCAAATCTTCTTCTTCCATGGCATACATATTTAAGGTACATACATATTTAATGTAGTCTCCTTTAATTACTGGATATGTTTATCAGCTGCATATTTATTAAGTAAAGACAAAGATACTCAATATATTTGCCCTGCATAAATCTTCCTCTACTCCAAGCAAGTTACAATTAGCAGCCATAGCAATATCTAAAGGGGCTGAGAAAGAACAATCAAAGATGTGTGAATTATGCGTATAATTGAGTATAATTAAATCCTTTTGCTAAGAGAAATTGAGGTGTAACAGTTACTCACACTTTTTGGCTGCTCTTATCAAGCTCCCAGTGGCACCCTTGGAAGGAAGCTGCAAAAGGTGGAAATTCTGCTCTGGGCGACCCTGCTCAAGTTCACGTCTGAAGTGGCTCAGACCACTTACCATGCATACTTTCCAATCCTTGCTTGTGATATAGCTATGATACTAAAGCTGATTGTTTTTGGTTAATTAGCTTACCCCATTAAATTACTCAGTTGTTTAATAAGAAATAGTTTGGTTAATATTTTGGCAACAAATCAAAAAGTATACCCTATATATCTATTATCTTGATTTCTCCTCTTTCCCTTCAAAATCAAATGTATTTGTCCATAAAACCTCCACCTATCCCAAAAATGAATTTTATTTCAGAAATCTAAATTCCCTGTTTACTTGGTTCAGGAAGTCACTGTGCTCATTACCTGGGGGGTACATTTTTCAGCTACTGCAGCCCAGTGTTCATACCAAGAGCTTATGCCGCTTAGAATTTGGCATTTCCCTGGGTATTAGGGACCTCCTTTTACAGCTGTAAAAGCAGACAATGTATTGTTTTCTAGGCCAAAAATTACTTTGTTTATGCATTATGGTGTCGAAGCGTGGAGTCTCAATCAAACACTAGCCCATGCTTCTGGGAGAGGAATTTGGTTTTGCTCACAGGTAACCCTGCCTTCAAGCTCAAGCCACAGTGGGGCAGCCCTCCATCTGAGTAACCAACTGCTTAAACCTCTCAACTTTCATCATGGAAGTACAAATGTGACAGAGTACCCAAGCCACTGCCACCAAGTCCGGTCCCAACGCCACATGCCACCAACTCCCACCCACATGCACTGCCAATTCCTTTTGGTTCGAAGTCCAATATGGCGACTCTTCATAGTTAGCTGATTCAGAATCTTCTTCAGGAAGACCGTACTGCCAGAATAAGATTAGAGTTGTTGGGGTTGGTGCTGTTGGCATCTTCGTGGAGGACTTGGCAGATGAACTTGCTCTTGTTGATGTCATGGAAGATAAACTGAAGGGAGAGANCAATCAAACACTAGCCCATGCTTCTGGGAGAGGAATTTGGTTTTGCTCACAGGTAACCCTGCCTTCAAGCTCAAGCCACAGTGGGGCAGCCCTCCATCTGAGTAACCAACTGCTTAAACCTCTCAACTTTCATCATGGAAGTACAAATGTGACAGAGTACCCAAGCCACTGCCACCAAGTCCGGTCCCAACGCCACATGCCACCAACTCCCACCCACATGCACTGCCAATTCCTTTTGGTTCGAAGTCCAATATGGCGACTCTTCATAGTTAGCTGATTCAGAATCTTCTTCAGGAAGACCGTACTGCCAGAATAAGATTACAGTTGTTGGGGTTGGTGCTGTTGGCATCTTCGTGGAGGACTTGGCAGATGAACTTGCTCTTGTTGATGTCATGGAAGATAAACTAAAGGGAGAGACAGCAACCTTTTCCTTAGAATGCCAAAAATTGTCTCTGGCTAAGACTATAACGTGACTGCAAACTCTAAGCTTGTTATTATCACAGCTGGGACACAACAGCAAGAGGGGGAAAGCCATCTAAATTTAATCCAGCCTAATGTGAATATCTTCAAATTTAACATTCTTAATATTGTAAAAGATAGTCCAAACTGCAAGTTTGTTGTTTCCAGTCCAGTGGGTATATTCACCTATGTGGCTTGGAAGATAAGTAGCTTTCCCAAAAACCATGTTATCGGGAGTGGTTGCAACCTGGATTCAGCCTGGTTCCATTACCTAATGGGGGAGAGGCTGGGAGTTCACCCATTAAGCTGTCATAGGTTGGTCTTCAGGGAGCATAGAGACTCTAGTGTGCCTGTACGGAGTAGAATAAATGTTGCTGGTGTCTCCCTGAAGAATCTGCACCCTGACTTAGGCACTGATGCAGAAAAGGAACATGGAAAGAGGTTCACAGGCAGGTGGTTGACAGTGCTTATGAGGTGATCACACTGAAAGGCTATCCAGCCTGGGCCATTGGGCTGTCTGTGGCAGATCTGGCAGAAAGTAGAATGAAGAATCTTAGGCGGGCGCATCCAATCTCCACAATGACTAAGGTTCTCTATGGAATAAAAGATGATGTCTTCCTTCGTGTTCCTTGCATCTTGGGACAGAATGGAATCTCAAACATTGCGAAGGTGAATCTGACCGCTGAGGAAGAGGCGCTTTGGAAGACCGGTGCAGATGCACTTTGGGGGATCCAAAAAGAGCTGCAGCGTTAGCGTCTTCTAGTGTCGCACTACTTCACTGTCTAGACGACAACAGGATTTGAGTCGGAGGTTGTGTATTGTCCTTATTATCTGATCTGCTGCTCAAGTAGTAATATTACGAGGGCCTAGGAAAAATTCCAGTTTTCTAAAGTTACAAATAGGAATAGTTCACAAAACCCTGCAGGTATACCCTGATACTGGCTGAACCCTATCTTGTGTTGTGCTAAATTGGTTCACGTAAAATAGTTCTACCACCTCAGAGGCACCACTGTCCGTGTTGCCTGTGCTGTAGTTGCTGTTCAAACCAGACAAGTATTTACTGTGTGTTACAGAACTTTCGATTCCTTCGGCCAACATGCCAATCCAACTTGTTTTCCTCCAGTCAATCCCATCTTGGGATCTAGTAGATAAATTCAATATTGCATGTATTGTGCATAGCTGTTCTAAAGGACCTTATTTTGTATACTCTATGTATCAGGATATGGTATACATTGCAATATAATATAAAAAGAAAGATCTACATATAAACAATGTAACCAACTAAGTGTCATACCAACTAAAATACTAAATAAACTTTGAACAGCGAAAAAAAAAAGAAACACAGATATGACACCCCCAAGTGTCACTGATATTATGAATACGTCTTTAATCAGCAGCCATTGCTTTAAAGCTCTTGCAGAGAACACAGCCTTGAATCATCTATTCAGAAAGTACTTTTGTGAATGTTTCCTTCCAGTACAAGAATCTCAATGGTAAGACATCTTGGCTCTTCTCTGTCCTAGTTAGCCAACTTTACTGGAGCGTCTGGGAAAAGGAACTGAGTATGCATAACCTAGACTCCTTCACTTTCACTTGGGAAAAGAGCAAATATTCTGTTTCTCCCAAGCCCTTTGTGAGGGGCCTTCCCTGCTCCAGTGCTACATCTCCTGTGTAGATGTGTCAGTCTGTTTCTGGGGTTCAGTAGTGGAGAGCCCACTTGCCTAACACTTAGAAGCCACGTTTTCCAAAATCAGCCATATAAGTAATGAAGGTGATATTTGCAACCTCCATCGGCTAACTATTTTATTTTTCAGTCAATTGGGAATGTGTTCAGTAAAAAAAAAATGTGTCTTTATTGGGCCCCAGCTAACGCCCAACAACTACTAAAGTTCAACTGAAAAAAATTTAATTTAATAAAGGCAGACTCCCACACCATCAATTCATTCTTTGAGGTTGAGAAGTTCTAGACCAGTGTCACTTACACCAATGTATAGGGAGAGCATATTAAAATGAACCTTCTCAGAATTGCCTTCACTGAGTTAGACATTAATGTTGGTTTTTACTGGAAGTCATTATGAAAAGGGGCTGTGTAAAATAACATATGTATCTGCTGATTGTTAAAAACATTATCTGTTACATGTCTATTGCTCAATGCTTCACTTGTTTATCCCTTGTAGAATTTTTACTTTAGAATTTAGAAGCAGGAGAATATTGTCTTTATTCAGAAACTGGTATGGTTACTCAGCAAGGTAAAGATAACTGTGTAACCTGTAATACTTCTCTCTTTTGATTTCACTAGCAGGAAATCCCTGGTCCAGAGTAGTGCACAGGAACTGTAATAGCCAATACGAAGAGCATTCTTGCTTCATTCTCTTCATAGTTTAAATATCTACTTTCCATTTTAAAAACCTGCACACAATCAGTTTTGTAGGCCATCCCATAATCTTTAGAATATAAATAAAGCACAGTTAAAATAATATAGAAAAGTTAAAAGCAAAGGATTCCCAGTTTCCAGTCCACATGTAAGGAGCTTGAAAGTCATCACTCCTGACCTCCCAATAAGAAAAATGCTGGACAAACTAAAAATCAACTATTCTTCTTAGGTCCCCCACAGGATTGAGGTTCCTGCTGCTGCCCTCTCCCAATTGAACAGAAAGACAGTTAGATACAGACAATCGCAACTTATCAAAGCAGAATCCCAGGAACAGAAACTTGCACAAGGATCAGTACCAGAATGGGAAAACTTAATCTGTAATTGTTGAATTGCTGGAGGCTCAGTGCAGGCAAGTTTGAGAGTTAAAAATCATAGGGTGATCCAGCTTTAGGGAGGCCTCCCATAATTTTTGTGAGTTTTACTTCCAAGAGCCTTACCAGACTCTCAGTGAAGATTGGAGAGAAATTGCCTCTTGCTTCTGGCAAACAGCAGCCACTTTGAAATAGGTGAGATAATTCTGCTCTTTTTTTCACAAGGCCTGCCCTCAAGATAAGCTATTGTATCAGAGCCTAACTAACTAGGGTTTTTATCAGTCTAAGCAATGTAGGAGAAAGGAAATATCTAACTCCAGCCAACTCTAGCCTTTCTATCTCACCTTAAGAGGAAACAAACAAACTACAACAACAAAATCCCAAAATGAGATCACAACTAAAGGCACAGACTCTCTAAAAGACTGACACCTAATCTTAGGTGCTTACCCTCCCCTAAACAGCTTATCACCTCATCAGCAGGGCTCTGTGTAATAACAGGAGGATAAAATGGAAAGAACTATGTATCCCAGATCTTATTTAAGAAAAAGTCTCTAGGGAAACCCAAGGAAAACAGCACAGACAAAAACAAGGACACCAGAGGAAATTTTTGCTGTGACACATATGGCCACAGCAAGCAGTAAACATAGCCTAACCCCTAGCCACATAACCATAAAACCTCATGTTAGAGGCCTATTTACTTTAGTTCCTTTTATCCAGTATGCCATGTCTGGCTTTCAACCAAAAACTTTTTAAGAGACAGAGCAGGCACCAAAAGCAAACTCAGATATGGCAGAAATGTTGGAATGATCAGACTGGAAATTAAAACAACTATCATTAATACGCTAAAAGTTCCATTGGAAAAAGTGGGCATGATGCAAGAACATGGTTAATGTAAGCAGAGAGATGGAGACTCAAACCAAGAATCAAAAGGACATGCTGGAAATCAGAAACACCATAATAGAAATGAAGAATGCCTCTGGTGGGCTCATCAATAGAATGGACATGGCTGAGGAAAGAATCAATGATCTTGAAGAAATGTTAATAGAAACTTCCAAAACTGAAATGCAATGAGAAAAATAAATCAAAAAGACAGAGCAGAATATCCAACAACCATGGGACAATTATAAAATGTGTAACATATGCGTAACAGGAATAAGAAAGAGAAGAAGGGAGAAAAGAACTGAAGAAATATTTGAAGCAATAATGACCGAGAGTTTCCTGGGTGCTTGGTGGCTCAGTTGGTTAAGCATCTGCCTTCAGCTCAGGTTATGATCCCAGGGTTCTGGGATCATGTCCTGCATCGGGCTCCATGCTCAGCGGGGAGCCTGTTTCTCCCTCTCCCTCTGACCCTCCTCCCTGCTCATGCTCTTTCTCTCTCTCTCTCTCAAATAAATAAATAAATAAAAATCTTAAAAAAAAAATAATGACCAAGAGTTTCCAAAATTAATGATAGACACTAAACCACAGACCCAGGGAGCTCAGATAACAGCAAGTGGGATCAGTACCAAAAACTCTACACTTAGGCATGTATCCAAACCACAGAAAAATAAACACAGAGAAAAATTTGAAAGACGCCAAAAGCGGGAAAAGCCTTACTATGAAAGAACAAATATAAGAATGCCATTCTTTTTCATTACAACTTCTTTTTAGAAACCATGCAAACAAGAAGAAAGTGAAGCATTTAAAGAAAAATGCCACCAATCTAGAATTCTGTATCCAGAGAAATTATCCTATAAAATTTGGAATATGGTTCCAGTCTCATCTGAATTTCAATGTCCTGATAGTGCAGCAGCTTTTGTACACCTCAGGAATTATGTTCCGGCCTAGAGAATGGCTGTACTGATCACTCCCTTCTTTGAGTCTTCCACAGGAGGAAATTGCTTGCTTTAAAAAAATAACTTCTTTGTTGAACTGAAAGAAAGAGTTGTCTGTTAATAGAAGAAACATTTTAGGGAATTCAGTACCAACCAAATAGTAGTATCCTTTCACATCTAGCCAGGCTAACTAAGAAAAAGAGAAAAGACACAAATTACTAATGTCAGAATGAAAAAGGAGTTGATCTTTGATCCCATGGACATAAAGCAGACAATAAAAAAATTATGAACACATTTATGCTCACAATTTGGTAATATAGATGAAATGGACCAAAATATTAAATGATGCAATCTACCAACACTCATCAAGGAGAAATACATTACTTAAATAGGACTATATCTACTAAAGAAATTGAATCAATAATCAGTGCCTGTTGAAACAGAAAGTATCAGGCCCAGATGAATTCACTGGTGAATTCTACCAAACATTTATGGAAGGAATTATAACAATTCTCTATAATCTCTTCCAAAAAATAAAGCAGAAGGAATACTTTCTAACTCATTCTATGAAGCCAGCATTACCTTAGTAAAAAAACCAGACAAAGACATCATGAAAAAGGAGAACTACTAACCAATACTTTTCATGAATACGAATACAAAAATCCTCAACAAAAATTAGCAAATTGATTCCTCTCGTGTATAAAGAGAATTATACCCCACAACCAAGTGGGATTTATGCCAGGTATGCAGAGCTGGTTCAACATTTGAAAAATCAATGCACACCTCATCAGCACCCACTTCAGCTTTAGCCTTCCTGACAAGGTGCCCACTGTGTGAAGAGCCCAGGACCCCCAGCCCATGCCTGCCAGAGCTCCATCCAGGCAGCAAAAGTCCCCAAGCACACACAGTCTACATAGAGAATGATCATACACAAGACCATTCCTTCAAATTTAGAAAAAGTGGCTGTTCTGCCTAATCCATAGAAACAAACACAGAAAGTCAAGCAAAATGGGAAGACAAAAGAATATGCTCCAAAAGAAAGAACAAGACAAAAACCTCTGACGAAGCACTAAATGAAACAGAGATTAGCAATATGCCTGATAGGAAATTTAAAGTAATGATCATAAAGATGCTCATCAAGATGGAGAGGAGAGGGGATGAACTCAGTAAGACCTTCAAAAGAGATAGAAAGTATTAAAAAGAACCAATCAGAGTTGAAGAATTCAATAACTGAAATAAAAAACATACTAGAGGGAATCAACATTAGACTAGCAGATAGAGGAGAAATATCAGCAATCTGGAAGACAGGGTAATGGAAAGCAATTAAACTGAGCAGAAAAGAGAGAAAAGAATTTTTAAAATGAGGCTAGGTTAAGGGAACTGCTGGATAACATCAAGTGAACAAACATTCACATTATAAGGGTCCCAGAAGATGACAAAACGAAAGAGAAGTGGGTAGAAAACATACTTGAATAAATCATAACTAAAAACTTCCCTAACCTAGGGAAGGAAATAGACTTCCAGGTCCAAGAAACACATAGAGCTCCGAAGAAGATGAACCTAAGGAGGTCCACATCATGACATAATAAATAATTAAAATGTCAAAGGTTAAAGATAAGGAGAGAATTTTAAAAGCATCAAGAAACAAGCAAAAAGTTACCTACAAGGGAAAAGCTATGAGGTTATCCGCTGATTTTTCAAGCCAGAAGAGAGTGGCATGATATATTCAAAGTACTGAAAAGAAAAAAATCTACGACCAAGAACAATCTACCGAGCAAGATTATCATTCATATTTAAATAAGAGAAAGATTTTCTCAAACAAAAAATAAAGGAGTTCATCACCACTAAACCATACTTACAAGAAATATTAAAGGGACTTCTTTAAGAGGTAGAAAAGAAATGGCCATAATTAGATGTAAGAGAATTATGAATACAAAAATGTAAAATATGACAACATATACATAAAATATTGAGAAGGGAAGAAAAAAAGAAAGAAGTTTTTTTTTTAAGAATGTTTTTTGAACTTCAATGATCATCAAATTAATATAGACTGCTATGTGCTTAGGATATTATATATGAACCACATGGTAACCACAAACCCAAAACCTATAATAGATACACAAAAAAGAAAGAGAAAGAAAATGAAACATAACACAACAGAAATTCATCAATCACAAAAAGAGAGAGCAAGAGAAGAAGAAAGGAACAGGGAACTACAAAAAAAACTTGGAAAACAAATAACAAAATGGCAATGTGTACATACCTATCAATAACTACTTTAAATGTAAATGGGCTAAATGCTCCAATCAAAAGACACAAGGTCGTGGAATGGATCAAAAAAACAAGACACATCTATATGCTGCCTAAAAGAGAATCACCTCAGGCCTAAAGACACATACAGACTGAAAGTGAAGAAATGGAAAAACGTTTACCATGCAAATGAAAGTGAAAAAGAAAACTGAAGTAGGAATACTTACATCAGACAAATGGACTTTAAAAACAAAGATTGTAACAAGACACAAAAAAGGGCATTACATAATGATAAAGAGATTAACAAGAGATTATAATGATTATAAATATCTATCCACCCAACACTGGAGCACCTAAATACATAAATATTAATGGACATAAACAGAGAAATTGATTGTAATACAATTATAGTAGGAAACTTTAACACCCCACAACGGATAGATTATCCAGGCAGAAAGTCAATAAGAAAACAGTGTCTTTGAATAACATGTTAGATTAGCTGCATAGGACAGATATATACAGAACATTCCATCCAAAAACAACAGAAAACATATTCTTTTCAAGTGCACATGAAACATTCTCCAGAATAAATCACATATTAGGTCACAAAACAAGCCTCAATAAATTTAAGATCAAACTTATACCATGTAACTTTTCTAATCAGTGATACTGAGACTAGAAATAAATCAGGAGGAAAAAAACTGGAAAAAATACAAACACATGGAGGCTAAACAACATGATATTAAACAACCAAGAGGTCAATGAAGCAATCAAAAATGTAATGAGCACTGGGTATTATACACAAATAATGAATCATGGAACACTACATCAAGAACTAATGAGGTACTGTATGGTGACTAACATAACATAATATTAAAAAAAAAATACAAGGAGACAAAGGAAAATGAAAACGGAATGGTCCAAAGTCCTTGGGATGCAGCAAAAGCAGTTCTTTTTTTTTTTAATAATATTTTTTTGTTATATTATGTTAGTCACCATACAGTACATCCCTGGTTTTGGATGTAAAGTTTGATGATTTATTAGCTGCGTATAACACCCAGTGCACCATGCAATACGTGCCCTCCTTAATACCCATCACCAGCCTATCCCATTCCCCCACCCCCCTCCCCTCTGAAGCCCTCAGTTTGTTTCTCAGAGTCCATAGTCTCTCATGCTTCATTCCCCCTACTGATTACCCCCTCTTTCTTTATCCCTTTCTTCTCCTACCGATCTTCCTAGTTCTTATGTTCCATAGATGAGAGAAACCATATGATAATTGTCTTTCTCAAAAGCAGTTCTAAGAGGGAAACATGTAGCAATAATGGCCTACCTCAAGAAACACAAAAAACTCCAATAAAAAATCTAAACTTATGCCTAAAGGAATTACAAAAAGAGTAACAAACAAAGCCCAGGGTGAGTAGAAGGAAGGAAATACTAAAGATCTGAGTAAAAAATAAATAAGTAAATAAATAAATAAAGACTTACTGGAACAANAGATCTGAGTAAAAAATAAATAAGTAAATAAATAAATAAAGACTTACTGGAACAAAAAAGAAAGAAATAAGATAGAGACTAAAATAACAATAGAAAAATCAATGAAATCAAGAGCTGGTTCTTTGAAAAGATAAACAAAATTGATAAACTCTTAGCCAGACTCACCAAGGAAAAAAATAAAGGAACCAAATAAATACAATCAGAAATGAGAGAGAACTAAAAACTGACACCACATAAATTAATACAAAGGATTATGAGGGAATACTATGAGAAATTATATGCCAACAAATTGGACAATCTAGAGGAAATGGATACATTCCTAGAAGTAAAAAGTCTTCCAAAACTCAATTAAGAAGAAAGAGAAAATCTAAACAGATCAATTATTAGTAACAAAATTGAGTCAACAATCAAAAACTACAGAAAAAAAAAGTTCAGGATCAGAAGGATTCACAGGTGAATTCTACCAAACATTTAAAAGAGATTTAACACTTATTCTCCCCAAACTAGTCCAAAAAATAGAAGAGGAAAGAGAACTTCCAAACATGTTT
>NC_048232.1:20116659-20210958 GCF_002007445.2 Ailuropoda melanoleuca
GAAAAAGAAAGAAAGAAAGAAAGAAAGAAAGAAAGAAAGAAAGAAAGAAAACTATATGACAATATGAACATAAATGCAAAAATCCTCAACAATATATTATCAAATGACATTCAAAAATACATTAAAGGATTTTTTACCACAATTAAATGGGATTTATTCCAGCAATGCAAAAATGGTTCAATATTTACAAATCAATCAACATGAACAAAATTAAGGATAAAAATCATATGAATCATATGATCATCTCAACAGGTGCAGGAAAAGTATTCAACAAAATTCAACATCCATTCATGATAAAAACTCTAAACAAAGTGGGTTTAGAGAGAACATACCTCAACATAGTAGAGGACATATATGAAAAACCCACAGCTAACATCATACTCCATAGTGAAAAACTGAGAGCTCTTTTCCTAAGCCCAGGAACAAGACAAGGATGTCCATTCTCACAACTTCTATTTAACATAATACTGAAAATCCTACCCATAGCAATCAAACAAGAAAAGGATATCAAAGCCATCCAAATTGAGAAACGAAGTATAAAAATGTCACAATTTCTAGATGACATGATACTATATCTAGAAAACTCTAAAGACTACACCAAAAAACTACTAGGAGTAATACATGAATTTAGTAAAGTTTCAGGATACAAAATTAATACCCAGAAATTGGTAGTGTTTCTACACACTAATAATAAAGTAGTAGAAAAAGAAATTAAGAAAAAAAATCCAATTTACAATTGTATCAAAATGAATAAAATACCTATGAATAAACTTAACTAAGGAAGTGAAAGACGTGTGCTCTGAAAGCTATAAAACACTGGTGAAAGAAATTGAAGATGACACAACAAATGGAAAGACATTCTATGCTCATGGATTAGAAGAATTAGTATAATTGAAGTGTCCATATTACCCAAAGCAATCTACAGATTCAATGCAATCCCTATCAAAATATCAACTGCATTTTTCACAAAACTAAAACAAATACCCCTAAAATTTGTATGAACCACAAAAGACCACAAATAACAAAAGCAATCTTGAGGAAGAAGAGCAAAGCTGGAGGTATCCCAGTCCTAGGTTTCAAGATACACTACAAAGCTGTAGTAATCAAAACAGTATGGTACTGGCACAAAAATAGACAAATAGATCGATGGAGCAGAATAGAGAGCCCTGAAATAAACCCACGTTTATACAGTCAATTAATCTATGACAAAGGAGGCAAGAATATATAATGCAGAAAAGACGTCTCTTCAACAAATGGTGCTGTAAAACTGAACAACTACATGCATAAAAATTAAACTGGATCTCTTTCTAACACCATACATAAAAATAAACTCAAAATGGATTAAAGACTAAATGTGACACCTGAAATCATACAATAGCTGTAGCAACATTTTTCTATATACGTCTCCTGAGGCAAGGGAAACAAAAGCAAAAAAAAAACTATTAGGACTACATCAAAATAAAAAACTTTGCACAGTGATGGAAACCATCAACAAAACAACAAGGCAACCTACTGAATGGGAGAAGGTATTTGCAAATGATACATCCAATAAGAGTTAATATCCAAAATATATGAAGAACTTCTGCAATTCAACACCAAAAAAAGAAATAGTGTGATTTTAAATTGGGCAGAGAACCTGAAGAGACAAACAGATGGCCAAAGAAGACATACAGATGGCCAAAAGACACATAAAAAGATTCTCGAAATCATTAACCACCAGGGAGATGCAAATTAAAACCACAATGAGTTATCACCTTATACTTGTCAGAATGGCTAAAATCTAAAACTCAAGAAGTAGCAAGCCTCGGTGTGGATACGGAGAAAAAGGAACACTTGTGTGCCATTGATGGGAATGTAAATTGGTGCCACCACTGTGGAAAACAGTATGGAAGTTCCTCAAAAAGTTAAAAAAAAAAAAAAAAGCAGGTGATCCAATAATTCCACTTCTCGTCATTTACCAAAAAAAAATCCAAAAACACTAATTTGAAAAGTTATATGTGCCTGTATGTTAATTGCAGCATTATTTACAATAGCCAAGTTATGGAAGCAACCTATGTGTTCACTCTTAGACAAATGGATATAGAAGATGTGGCATAGATAGATTAGGTAAAGATATAGATATAACTCAGCCATAAAAATGGATGAGATCATGCCATTGATGACAACATGGATGGACCTACAGGGTATTATGCTAAGTTATATAAATCAGACTGAGAAAGACAAATACCATACGATTTCATCATATGTGGAATCTAACAAAAATCAAATGAATAAACAAACAAAAAGCAGAATCAGATCTTTAAATACAGAGAATAAACTAATGGTTGCCAGAGAGGAGGAAGGTGGGGGTATGGGCAAAATGCATGAAGGAGAGAGGGAGAGACAGACTTCCAGTCATGAAATGAATAAGTCATGGAATAAAATACACAGCATAAGGAATATAGTCAATGATATAGTAGTAGTGTTGCATGGTGACAGATGGTAGCTACAGTGGTGGTGAGCATGGTGTGATATATAAATTTGTCCAATCACTGTGTTATACACCTGAAACTAATGTAACATTGCACATCAACTACACTTGAACTACAAGAAAAAAACAGAAAAGAAAAGAAAAGAAAAAGATACAATTCTGTAACATAAATTAACTCTTCTATTTTTAATTTTGGTAATTTTTGTTGTTTATTTTAACTCTAGAATCTCAGAGAAATTGGGACATTTCTAAACTGCTATGTCTCACGTCCTCTCTTGCTCAAGCTTGTCTGGGAATTTCATCCTACTTTTGAGGGGGAGTTGAAGGTATTTCAGCAAAGCAAACAACTGAATTGTGTGTCAGCCAAAACCCAAAATGTTTGTTTTAGAATGCTTATATTTTTGAATATAATAAAGTCTGTCAAAATAACAAAAAAAGGAAAGAAAACCAATGAATGTAATTCACAACAAGCTAAAAAGAAAATTCACATGACCATATCAACAGAAACAGAAAAAAACATTTGACAAAATCTAATGCCGATTCATGATAAAAACTCTGAGCAAACTAAGGATAGAGAGAAACTTCCTCAACTTGATAAGGAAGATCTATAAAGAATCAACAACTAACATCATACTTAATGGTGAGAAACTAAAAGCTTTATCACTAAGAACAAGAACAAGGCAAGAATGTCCCCTCTCACCACTCCTTTTTAAAAATTGTACTGGAAGTCCTAGTAATGTCAAGGCAAGAAAAAAAAGTATACAGGTTGGGAAAGAAGACATAAAACTGTCTTTGTTTGCAGATGATATGACCATCTATGTAGAAAATTAAAAAAAAAAAAAAAGGCCAAAAATCTCTTGAAACAAATTAGCAATTATAGCAAGGTTGCAGTCTACAGGTTAATATACAAAGGTCAACTGCTTTCTATATGCCAGAAATAAACAACTGGAATTTGGTATTAAAAACATAATACCATTTACATTCACAACAAAAAAGAAATACTTAGGTATAAATTTAACAAAAAATGTATAAGACTTAAATAAGGAAAACTACAAAACTCTGATAAAAGAAATCAAAGAAGATGTAAATAAATGGGGAGATATTTTATGTACATGAATAAGGAGACTCAATATTGTCAAAATATCAGTTCTTCTCAACTTGATTTTTAGATTCAATGCAACCCTAATCAAAATTCCAGCAAGTTATTTTGCAAATATTGATAAACTGATTCTAACGTTTATATGGAGAAAACAAGACCCAGAATAACCAACAGAATATTGTAGGAAAAGAATAGATTTGGAGGACTGATACTACCTGACTTTAAGACTTACTATAAAGAGATTGTAATAAAGACAGCAGAGTTTTGGTCAAAGAATATACAAATAGACCAGACAGGGAATTTTGGGTCAGTGAAACTATTCTGTATGATAATGTAATAGTGGATCCATATCATTATACATTCATCAAAACTCATAGAATGTATACATGGAGTGAACCCTAATGAAACCATGGACTTTAGTTAATAATAATAATATCAATATTGGCTCATTAATTGTAGCAAATGCAACACATTAGATGCAATATGTTAAAATAAGGGAAACTGGGGGCTCCTGGGTGGCACAGCGGTTAAGTGTCTGCCTTCGGCTCAGGGCGTGATCCCGGCGTTATGGGATCGAGCCCCACATCAGGCTCCTCTGCTGTGAGCCTGCTTCTTCCTCTCCCACTCCCCCTGCTTGTGTTCCTTCTCTCGCAGGCTGTCTCTATCTCTGTCGAATAAATAAATAAAATCTTTAAAAAATAAAATAAAATAAGGGAAACTGGGGCAGGGGGTAAAGGATGATTTGGGAACTCTTAGTACTTTCCGGTTGATTTTTCTGTAAATCTAAAACTGGCTTAAAAAGGAAGGGGGGAAACCTATTAATTCAGAAAATGAAAGCAAGGGAAGTAACAGTTTTTAAAAATGTTAAAACATAAGAAAACAGGACATTGTGATGGAAAACAAGAAGAAATTCAGTCAGCAAAATTATAAATACCTAACCCACTCAGATTTTAGCCATTCAAATTTTCAGAAACAGAATATTAGCCATACAATGTTTAAAGAAATAAAATAGAAACTTAAACAATGTAAGTGTGTGTGGGAGGTGATACTGTGATTTATAATAAAAAATATATGTTTGGTCCTCATCCCCATTTCTGGCACAGAGCTCCTAAAATTCTTGGAATTTCCTAAATGGTAAGAGCAATAAAGGTGTCTTGCTATTTATTTCAGGCCTCTTTCAACCACACAAGTTTATGCTAATGAGGAGACTTTTGGAAAACCCCTAAGGATGAAAGCTGGTTGCCAGGGAAACCAATCAGGTAATTAGAGGATTGGAACTTTTGGCCTTACCCCCAGACCTCTGGGGAGGGAAGAAAGGCTAGAGATTGAGTTCAATCACCAATGGCCAATTATTTAATCAATCATGCCTATGTAATGAAGCCTCCATAAAAACCGAGAAGTAAGAGATTTGGAGAGCTTCCAGGTTGGCAAACCAGAATCCATCCATGTGTTGGAAGTGTGGTGCACCCCAGACTCCATGGGGACAGAAGCTTCTGTGTTCAGGACCCTTTCAAACTTCTCCTTAGGTATCTCTTCATCTGACTATTTATTTGTATCCTTTAATACCCTCTGTAATAAATTATTAATCTAGTAAGTAAACTGGTCTCCTGAATTCTATGACCCACTCTAGTAAATTAGCCAAACCCAAGGAGGGTTTGTGAGAACCTCTGATTTATAGCTGCTGAGCAGCACAAGTGGCAAGATAAACTTGTAATTGCTATCTAAAGCGGGGGCAGTCTTCTGGGACTAAGCCCTTAATCTATGATATCTGACACTACTCTCTAGGTAGACAGTGTCAAAATTGAGTTAAATGAGGAGGACACCAGTCAGTGTCTGCTGAGAATTGAAGAGTTGCTTGGGCGTATTTGAAAAAACACACCCTGGAGGGGAGAAGGCTATAAAGAATGACCAAGAAGATCTGAAAAAGAACCATACAACTTCTAGAAATTAAATATATAATAAGTGAAGGGGCACCTGGCTGGCTCAGTCAGTAGAGCATGCAACTCTTGCCCTCAGGGTCGTGAGTTCAAGCCCTACATTGGGTGTGGAGCCTACTTAAAAAAATAATACAATACAATAAACGTAAGTGAAAATTACATCTCAATGGGTCAAGCCTATAGTTAAGTAGAAAAATCAGTCAACTTGAAATTATATCTGAATAAATCAGTTAAAATGTAGTCCATAAAAACAAAGACATGGAAAATACAAGAGAGAGATTTAAGAGACATGGAATAAAGAGTAAGGAAATTTCAAATACATGGAAAATATAATAAGAATGACTCACAAACATTTTATCAGAGTACCAGAAAGAGGCAATAGAGAAAAGAGTGGAAGAAATATGTTAAAAGATAATGGCTGAGAGTTTATCAGAAGTGGGGAAGGACACCAATCCTCAGATCAAGAAAGCCTAATGAATCCTTAATATAGGGAAAAAATTTAAAAATCCACCCATAGACAAATCACTCTAAAACTTGAGAACTCCAAAGACAAAGAGAAAACAAATCTTAAAAAAGGTCAGAAAAATAAGACTAAGCATCTTCAAAGGAATGATAAGCAGATTCACACCTAACTTTTCAACAGCAATAATTGAAGACAAAAAAAAAGTGTAAAATAATTTATCAATGTACTAAGAGGAAAAGCTGTCAATCTAAAATTCTATACATAGCAAAACTGATTTCAACTGAAAAGAAGTTGAAAGGAAAGGCAGTCAGGAGCAACTTCTCATCCTCTGTTTGGCCATGGAAGAGTGGTGTTGGGCCCAGAACATTTCCTCACTGAGAGAGAAAGAGTTCTCATAGCCTGTGTTGGACTTGTCATCTTATGGAAGAATATCTTTCATGGTCTGGGCTCGATGTACACTTACACAAAGCATCAAGGACTCTTAGGCATGCTCCTGCATTCTGTGTTTTAGACCCCACGGCGGGGTGTAGGGCCCTCCCACTGCAATGTAAAGTGGGATGTGTGCAGCCACATTGCCTGTGTGGGCTGGCCATAGTGGATGGATGCATTGCAAGGGCTGGAATTTGTGTACTCCCTCTTCCTCTCTTGTTGTAAATAAATGCTGTACCACGTAAGCCTGGTGTGTATGTTGTCTGTTCTCAGTGACCTCAAATCGTGCACTGGCCTCTTCCCTGGGTGGCACCCAATTGTCTTTTAACCTTGGCTTCATGGCCCAGTCACCCACTGGATCATGAAACATCAATAAATAAAGCAAAATAAAGACATTGTTAGAAAAACATAAAACTGACAAGGTCAGTTTCACTAAGTGAAATTCTTAAGGATATAACTCAGAAGAAAAATACTGAAGACAGGAAACACAAGATACAAGAAAGACTAATGAAGAAAAATATTTGGAAATATATGGGCAAAGCTAATTAAATATCGAATGGACATAACCATAATATAATGCTTAATTTGTTGAGAGGAAAATATGCTAGATTGAAATATAGGTCAATAATAGATAATGATATGAGAGGTAATAATCACATTTAAAGGATCTTAAGGTCTTCATATTGTCTGGGAATGAGGTAAAGATATTAATTTCAGATTTTGTTGAGTTAAATGCAGGTAAAAAAAAAAAACCACCTGAAGTAATTACTCAAAGAGGATACACAGAGCATATAATTTTCAAACAAACAGAGGGAAAAATAGAATGAAACAAAAGGAACATAAGCAAAGTTAATCAATCCAAAAAAAAAAAAAAAAAGTCAGGGAAGGAGGAATAAAACAACACAAAAATCAATCAAAAAGCAAAACCAAACACAGAAATAAGACAAATCAAATGAGTCCTAATATGACCAATCACAGCAAACAAGGAGTGTAAATTCCGTAATTGAAAGACCAAGATTATAAGACTGTAATTTTTTTAAAAATTTAGGTATATGATGTTTACAAGATATATACCGAAACATGAAGCCACAGAAAGATCATAAGTCAAAGAATGGCAATGAGTGCCCAAATCAATCTTTGTTCCTAGTACCATTCTTCAACAAAAGAACTAGAGATCCTTGAAATAGTGGCTCATTTTGGGGTGCCTGGGTGGCTCAGTTGTTAAGCATCTGCCTTCGGCTCAGGTCATGATCCCAGCGTTCTCGGATCAAGCCCTGCTTCGGGCTTCCTGCTCATGAGCAGCGGGAAGCCTGCTTCTCCCTCTCTCATTCCCCCTGCTTGTGTTCCCTCTCTCGCTGCCTCTCTCTGTGTCAAATAAATAAATAAAATAAATAAAATAAAAAAAGAAAGAAAGAAAGAAAGAAAGAAAGAAAGAAAGAAAGAAAGAAAGAAAGAAAGAAAGAGTGGCTCATTTTAATGTGGGGTTGGGGAATATACAAGATGATCCGGGAATATCTTGTAGTGCTGGAAAGTAACAAAGTGCTACACACACACACACACACACACACACACACACACGATCACACACGTAAGCAGACACACACACCTCAAATAATAGAAACCAAATTGATGGGCATATGTCAAAAAAGACATAGGAGCCAACTGAGAGAGGTTCCAAAGGTCAAGGATAAAATAATTCGAGCAATAAAATAATGAGTACTGTATAACCCACAGCACAAAATGAACACTCATGAGTCCATACAGATATAAACAAGTGAGAGTATAAAAAATAAATGGGAAGAAAAAAGCAAATCTCCCACACAGAAGAATTCCAAATAGTTTATGTAGACACTCCTCTTTCAAGGATGGGGAGCATAACACTCAAGTGTGGGCTGCACACAGTGACTTCCTTCCAAAGAGCCCATTTGTCCTAGTGTGAAGCACAAACATTACAATTTTCCATGTGTGCCATGAATAACAAAGGTTGAGACTAGCATATCTTTTCAAAGATTGCATCTTCTTTTATGTCTATGACAGATACCCAGGATTGGCTTCCTCAGCTCCAGCCCATCCACCCTTTAGACCATCTTCCTATACTGCAGGGGCTGAAAAGCTGAAAAAAATAAATAAATAAAAATAAAAATAACCTACATTTCCTGATTTCTTGGTGCTAATGTTCTGGAAGCAAGTACCACCAAATTCAATGCATTTCCTTCATTTTTGATGGCTTCAGTGAGGAAGAGGCTTTGTTGCTATTTCCATTACAAGAAATGTCGTGGAGAAATATCACAGAATTATGAGACGCAATTGCAGTGGCTCAACTCATCATCCCGGTGTCTGTCAGCAGCTTTGTGGGTACTGATAGGTGGTTGCAGCGTCTGTCGTGGCTCCTAGATCTCTGGATTCCAGCTTTCGGGGCCACTTTTGAATTCAAGATATTCTGACTGCTAACCCTGTCCTTTAATTATTAAGTCTTACATATTTTAATTTATTTGAGAGTGAGATCTGGAGAGAGAGAGAGCACACACAGAGGGAGAGGGAGAGAGAGAGAGGCAGGCTCCCCGCTGAGCAGGCAGCCCAATCGGGACTCCATCTCAGGACCCTGGGATCATGACCTGAGCCAAAGGCAGACATTTAACTGACTGAGCCACCCAGGTGCCCCTAAAAAAATTTATTTTAATAATATTTTTCTTCCTCTGTACCACCTGCTAAATCTAAGGGAAGTGGGGGAAAAAAGGATAAATTTTTCAAGTGGATCTTCCTTCTTTAGAATTGAAATTGTTAACATTGAAATCATGGAAGTAGAAAACATTGTAAGTTTGCGTCAAACTGAGTAAAATATGTTTTATTTCCCCATCAGTCTTCAGTTAGATTGAGAACTAGCGCTAGGCAAAAGACCAATTTTGCCTAACTCAGGGACAGCTCTATTCTCCTTTGGTCTCCTTGCACTCTCTCCTCCTTTCTTTCCCTTCTCCCAAGTCAGATATTACAGGTTTTCTATTATGTTCTTTTCATATCCACCCCCAGAAGCATGTCATATACGCAGGGCATCTGAGTATATAAACTACCTCACCTATGTTCCCATTGGGATATAATGACCCTTAACTTCTCCTTCTTCTGTGCTATCATTAACCCTTTACTATTGGGCTTACAATTTCCTTTTCTGTGATCTCTGGCATGTTGCCTCCAGTTTCCTGCCTCAGCTGAGAATGTGCCCTTCTTTTACTTATAAAACTTCAACTACATTACTGACCAAAAGAATAAATTCCACACTTCCTAGCCCAGAATTTTAGGTTATATAAGCTATCCTCAAGAAAACTTGTTATCACTATAAGTCAATATAGTAGATCCCTAATAGATATTAGATATACTTTAATCCAATCATTTTTAGTTTAACCCCATTTTATTTTTACATTTTAATTCTAGTATCAGCATAGAGTGTTACATTAGTTTCTTTGACTTAGTTACAGTGAGTCAACAATACTATACATTACTCAGTGCTCATCACAGTAAATGCACCCTTAATCCTCTTCACCTATTTCTCCCATCCCCCACCCCCCTACTGGTATCCGCTATAGTTAAGAGTTTGGTTTTTTGTTTGTCTCCTTTTTTCTTTGTTTTGTTTCTTAAATTCACACATGAGTGAAATCATAGGTATTTGTCTTTGTCTACCTGACTTACTTCACTTTAGCATCATACCTGTAGTTCCATCCATGTGGATACAAATGGCAAGATCTCATTCTTTTTTATGGCTGAATAATATTCCACTGTGTGTGTGTGTGTGTGTGTGTGTGTGTGTGTGTGTGTATACCACATCTTCTTCTTCCATTCATCAGTCAACTTTGACTCTTCATAATTTGGCTGTTGTTGATAATGCTGCTATAAACATCAGGGTGCAGGGGTGCATGGGTGGCTCAGTCAGTTCAGCGTCTGCCTTCGGCTCAGTTCATGATCCCAGGGTCCTGGGATCAAGCCCCGTATCAGGCTCCCTGCTCAGGGGAACCTCTTCTCCCTCTCCCTCTTCTGCTCTCTCTGCTTGTGCTCTCTTACTCTGTCAAATAAATAAAATCTTTAAAAATAAATAAATAAACATCAGGGTGAATGTGCCCTTTGAATCAGTATTTTTGTATCCTATGGGTAAATACCTAGTAATGCAATTCCTGGATCACGGGGTAGTTCTATTTTTAACTTTTTGAGGAAACTCCATACTGCATTCCACAGCGGCTGCCCCAGTTTGCATTCCCACCAACAGTGTAAGAGTGTTCCCCATTCTCTGCAACTCAACAGCAACATGCGGAAGAATGAAACTGGACCACTTTTTTACACCATACACAGAAATAAATTCAAAATGGGTGAAAGACCTAAATGTGAGTCAGGAAACCATCAAAATCCTAGAGGAGAACACAGGCAGAAATCTCTGACATCAGCCATAGCAACTTGTTATTAGACATGTCTCCAAAGGCAAGGGAAAAAAAACAAAAATGAACTATTGGGACTTCATCAGGATAAAAAGCTTCTGCACAGCAAGGGAAACAATCAACAAAACTAAAAGACAACCTACAGAATGGGAGAAGATATTTACAAATCACATATCCGATAAAGGGTTACTATCCAAAATCTATAAAGAACTTACCAAACTCAACACCCAAAAAACAAATAATCCAGTTAAGAAATGGGCAGAAAACATAATAGACATTTTTCCAAAGAAACATACAAATGACTAGCAGACACATGAAAAGATGCTCGACATCACTCATCATCAGGGAAATATGAATCAAAACCATGATGAGATACCTACCACCTGAGATACCACTTGTCAGAATGGCTAAAATTAAAAACACAGGAAACAACTGACATTGGCAAGGGACTATACAATTAAAAGTAGATCTTATTTGGAGTGCGCCTCGGTGGCTCAGTCAGTTAAGCGTCTGACTCTTGGTTTCTGCTCAGGTCATGATCTGAGTCCCAGGATCGAGCCCCCCATGGGGCTCTGTACTCAGCAGGGAGCCTGCTTCAGGATCTCTCTCTCTCTCTCTCTCTCTGCCCCTTCCCCCACACACGCATGCTCTCTCTCTAAAACAAATAAATAAATCTTTTTTTAAAAATAAAATAAAAGTAGATCCTGTTCAGAATAAGTAAGTAATTTTCCCAAAATACTAGGGATAAATTTAATAATAAATATATAAGAGCTATGAGAGGATAACTCTAAAACTTTCTTGAACAACATAAAAACACTAGAATACTTGACAAAATATTGCTGTTGCTGTATCAGAAAACTTAAAATGGTAAATATGTCAGCGTTCCCCATATTAACATGTAAATTCAGTGAAATGGAATAAAAATTCTGCTGGAGTTTTGTAATTATTAGATTGATTCTTTTTTTAGGGGGGAGGAGCAGGGAGAGAGGGAGAGAGAGAATCTTAAGCAGACTCCCCCCGTTTGGAGCCAGATGCAGGGCTCGATCTCATGACCCTGAGGATCATCTCCTGGGCCAAAATCAAGAGTTAGGCACTTAACTGTCTGGGCCACCCTGGTGCCCCTCTTAGATTGATTCTAAAGTTCAACTGGAAGAATAAATAGCTGGAAATATTTGAGATATCAAAATGTATTCCAAGCCATTCTAGTAAAAACAATGTGATACAGGAAAATTTTTTCAATGGAAAAAAACGTGTTCGGCAATAGATGCGTACACATATATAAATATTGCAATACAAAGGAAGCATTTCAAATAAGAAATAATGATCTATAAATGGGGATGGAACAATTCACTACTTGCAGAAAAAATGGAATTGCCTGAATTAAAGAGTTAAAAGCAAGAGAGAAATGAAACCACAAAAGCATCTGGGAAAAACTTAAATAGTCTTTATATGGTATCAGAAGGAAAAAGTCATTCCAAAATAAAGGCAAAGGAGAATACTATGAGTAAAGAGAGTGAAAGAACTGACTACCCAAAAAAAGGGTGATATGTTTTCTTCCTTATATTTTTTAGGGTTTTTTTTCAATATTTCTATAAAATGTATTTTGTGTAGTCAGAAAATTGCTATTAAATTTAAAAAATTAAACTAAAGAGTTTAACAAGGAAATTTGCCTGAATGAAAGGATACCCTACCTCACCACAGAGTCAGCCAAGGGTCTACCCGTGGGCAAAATCTCTCACAATGTCTTTTCACAATTATAATTTATTACAGGTGCACATATTTATATAATACTTATCTGACCACCCCCTCCTACTGAAATCCACCAGCCTTTCTTAACCAGGGTTAAGTTCCTAATACCCTAGGGCCTCCACTGTAAGTACTGAAATAACTTCTCTAAGCATCTAGAATGGTACTAGTCACATGCCAGCCTTGCAAGTCTTGAGAACGTGTTCTGTAGTTCAGAGCAGAAACCGTGTTTAAAAAGGCACACAGTAGGCCCTAAGCTCTACTTAAGCCTGAAGGTAGGAAACAGATCTCTTTTTTTCTGGGCTTGGGCTTTCTGCCTGGCACTGTGTATAACATTTAGGAGGTGCTCAGTCAATTAATATCTGCTCAGCGCTGTATCGGATCCGTATCTGCTCAAAAAGCATCTTCCCGTTTGAAGCAGAATCCACTTTGGAACAAAGCAGGAGAATTCTTACTTTGCATTCTTTTATTTCAGGGACAAAGATATGAAAAAGAAGTCTGAAAATACTGGGCATTTGGATCCCATAGGCAGTCAAGTCAATTTACGAGAATCCAGGGGGAAATAAGAATTTGTATCACTGAAACAAGAAAGTTGTATCTCCCAATGCTCAAGTTTTAGAACATAGTATCAGCCAAACAGGTAGTAAATATACCGGTCGGTTGCCTTCTAGGCTCGGTGTGGTGACAACACCACAAACAGAATGCATGAGCTGTAATTTTGAGCAATTTCCCTTGTTTCCTAAGTACTCGATGTGATTAAGCTGATTAGTGCAAATAAGCCAAAAATCCCCACCTAATTACAGCTGGGAATTAGGTAAAGCACCTCAGATAAGTTGTGGACATGCTTTATTTTGGTAACATTATTTCTCTTATGAGGCTGGAAATATAGTTCAATAAATTATTTACAAAAATCTTATTTATTTCACAATGGTCACAGTGAAGACTTGATAATCTAATATCCTGAGCCTAGTGCTTCACACACTTGGCGTTATTAATGGAGACCTTTTTCTCCCTGTGTTATAATAACAACTTCCTCATTCATCACACACCCTTGCTGCCATTATTCACTCTTTCCCTCTTGTTTAAATCTGTTGTTAAGGATCAATCATTCTGGAAGTTTCCAATATTATGTTTTACATTCTTCTCCATTAAATCCAAAAAGGAAATAATTATCTGAGAACAAAGCCCTGTGATGTCCAGCGGATGAACCTTTCAGCTCTATTGACATTCTCCTGGGTATCTGAACACATGCCGTTCTATGGGGTTTCTTAAGGCTGCACTAATTAGTCTTTGTCTTTAACTTTGCATTTCTATTACAGGAGGAAAGTGTGTGTGTGTGTGTGTGTGTGTGTGTGTGTGTGTGTCTATGTGTGTGTGCATGCGGGTACATTCTCATCTGTAATTCAATATACTAGCAGGATAAGACAACCAAGTATAAATCTACATATATTCTATAGACCATCAGACTGCACATTAGCCACTATCAACTGAACACCAAAAAAGGGTTCTTTTTATAGTATATAAGTAAAGACTTTCTGCTGAAATTACCGTTTTTCAAACTACCATGTACAACAAGGTGGTCATTTAGAAAAATTTCTGTTTCAAACCTAGGCAGTTTATATAGTGCTGCCCTTAATTATGTTTCTTCTGGCTTGGTTTTTGAAACCTGAACCAACTGGAGTGTGCCTGGTCATGAGACAGCTGTGCTATGAACTAATCTAGAGAGGGCTGAATAAAGAAAACAAACAAAAAAATAAAACAAAACAAAATTCCAGGTTGAGGATGAACCAGGGGGTTACTGTGTCTTCCATGATTTAGGCCCCAGTACCTTCTTTATTTCATTGAACAACACTTCTCTGCCATCTTGCAGACCAACAAGTGGGAGACTCCACGAGCGGTTGAGAGGCTCCGTGTCAGAGTTAGACACACCTCGATCTGGATCCCAGATGATCCATTTCCTAGGTAGGTGGTCTAAAAAAAGCTCTTAACCTCCCCAAGTCTCAGATTCCTCATCTGTGAAGTTCTGGATAACAAGACCTGCTTTCCTATGACGTAAGGTAGAAACAGGCAAGAGAATGGGTTGACGAAGAGCAGGCATTAGATATAGGCTATGGTCCTAGATTTTGTTTCAGGTGGTGGAATCACAGGTGTTTATTACATTACTGAAAGTCAATAATTAAACGACCAATATGAGTCATGAATGAGCCAAGGATTATGTTCAATCATTTCTGTGCACTGAGAGCCTAATGATAATAGTAATATTTGTTTTGTACAGCTGTCGTCATATTTAAGTAACATATATGGAGTGTTCAGCACATTGGCTCATTTTTACTGCTCTATAAAGACAACTGCAATTATTATGATGGGGGTGAGTGGCAGTGATGGGTGAGAAGGAAAAATAGAACTTCTTAAAAAGTACGCTGAGGAAATGACAATGTCTCATAAAGAACGATCCTTTTCTATTTATTGACCTAAAATTCAGGAAATTGAAATTTTATCTAAATGACAAGACTCCCCCTCAGAAACTAGATTCTTCACTAAGATCATTTTATTTTATTTTATTTTATTCTATAAATTTTTTAGAGAAAGAGAATGCACAAGTGGGTGGGGCAGAGGTACTGGGAGAGAGAGAATCTCAAGCAGTCTCCCTGATGAGCAAGGAGCTCAGCTGAGCAGGGCTCTGATCTCCCAACCCTGAGATCGTGGCCTGAGCCAAAATCAAAAGTCAGACACTTAACCGACCGAGCCACCCAGGCAGCCTAACAGATGATTTTAAATGATTCTACAGAATATATCACGTAGAGTTACAGTACACTTTAAATAGTTGCTTACTGTTTACTAAAGAACGCTCTTGCCTTCAAGAAGCTTACATTTTTCAGGGCAGAGGGTGAAATGGTCCTACAACATGGAAAAATTACAAAACTAGAACTAGAATGTGTGATATGAATGACAGTTTCTTCAAGGAGTCCAGACAAAGGGATGGCTTCCTAGAATAAGGAGCTGAAAATGTGGTAAAAGTTAGGGCAAGCACAATCCCACTTTTATTTTTAAAATTTTTTTATTTAAATTCAATTTAATTAACGTATAGTGTATTATTAGTTTCAGAGGTAGAATTCAGTGATTCATCAGTTGCATACAACACCCAGTGTTCATTCCATCGAGTGCCCTCCTCAATGCCCATCACCCAGTTACCCCATCCCCCGACCACCTCCCCTCCGGCAACCTTATAGTTCAGAGTCTCTTATGGTTTGCCTCCCTCTCTCTTTTCCCCTTATTTTATTTTTCCTTCCTTTCCCCTATGTTCATCTGTTTTGTTTCATAAATTCCACATATGAGTGAAATCATATGGTATTTGTCTTTCTCTAACTGACTTATTTCACTTAGCATAATACCCTCTAGTTCCAGCCACGTCACTGCAAACGGCAAGATTTACAAACCCACTGTTAAATGAGGGAGCTTCTTTCTATTCTTTCCAGGCCCTGGGGGCCATGCCTGCCCCCTATAGCCATTATTTTTCCATTTCCCACAAAAACAATATGCCCAGGGAGAAAACAAGAACAAGGTAGTGGTTTGACCCCAGATTGTATAAAACAATCTCTTTCACTTTCTTGCTCCTTAAATACTAACCTAATTTTAAAATAGATTCTAAGGGGCACCTTAACTGTCTCAGTCAGTTAAGCATCCAACTCTTGATTTTGGCTCAAGTCATGATCTCAGGGTTGTGAGATCAAGCCCAGTGTTGGGCTCTGCCCTCAGCAGGGAGTCTGCTTGAGAGTCTCTCTCTCCCTCTCCCTTTGCCCCTCCCCCTTTGCACTCTCTAAATCAATCAATCAATCAATCTTTAAAATAGATTCTAGGGCCACCTGGGTGGCTCATTCGTTAAGCATCTGCCTTCGGCTCAGGGCGTGATCCTGGCATTCTAGGATCGAGCCCTGCATCAGGCTCCTCTGCTGGGAGCCTGCTTCTTCCTCTCCCACTCCCCCTGCCAGTGTTCCCTCTCTCACTGGATGTCTCTCTCTCTCTGTCAAATAAATAAATAAAATCTTTAAAAAATAAATAAAATAGATTCTAAAATATTGCCTAGAGGTAATGTTGTCAGAGACAGAAAAGAAGTGTCAGGTATTGGATTCAGTACAAAGTTTGGTTGTATCTGAGACTCAAAGCACATGAGAATATGAGCAACTCTGGGAGACTGGATAAAGAGAAGGACACTGATCAAAGCAGAAACACTGATATAAGACAATGATACATAAGACATTGATAAAAGGAATTTTCAAGGTAGTAAGAGACAAAGTAAAAACAGCAAATCATTTTGTATTTATATGTTATGAAAAGGTGGCATAAAAATGCACAATTTTGAGGAGAAAATAGTCATTTCAATTAGCCAAACTTCCAAAAGTAAAATTAATTGCACATAACTTAATTTCACATACATACATATTCACTACTGGTCGTTCAATAGCACAAAAAAACTATGTGAATAACAAAAAATAAATTAATGTTCCCTTCTACTCTGAAATTCTAAGATCTTCTTACATAATTTTACCTACTTTAATAAATAATCATCCTAGGAAATATATACTGTACTAAAATATATAGTGTAAATATTCAGAAAAGGATAGCAATCCTTTTTAAAAATTTGTTTGTGGAAAAGAATTTTTACAGAAACGACTCTAAAATCTGAAATGCCAGTATAGAAAAAAGCTGGTAAGGATTTGATTGAAACATGTAAAATTGTAAAGGATACAGTGTAAACTGACTTAAATGATTCAACTTTTCATTCTCCCCACAACCAAGGGCAAAAAGAGTTTTAATGAATTTAAAAAGTAGTAACTTCAGTAAAGGAAAAAGAACAGAAAACTACGCAGAGTAGAATTGCCTCTCAAATCTCCCAGCATGAAAAACCATACAAACAAGTTTATTTAACTCAAAATAGTGTGCTCTTCTGAAAAGCTGGTAATATTCAACTAATGTTAACAAATACATAGTCATCAAATACATATTATGCTCTTGCCGTGAATGAGACAAATTCTCTTCTTTTATTGAGCTTATATTCTACTGGGAGAGACAGAACAAACAAGAATCAAATAAATCATATAATTTCAGATTGTGAAACAGTGCTGTGAAGAAAACAGACCAAGAAGCAAGATACAGAATGGAGATGTGGTGAGGTGGCACACAGTTTTAGACACTGTGGGCAGAAAAAACTTCTCTGAGGTATATTTGAGCATAGATCTGAGTGTTAAGGAGAAATCAGCCATATGAACATCTAGGGGTGCAATTTTCCAGGCTAAGGGCTAACAGGTATACCGGTCCCATAGTAAGATTGATAGAAAGACTGAAGGATGGGGTGGGAGGATGGATGGATGGATGGATGGATGGATGGATGGATGGATGGATGAGTGGATGGATGGACAAATTATCTATACACAACACTACACATACATAAAACACACACAGAATGCTCCAGCTGACAACGGCAGAACACACATTTTTCTCAAGTGGACATGTAACACTTTCCAGGACAGACCATTTTAATGTCTGCATTTACAGCTACAGCTTTCTCTCCTAGCACTGCTTTTGCTGCATCCCATAAGTTTTGGTATGTGGTGTTTTGTTTTCATTTAGTTCAAAGTAGTTTCTAATTTCCCTTGTGATTTCTTCTTTGACCCATTGGTGGTTCAAGAATATATTGTTTAATTTCCACATATTTGTGAATTTCCCAGTTTTCCTTTTGTTATTGATTTCTAGTTTCATTCCATTGTGATCAGAAAAGATGCTTTGTTTTCTTTCAGTCTTTTAAACTTTACTAAGACTTATTATGGCCTAACATATGGTCCTGGAGAATGTTCCATGTCTACTTGAGAAAAATGTATATTCAGCTGTCATCTATTCTTAATTTATTCTCTCTTTTTGTAATCATGTTAGATGTTGGACTTTGTCAAAAAAAATTTTCTGCATCTATTAGAGTAATTATATACATTTCTCCCTTTGGAGAAATGTATATAATTAATTAGATATAATTAGATATAATCTATTCATAAGATATAATTAATAAGATATAATATATTCATAAGATATAATATATTCATAAATTTCCTAATATTGACACACCCTTGCAGACCAAGGAGGAAGCCCAATTTTTTAAATTAACATACATTGTTATATTAGTTTCAGGGTTACAATAAAATAATTCAACAATTCTATACATTCCCCAATGCTCATCAGAATAAGTGTACTCTTGATCCCCCCTTTATCTATTTCACCCATCCCTCCACCCACTTCCCTTCTAGCAACCACCAGTTTGTTCTCTGTATTTAATAGACCGGTTTTTTTGTCTCTTTTTTAGTTTGTTCATTTGTTTTGTTTCTTAAATTCCACATGAGTGAAATCACATGGTATTTGTCTTTCTCTGATTGATTTATTTCACTTAGTGTTATAACCTCTAGATCCATCCATGTTGTTGCAAATGGCAAGATCCTGTTCTTTGCTGTGGTTAAGTAAAATTCCATTGTATATATACATATATATACCACATCTTCTTTATTCATTCATCTGTAGATGGACACTGGGTTTGCTTCCACATTTTGGATATTGTAAATAACACTGCAATAAACATAAAGGTGCATAAATTTTTTGAATTAGCATTGCTGTTTCCTTTGGGTAAATACTCAGCAGTGGAATCATATGGTAATTCTATTTTTAAGTTTTTGAGGAACCTCCATAGGGTTTCCCACCATGGCTGTACCAATTTGCATTTCCACCAACAGTGACTAAGGGTTCTTTTTTTCCCACATCCACACCAACACTTGTTATTGGATTGGGAGGAGCCCAATTATTAACGACATAATTTTTGGAGTACTGGTGAGCTACAATTTCCATTGTTTCATTAGGATTTTCACGTAATCGTTGATAAGTGAGTTGGCCCTATCCTGTCAGGTTTTGATGTTAAAAGACTTTCTTAGACTTTCTTTATAAATATGATTTGAAGGATCTCCCTTTTTTGGTGTTTTGCAACAGATTAAATTCTATCCAACTTGCCTGTTTCTTAAAAATTTTAAATAATTAACAATGAAACCATGTGAGACTGGAGATTTTAAGGAGGAAACTCATCTGTAACTTTTTCAACTGCTTTCATTGTTACTTGTGTGTTCAGATTTGTCTGTCTGCTGCTATCCAATATTTTTCATTTATATTTTCAAATGTATTTTTAGGACCTTTTAATTTCCCTATATCAATAGCTCTTTTCCCTTTTTCATTTCTAATATTGTGTATTTGTCCCTTTTTCCTTTTAAAAAAAAAATTATTTCTATACCAGCCAGTGGTTTACCTGGTTTTTGTCTGTTTGTTACACTGTCTTCAAAGAATCACCTGATTTTTGCAAACATACTGTATTTCAGTCTTCTAAACGTATGGCTGGATTTTGTGAGGTTTTTTTTTCCTTTCTCTATTCTGTAGCTTCTTGTATTGGGTGAACTTATTCTTCTTTATATGTATTAGTATAAGATATATGTTTAGTAATTATTATTTCATTTTACCTTAAGTTTTCCTACCAATTGCCAAAAGTATGGTCTTTCTGTATTTGGTTTTATAGGTATGTCTATGTGTGTGTTTCTTTGAATAACTTTGAAGTTTATAATCTGCTTTTTGGGTTGTTGTTGTTTGTAATCATTGTAACTTCACTTAGTATTATTAATTCTCCATTTCTTGATTTAGCAACTTCAGACTGTATCTGTTGAGTAACAGTTACAGAATAATATAAAAAAATAAGCTCACAAATAAACCTCTTCCCACTTCCCTCACTCCCCTCCATGCTTGATTTTGATTGTTATATTACCTTTTTTTTACATTGTCAAGGTTTATAGCAGTTACATCCTTAACTATTTTCCATAATTGTTTTGTTTTAATTTTATATTTAAATGAATTGAATCTTTATCACCAAGTCTTTTTACTGTGGCTTCCCTCTTTACTTCTTAGTTATTCGGCTTTGATTTTTTTTGTTTTTTCAAAAAGGTCATGTGAGTCCTGGGTTTGGGTTTTGTGTGTGTGTATATGTGTGTTTTAAGATTTATTTATTTATTTATTTGAGAGAGAGAGCTCACATGAGCGAGGGGGGGAGGGGCAATTGGAGAGGGAAAGAGTGAATCCCATGCAGACACCCTGCTGAGGGCAGGAGCCAGGCACGGGGCTCAATCTCATGACTCTGAGATCCTGACCTGAGCCAAAGTCAAGAGTCAGACGCTTAATCAACTGAGCCACCCAGGCACCCCTGTCCTGGATTTATTTATGATTGAGATTGTCTATGTGTCCATTTCTCGCCTTTATATTTGAATGTCAGCTTGACTGAGAAAAACATTTTTGAATCTTACCTTCTTTTCTTCAGCACTTTACAGACATTAAATAATTCTTAGAGAAGCCTGAGGCTACGCTGATTGTTTTTGTTTTTGTTTCTGGTATATAATTAGTATTTGCCTAGATATGTAAAGAATTTTGTCTTAATCAGTAAAATGCAAAAACCATAAGGATATATCTCAGTTTAGCTACTCACATGTCAATTCTTTTCCAGGACCAAGATGTTCTAGGTTAATTCCTTCCTCTAACTGGGAAAATTCTCTTCTGGTTTTTAGGTACAGTGTCTGATCCATTTGTTAGTTTCTCTAATTCCAAGACCCCAATTACCTCTATTCTAATTAGTCTTTGTCCTTCAAATATTTTATCTACTCTTTAAATTGCTTTGTCTTTTTAAAAAAATCTACAGACTCTGTAATTATCAAGCCTTTCCCCTATCATCAACAATTGATTTTACATTGCATCTATTCTGCTCTTCACTGTTCTTAAATTTTTTAATGGCTTTGTAGGGGTGTTGTTTGGGCTCCCAATTTGTTCTTAATCTATGTGTAACGATTTGCATTCCCCAGAAGCAGACCCAAGAATATGGGTGCACATAATTTATTTGAGAGGCAATTCCAAGAAACACTAACAAAGGAGTGGGGGATTAAGACATAATTGGGAAGGAATCCAAAAATACTATCAATCAAGTAATCACTGTGGGCAGCTGGAACTAAAACCTACTGGGGAACTCTGAGACACTGTAGAACATGTCTCAGAGTTATCCCAAATGAAGGCAAAGAAGCTGTAGTATTTGTCCACCAACTGTCAATTACTGGTTGTAGGCTGTTTCTGGGAGCATTAATGTTCTGACACTTCTCACTTGCCCTGATTGTGGGCTGAGCATATTGCTTTGGTCAGAAACGTGACCTCAGGCAGAGTGTCGCAGGTGTTCACAGGACTCACAATTTTATAAAGGGGGCAAGATTGAAGGGATCTGGGTTGGGCACTTAATACAAATATCCCCTTAATCTTTGTGTTGTTGTTGTTTCATCTCATTTTTTAAACTTTATTTATTCTTTTTAATTTATATTCTCATTAAGTTCTTCTCTGTCCCCACTGGTCAATATGGCAACCACCAGCCATAAGCAACTACTGAGAAACTGAAATGTGATAGGTCTTAATGAGATGTGCTTTAAGTGTAAAATGTAAGCCAGATTCAAAGTCTTGGTAGAAATCATCTAAAATATCTCCTTAATAATTTTATATTGATTATATGTTGAAATAATACTTAGATTATATTGAGTTAATTAAAATACATTATTAAAATTCATTTCACATTTTGTTAAAAACATTTTAAAATTAGCTACTAAAATTTTTTAATTATATATATATTCTTCAAGAATACATTTTTCATCTCTATCTTGCATGCTGTTTCCTTGTTTGTTTTTTAACTTGGGAGGGTGGGAGATTTAGTAAGTTTACTCAAATACTGCACGGTTTGTTTTGTTTTTTTCACCTTACTTATGTTTAAGTTGTGCATACCTGTCCAGAAATTCTATTTCTGCTTCTATGAGGTGGGTACATTCTTTTAACACTCAGTGGGCCTGTCGATTATATATCAATTTAATATTTTATTTATTTACACTTTTGAAAATGGAAATTTTGACTTCCAGCTGAGATGAATTAACAGGGACCAGATTTATTCTGCTCTGCAGGTTCTTTCTGACCCCAACGGGGTCCTGTGATTTAATTTAATTCTGACACTAACTACCCGGAGTCAGCATCAGACTGCATAAATCTAAGGGCTCATCCCACAAGACTGCCCCCACTTTAGACATCAGTCACAAGTCTTGAACCACCACTACTTCTGACTGACCAACCGTAAACCAGGGGCTCCCATGACCCTCCCCCCCTCCCCTGCTCAGGCTTGGTAATTTGCTAGAATGGCTCATAGAACTCAGGAAAATATTTACTTGTGCTTACTTATGCTTTATTATGAAGGCTACAACTCAGGAGCAGCTAAATGGAAGGGATGCATAGAATAAGGTGTATGTGTGTGTGTGGTGGGGGGCAGAGGGGCACACCACCCTTCAGCCAGTCAACATGTGCACCAATCTGGAAACCACCTGAATTTCTTGTATGAGTTTTAATAGAGCTCTATCTCCAGCCTCCTTCTCTCTCTGGAGGTCGATGTGGGTGGGGCTGAAAGTTCTTACCCTCTAATTACTTGATCCTTCTAGTGATCGGCTGTCTCTAAGGCTCTCTAGGGGCCCCAGCTCATGTCACCTCATTAGCATAAACTCATACGTGATGAAAGGAGCCCATTACAAATAACAATCCTATCTCTGAGGAAATTCCAAAGATTTTAGGAGTTCTGTGCCAAGAACCAGGGACAAAGACCAAGTATATTTCTTATTGTACCACACCTCCTGACTGAAACAAGCCCCAAACCAGGCAACATACATGAAACAACAGTCTTCAAGACATTGGATATCAGGTGGGGAAAAAAAGGATGGTGATTCCTGAGGCATGAAGTGAATCTTGTGATGATTCCGTTACTGCCTGGAGAGAATTTCTGGGCCTCAGGGCAGAGAGGAAGAACTCAAATGGAGCCCCACGATCTCTATGTTGAGGAGACAAAGCAAGGCATTCAGGGAGTCTAAGGCAGCTAAATTCTCAAGCAGACTAACAGAGAGGGGAAAGATGCAGAAAGAAACTCTGGAGATCAGAGGGACCCCTTGAGTCTTCAGCTGAGTACTTATCTGTCCATGCATGGAGGGAACTACTGAAGGCCACGGGAAGAACACTCAAAAGTATTACAGGGAAAACTCTCTTAAGTCAAACAGGACCAGCTATAGTTCCAGTTCCCACAACCCAGAGTGGAAAACCTCCTGGTTCATGGATATTGTGTAGAGCACTTGAAAGGTTTTGCCTCAGTAACGGGCCAAAATTAGCGCTTCAGTAAACACTGCTCTGATCCTGCCTAGAAAACCTTATAAGACCCAAAGGGATCAAACTGTTTCCAAGTGACTTAACCTTGTCCTAGAACAAAGATCAAGAATATTTATAGGGATACAAAAATACCCAGCATACAAGAAGATAAAATTCACAATGGTTGGCATTCAGCAAAAAAAAAAAAAAAAAAAAATTGCTAGGAATGCAAAGCGATAGGAAAATACGACCCATAATGAAGACAAAAATCAATCAATTGAGAAAGACTCATATATGACCAAAGGATAGAATCAGCAGACAAGAAACCACTACAGTAACTGTACTTTGTATGTTCAGAAGTTATAGGATGATTGAATACGGAAGACATCTTAAAAGACCAAAATCACACTTCTAGAAATGAAAACTAAATGTTGGAGATGAAAAATTCAGTGGATGGTATAAATGGCAGATTATACCTTGTGGAAGAAAATCAGTAAAGTTGAAGATTAAGCAATTGATATTATCCAAAAAGAAACAGAAAGAGAAAAGACCCACCCCCAAACTGAACAGAACATCAGTGAGATACGATAAAACCTCAAGTGGCCTAATATATATGTAACTGGAGTCTGTAAGGGAAGGTGGGAGAATGTTAAGAAAAATAGACCCAAATTTTCCAAATTTGGTAAAATAAACCAGAGCAAAGAAACTAAATGAATCCTAAATGCAAGAAAAATGAGGAGAATTACACCAAGGCATATCATAAACAAATTTCCCAAGATCATTGATAAAGAACAATTATTAAAGGCAGCCAAAGAAGACATATTGTAGCACTGGGTATTATATGTAACTAATGCATAATTGAACACTACATCAAAAACTAATGATGTACTATACAGTGGCTAACTGAACATAATAAAAAATTAATTAATTAAAATCAAATCAAATTAAAATTAATTTTAAAAGAAGACATATAGAGAAGAATAAATATAAGGTTTAACAACAGATTTCTCATAGGAAACAATGCAAATCAGAAAGCACTAGAGCAATGTATTTAAAGAACTTCTCCAAACTGTCAAACTAGAATTTTTTAAAGATTTTATTTATTTATTTGAGACAGAGAGTGAGCAATCAGGGTGAGGGGCAGAAGAGAGGGAGAAGCAGACTTCCTGAGGGAGCCCAACTTGGGGTTCAATCCCAGGACCCCAGGATCATGACTTGAGCCAAAGGCAGCTGCTTAACTGACTGAGCCATCCAGGCACCCCTCAGATATGAATTTTATACATAGCAAAGATATATATCTTTTAAAGATAACAGCAAAGTGGAGCACCTGGGTGGCTGAGTTGGTTAAGTATCCAACTCTTGATTTGGGCTCAGGTCATGATTTCAGGGTTGTGAGATCAAGCCCAGAGTCAGGCTCCGTGCTCAGCAGGGAGTCTGCTTCTCTCCCTCCCTCTCCCCCTGCTCCTCTTCCTGCATGCACATTCTCTCTCTCTCAAATAAATAAATAAATATTTAAATAATAATAATAATAATAAAGATAAAAGCAAAGTGAAGATTTTAAAGACATACAAAAAAGAAATCACTAACTGGCCTTTATTACAAGAAATACTAACAGGAGTGTTTCAGGCAAGGAGAAAACAATATTAGATTTAAAAAAACTTCACTAAGGAAGAAAGAGCACCATAAATGATAACTATGTTCATAAATAAAACACTTTTTCTTATTATTTAAATATCTTCCAAAGATAATGCACTCTCCAAAGAGAAAATCAACAATATATCCCTGGAGGTGATGTGTTACACTTAAGTAAAATGTAGAACAATAGCACAAAGGGAAAATGGAAACATGATGCTATAAGGTTCTTTATACTAAGCATGAGGTGGCAGAGTATCATTTAACAGTGGACTCCTATAAGTTAAAGGTGTATACTATGAAATGCAAAGCAATGTCTAAAAAATACAACAAATTATAGCTAGCAAGCCAACAAAGGAGATAAAATAGAATTTTATCCATTTAAGAAGAAATAGAACCAGTTCTACCAAATACTCAAATAATTTTAAATAGAACAAGAGAAAAAGGGGAGCAATAAACAGATGGAACAAAAAAATATCAAAATGAACGAAATTATATCAATAAATATAATGCTCTAACCACCCAAATTAAAGGGCAAAGATTGTTAAGTGAAATTTAAAGAACAGGACCCAACTATGTACAACCTAAAACAAAAACCAAAAAAACCCACTTTAAACACAGTGACACAGCCAGATTAAAAGTAAAAGGATGGGAAAGATATAACATGCTAACACTAATTAAAACCGTCTACATTAAGATCAGAGAGAGGAAATTTTAGAGCAGAGAATATTTTGAGAAAAAAAGAGGGTTATATCATAATAAAGGAATCAAAGCAATAATAGGGCATAAAAATCCTAAGTGTTTGCACACCTAATAGAAAAATACAAAATACACGAAGCAAAAACTGATAGAAGGCAAAACCACATTTTAAATGGGAGTTTTCAGGGCACCTGGGTGGCTCAGTCAGTTAGGCGTCTGCCTTCCGCTTGGGTCATCATCACAGGGTCCTGGGATTGAGTCCCTGCTCGGCGGGGAGTCTGCTTCTCCCTCTGCCCCTCCCCCCTGCTTGTGTACCCTCTCTCTCAATCTCTCCATCTCTCATGTACATGTGTGTGCAAAAATAAAAAAATCTTTTAAAAAATTTTTAAAAAGGGAGTTTTCAACAACCCTCTCTCTATAATGGATAGAACAAATAGACAAAATGGGAAAGGATGTTGAGGACTTGAATGCTACAATCAACCAAACTGACTGAACTGACATAAAACATCTAACAAACAAAGAATACAAATTCTTGTCAAGGGCACATGGAACATATACCAAGATAGTGCCTGTGTGGAGTCATAAAAGAAGTCTTGACAAACCTGGAAGTTTATAAGTCATGCAAAATATGGCTTCTGACTACAGTCTATGAAAACTAAATACCAAAAACAATATAACCATAAAGTGTAATAATATTCGTCAATTAAAAAGAATGAAATACCAACACATTGTACACCATGGATGAATTTCAAAAACATTATTCTACATGAAGATGCCAGTCACAAAAGACTAGGTATTGTATCATTCCATTTATATTAAATGTCCAGAATAAGCAAATCCACAGAGAAAGAAAGTAGATCTGTAATTGTCCTAGGCTAGGGAGGTAGGAAAGAGGGCTGAAGAAGGTCGGGGAGTGACCGCTAATGGGTATAAGGTCTCTTTTCGGAATGATAAAAAAATGCTCTAAAATTAGATTGTGGGAATGATCGCACAATGCTGTGAATATGCCCAAAGCACTTAATTTTACATGTTAAATGAGTGAAATTTATGGCATAAGTTATATCAATAAAGCTGTTAAAAATAACAATATAGAACTGTATTTTTTAAATCTCAAAATATTTTGAAATTAAATAACATACTTCTAAATAATCCATGGATCAAAAAAATCTAAGAGGAAGGTAGAAAAGTATTTTGAATTGGCTGAAAATTAAAACACAACATACAGCTAATACAGCATTTAGAAGGAAATTTATTGCATTAAAAAACCTATTTTAGAAATGAAGAAGTTCTCAAAATGACCTAGCTTCTACCCTAAGAAATAGAAAAAGAACAGTCATGAAACTCAAAGTAAGCACAAGAAAGGAAACAACAAAATTCAGAGAAGAAAGCAATAAATTAAAAACAGAAAATTAGAGAAAAATGCAACCAGAGTTCAATGTTTTTAAAGACCTTTGAGAAGATCCATAAAATTGATAAAATCCTAACCATACCAATTGGGCGGAAACAGAGAAAACACAAATTTCCAATATCAGGAATGAGAAAGTGACATCTCTCTGGATTCTACAGACACTAAAAGGATAATTAGAGAATATTATAAACAACTTTATACCAGTAAATTCAAGAATGTAGATAAAATAGACACATTTATTGGAAGGCAAAAATAATCAAAGCTCACTAAAGAAGCAGCTAACACGAACAGTCCTATATCTATTTTTCGTAGTTAAAAACCCCACAGAGAAAACTACAGGCCCAGATGGCTTCATTGGTAAATTCTACCAAATATTTAAGGACAAAACATACCATTCTAGAAAAGCTCTTCTAAAAAAACTGAATAGAAAGGAATACTTCCCAACTCATTCTATGAGGCCAGAATTACTCTAACCAAAAACAAAGACATTACAAAAAATAAAATAAAATTACAGACCAATCTCTCTCATGAACATAGATGCAAAATTCTCAAAAAAATATTAGCAAATCAAGTCTAGTAATATATTAAGAAGAAAACACAACATGACCAAGTGGGTTTATTCCAGAATGGTGGGCTCAATTTAAAATTTAAAAATCAAATAATGTAAATCATCAACTTAATGGATTAAAAAAGAAAACCTATATGATTATCTTAAATGACCCAGAAAAAGCATTCAATAAAATCCGACATTGATACTTGATAAAAACTCTCAGCAAACTAGGGATAAAAAGAAACTTCTACGTGCTGATAAAGATCGGTTATAAAAAACTAGAGTTAACATCATACTTAATGGTAGAGGACTAAGTCTTTTCTTCTTAAGATCAGGAAGAAAACAATGATACTCACTAATACCGCTTCTATTCAACCTTGTACTGGAATTCTAGTTCCCAACCAGTGCCAAAAGGGGAAAACACGGGGCGCCTGGGTGGCTCAGTCGTTAAGCATCTGCCTTCGGCTCAGGGTGTGATCCCGGCGTTCTGGGATCGAGCCCCACATCAGGCGCCTCCACTGGAAGCCTGCTTCTTCCTCTCCCACTCCCCCTGCTTGTTTTCCCTCTGTTGTTGGCTGTCTCTATCTCTGTCAAATAAATAAAAAACTCTTTAAAAAAAATTCAAAAGGGGAAAACAAATTGATCATCCAGATGAGAAAAGATGATTTGAAATTTAAAAAGAGTAGCATCAAAAATCTGATTTAAAAAAAAAATTGTAAACCTGTTGCCTGAAAACAACAACACATTGCTGAGAGAAATTTTTAAAAGTAATTTAAAACTTTAAAAATTTAAAAGTAATTTTAAAAGTAAATAACTGAAGAGATATACTGTATTCTTAACCTGGATAAGTCAATATTAAGCTACCAATTCTCCACTCAATCGATGCATTCAACACTCAAAATCCCAATAGGCTTTTTCTTGGTTGTTGTAGAAGTTGACAAGTTGATTCCTGGAAATGCCAGAAATCTAGAATAGCCAAAATGACACTGAAAAAGAATGACAAAATTGGAGAATGTATATGACTTGACTTCAAGACTCATTTTAAGGCACAGTCATTGAGACAGTGTGTCACTGTCATCAAGATAGGCAAGTAGATTGGGGTGCCTGGGTGGCTCAGTCGGTTAAGCTTCCAACTCTTGATATCGGCTCAGGTCTTGATCTCAGGGTTGGGAGATCAAGTCCGGCGTCAGGCTTCTGACTCAGCTCAGAGTCTGCTTGTCCCTCTCCCTCTGATCCTCAACACCCACCCCCTGCCCCGCACACATGTGCCCTCTCCCTTTTTCTCCCTCTCTCAAATAAATAAATAAAATCTTTTAGAAATAAATAAATAAATTTAATTACTGGTTTGATGAGATGGTACCCCAAGGTAAAGCCAAGATTCATTAACCTCAGATGGTCGTTCTTCCCCTTAGGAAAATATACTGCATTGATGGATTTGTAAGTAGTAATAGCTATTATTGAGGGCATTTGAAATGCTCTGTACTATGACACGTAGAGAAACAAAGTGTATTACTGAAGTCTGAAGACTAAGATACAACTTTAAAAATGTGTTTCAAAAGAGCATTTAAGAGTGTCACTAAAAGAAATTAAAAGAACTAGGTAAGTCTGGAAGACTATGAGTATGGACACGCCCATTAAATGCACTTGACACTCTCCGTTTGGCAGAAACAGGAAAAACAGACTGAACCTTGTGATTAGAATAACAATTACAAGATAATGAGGAGCAAATTTATCCTCTTTGACTACAATCCCCCTGTATACAGGAAAAAGAATGCCAAGAAGGGTTTCTCTGACTGAGAGTTGGAGATCTTCATGATGCTCGAATGGAGTTTTAAGACAAAGAAAGCAAAGCTGAAGCACTCTGGATCAAACAGCCTGTTTTGTGGTAGCATGCAAATCAGGTTGAGTCATAGGCTCAATATGATACAGATTTTTCTACCACATTCATCAATAGATGGTTGAGGTATTAATTCAATCAATACGCATTGAGGCTACTGAGCACTGACACTTGGCCAGGTGCTCCTCAAAATTCCGATCTAAAATTAGAAACTCGCCTCTACTTGTATCATCTTATCTGAATGATCACTTTGATTTCTTGCCATAATTGAGCCACAGCTGTCTCCTGGCAATACCATGTCTTCTGCAGTCCTCTCCAATGGAGGATCCAGCTAACCATCCACTGTCCCAGTTATTGCCACTCCCAGCACCCAGTACACAATCTCCTCTCCTTTTTGTTAAACTTCTGCTCCTCTGAGTATCAACCATCTGTTTACACCTCCCCTCCCCCACTTCACCCCCCACAGCATCATCTACTTCTTCCCATCATGAAAAACTAAGTGCTTGGCTCAGGCTCCCTCCATCCCCACTCCTGCCACCATCCTAAGTCACTTCGACACAAGCTTGGGTGACCCATCAAGTAGTCATTCACTTCCTTGAAAGCCTCCTCTTCTGTGACTTCTTTTCCACATCAACACCCACCACCAAGTCACACCTGGATCAGGAACTGCATCACATCAATAACACTAATTCAATAATGCTAGCCCCTTCCAGCCACAACTTTCTATCCTTCTTGTTCAATTACTCAGAAGTATAACAGTTTTTGGCTTTGCTTCTTTCCTTCCTGTTCTCCCTTTTTTCTCTTTTTCTCCCTTTTTGTCTTTTCTTTTTATCTTTTTAACTGATACTCCTCACTTTCTAGAAATCACTTCTCTCCTATACTCACCTCCTCTATTCATTTTTAAATTAAATATTTTGTTTAAACACCTTCCTAAATCTCACATTATTTCTAATTTTTCTGTAGGCTTTTGGGGGTCTCTATGTATGTCATAATTTTTTCAGATTCCTTACTTTCCAATTTTTGTGCCCATAATTTATTCTTCTTATTCTACTGTTTGATTGAGGACATATGGTAAAATGAACAGGTAAGATGTACTGATAGAGTTTCTCTGCAAATCTAATCCAAATATTGCACTTCTCTCAATCTCCAAGGCCAACTCCCTATTCAAGCCCCCATTCTTTCACTTGATCAACTCATCTGGTCTGCAAAATGGATTCCCCAGTTCTACTCTGTTCCCCTCCATTCTACTCTTAATAGCCAGAGTGATCTTTTAAAAACACATTTAGGTTATGTCCTTGTTTTGCTTTAAACCTTTCCCTAGTTTATAATTGTAGCTAGAACAATATCCAAAAGGTTTAATGGATTCTTCCTCTTCAATCCCTTCTTTTCTCATACTACTAGATTTTACTCATGGTATTTTCTTTTATTTCCCAAAAACAGTTAATGTTTTCCTGCTGCAAGTCCTTCTCAGTGGCTGTTCCTTCTGTCTAGAATGCTCTTTGTCTCACACTTTGTCTAGAGAACTCCTACTCAGGCTTTAGGTTTCAAAATTCTCCCAGAGAAGTCCTCTCATGACTCCAGAAATTCAGTCAGCTCTCTCTTTTCTTAATATTTCATTTAACTCTTCATTTTTCCTTCAAAGCACTTACCGCTTTATGTAATTATCCATGTTTATTTGTGTGGCTACTTAATATATGTCTCCCCTATTATACTAAAAGCTCTCTGTGTTTATCCCATCATCCTCAGCCTATGGCATTTTGCCCAGAAAATTGTGTGCTCTTAATAAATATTTATTGAATGAATAAATGGATGAATGAGGACATAAAGATGAATAAGACACAATCCTGGCTCAGAAAATGCATTCACAAACCTTTCCTTCCAGTCTTAATGATTTGTTTTCCTTACCAGGGTTAGAAATGGCAGTAAGGAGCAAGATGACATCCAAGATCCCAACTTTATATTCCTTAGTGAGAGGACCTTGTTAGGTCAGAAATTGACTAATATAAGCAATTATAGCAGCTTGAATCTAGGCCTGAAAATGGCAGGGAAGCAGGATAAATTGGGGCAAGAAGCTAAATACAGGATTTATTCATTACACATCCAAATCCAGAAGCTAGGACAGCTAAAATACCCATGATTAAAATTTTATTAGTTTGAATTTAGACTTAAAGAATTCAATACTTATAACATATTCCTTTCACATATTTGTTATTTCTCCCTTAATTTCTATATATAAGTATTTTTTAAAAATAGTGTTGTATTTAGAAACAAAAACTAACAAACTATAAGGACTACACCAAAATAAAAAGCTTTTGCACAGTGAAGGAAACTATCAACAAAACAAAAAGACAAACTACTGAATGGGAGAAGATAGTTGCAAATGATATATCCATCCGACAAGGGGTTGATATCCAAACTACATAAAGAACTTTTTCAACTCAACACCAAAAATTAATCTGATTAGGGGCGCCTGGGTGGCACAGTGGTTAAGCGTCTGCCTTCGGCTCAGGGCGTGATCCCGGCGTTGCGGGATCGAGCCCCACATCAGGCTCTTCTGCTGTGAGCCTGCTTCTTCCTCTCCCACTCCCTCTGCTTGTGTTCCCTCTCTCGCTGGCTGTCTCCATCTCTGTCAAATAAATAAATAAAATCTTTAAAAAAAAAAATCTGATTAAAAGTAGGCAGAGGACATGCGTAGACATTTTTCCAAATAAGACATCCAGATGGCCAACAGACACATGAGAAGATGCTCAGCATCACTCATCATCAGGAAAATGCAAATCAGAACTACAGTAAGATACCACTTCTCCACCTGTCAGAATGGCTAATAAAAAGACAAGAAATAACAAAAGTTGGCAAAGATGTGGAGAGAAAGAAGCTCTCATGCACTGCTGGTGGGAATATAAATTGGTGCAGCCACTATGAAAAACAGTATGGAGGTTCCTCAAAAAGTTAAAAACAGCAATGCCATACAATCCAGTAATTCCACTACTGGGCATTTACCTAAAGAAAACAAAAACACTAACTTGAAAAGATAGAGGCATCTCTGTGTAATTGGAGCATCATTTACAATAGCCAAGATATGGAAGTCACTTAGGTGTCCATCAATGGACAAATGGATATAGAAGATGTGGTGTGTGTATATATATATATATATATATATATATATATATACTCACACATACACACCCTCTAGGTCCATTTATATTGTCATGAACTGGCAAGATTTCATTCTTTTTTATGGCTGAATAATATTACATCTCATATATATATATATATATGTATATATATATGTATGTATTATGCTAAGTGAAATAAGTCAGGCAAAAAAAGAAAAATACCATATGATTTCACTCAAAGGTAGAATCTAAAAAACATAACAACTGAACAAACAAACCAAAAAAGCAGAAACAGATCCATAAGTACAGAGAACAAACTGATGGATGTCAGAAGGCAGAGGGTGGGGGTAAGAGTAAAACAGGTGAGGGGCAAAACAGGGGTGGGAGGTCCAGGCTTCCAGTTGTGGAATGACTAAGTCTCAGGAAAGAAAGGTAGAGCATGGGTATGTAGTGAACAGTGCTATAATTGTGTTGTATGGTAACAGATGGCAGCCACACTGTGGTGAGCAGAGTATAATGTATAAACTTGTCCTATCACTATGTTGTGCACCTGAAACTTATGTAATATTGTATGTCATTCTTACTTCAATTAAAAACAATTTTTTCAAATAGTGTTGTATTCTGTACTAAGGGAAAGATCCAGGGTTTTGCCCAAAAGAAATACAAGTGGTAACAACTGTTAGCTTCCAAAGTCAGAAGCAGCCAAGGTTACTTGAAAAGAAACGTGGAATCCCACATGTTTAAATGCAGGTTGAATGGCAAATGATGGTTCTTCTCAGAGGGTTCGTTTTTCTTCCAGTCTTAGATGATCAGCTATCTCTCTCCTATTCAAGTTTTGTTGCATCTGTCCTGAAGCCCATCCTCTCCTTCCTCCTCCGAGACCTTCACCTTACACCCTAGCCTTGTTTTCTCTTTCTATTACAAACATCCTTTAGAGCTGCAAATATGCTTTTTTCTTCTTTTCCTGACTTCACATTATCCCCAAGCTATACTTTATATATTCCTTTCTCATTAAAACCTCTGCATTTTCATACTCCCCACTTCCTAACTCACTGTAATCTGGCTTCTGCTCCACCACCCAGAAGACCTTCCTCTGGAATTACTGATTATCTGACAAATCTGAAGAGCATTTTTTGGTCTTTATCCAGTGGTTGACAGTAAATGTTGAACAACTACCTTCTCAGAGCAGAAGTCAGGTAGCAGGCTGACCGGCTATAGTGTATCAAACTTTCAGTGGTACAAATACATTCACCATGGTTCGTTTCAGCTACTAACTTGGCATCAGTTGGCTTCCAAAACAGTTAACATTGGCTCTATGAGCTATTACAAGCCTGCTAAAACCCTCTATTACATGGGAATCTGTTGATCATTCCTTCTTACTTCAACTTCCCACTCGTATATTCCATGATACTATTGCCTTTGAGACCCCTCCTACATTTTTGACAACTTTTTGCCTGTTATGTTCTTGACACTACTTTCTCCTCTTGCTTAAGAGTTGAGGTTCCCTGGGGTCTATGCTCTGTCCAATATTGTTTTTTCTCAATAAACTTTCCTGGTGAAATCAAATAAAGTTTTATAGTTTCAAACATACATCTCTTACACAAAAGCTCTACCCTGCCTGATGAATGTTTCCACCTGATGGTGAGAAACTTACATAAAACCCAAAATGTTATAACCCTTTCTATAATCTGGATTCAATACCTCTACTNAAGCTCTACCCTGCCTGATGAATGTTTCCACCTGATGGTGAGAAACTTACATAAAACCCAAAATGTTATAACCCTTTCTATAATCAGTAAAGCACTGCTTTATCTCTTAAATAATTGTTTAATTTCTCTCTGCTTCTCTATCCCTCTCATGTCTGCTATTTCCAAGAGCTGGAATCAACTATAAAGCAGTCTATAAGATTCAAAGTTAACAATGTCCTTCTCTAGTGTCAGGTAGTTCAGCGGGTCGCCGCTGACTGGTAGTATTTCTCAAGATGTGTATTGTGTTCTAAGGGGGAAAAAGAGGTTTTGTGGCCAAATAAATCCTAGAGTCCCTGAATTAAACAAAGCAAAATTTTGTTTTGCTCTGTTTGAATTTTTAGAAGTTTTAACATACAAATGTGCATCATGGATTTCTGATAGGAATGTGATGTATAGATATTTTCAAATATATTTGACCAGCCACTTTTTTTTTTTGAAGTGGGAGGAGGGTGTGAGTTAAAACACTAATACCTGAAAGAAAAAAAAAAGTCAAATTCATAGAGGCAGAGAGTAAAAAAGTGGTCACCAGGGGGTGAGGGAGAAATAGAGAGAGGGGGAAAATAGAAAAAGGCTGGTAAAAGGGTACAAACCTTCAGTTATAAGGTGAATAAGCTCTGAGAGTCTCATGTATAAATGGTGACTACAGCTGACAACACTGTATTGTATAATTGAAATTTGCTATGAGAGTAGAACTTAAATGTTCTTTCCACCTCCCCCCAAATAGAAACTATGTGAAGTGATGGATGTGTTCATTAACTTGATGGGGGAAATCCTTTCACAATGTATATGTATGTCAAATCATATGTTGTACACTTTAAATATCTTACAATTTTGTCAATTATATTTCAATAAAGCTGAAAAAAACCCACTCTTCCCTGGGAGTTGAGCTCAATTTCTCTTTCGTGTTGCAGTAGTCCTGAATAAGTCTTCCTTTAAAAAGAAGCACCCTTGGGGCTACTGAGTAGCTCAGTCAGTTGAGCATTCAACTCTTGATTTCGGCTGAGGTCATGATCTCAGGGTTATGAGATCAAGCCCCGTGTCAGGTTTCTCGCTCAGCACAGAGTCTGCTTGAGATTCNCACCCTTGGGGCTACTGAGTAGCTCAGTCAGTTGAGCATTCAACTCTTGATTTCGGCTGAGGTCATGATCTCCGGGTTATAAGATCAAGCCCCGTGTCAGGTTTCTCGCTCAGCACAGAGTCTGCTTGAGATTCTCTCTGTCTCCCTCTGCTCCTTCCCACACTCATACTCTCTCTCTACATAAATAAGTAAGTAAATAAACAAAATCTTTAAAAAAAAATAATAAGCACTACTACCACCTCGCATTACATAAGTATTTCTCTGAACACAATTCAGTGTGACTCTGGTCTACAGAACAAGAATCAAAAACCTCAAGAAAGATAAAGCCCTCTTGGACTTCATCTCTGCCTACAAATCCAACCTCAAATCCTTCTTCTCCCTGCCTTAGATCTTAAATTTCCACACTATGTTTTTGTAGTTCTTCATATAAACCCTGCTGCTTGCCTCTATTCTTTATTCGTGCTCTTCTCTAGGCAGGAGTTTCTCTTCATGGGCTTTCTTGTCTAGATAATGCCTACTTCAGTTCCAGTATCATTTCTTCCAGAAATTCCTTTCTGGTTTCTCCAGCACCCTCCATCTGAGCTAAGTGTCTGCCTTTGGTATTGGTACCCAACGTACATCTCTACCATTGTACTTGCTGCATTGTTCTATCAACATATGTCTGTAATTGTTTCCCTTCCAAATTGTGAGCTCCTTGAAGGTAAGGCCCTTATCTTATTCAATTTCACTGTCTCACGTGGGACCTGTCTATATAAAGTGTGTCTTCTTATTCTGATGTTTTGACATCTGGGGCCTCCCTGATCTTGGAAGGACTGTCTCTCTCAGGGCTAGCCCATTCCAAGAGGTAGTAAAGGCCCCACCTGTGAGCGTGCCTTTCACTGGGAGATCAATCAGTCAAAACTCATACTCTCAACCACATTTTTTATTAGACTCTCACAGGGCTCTTACACTCCAGACCACTATTTCTGACCCTGATCAACCCCACGCCAGGTAACAGACAACTAGAGACAGCCCTTCCACACCAGAGCCTGCTAAAATTATTCTAACTAGCAAATCCTAAGCCTACTTACCCTACCTCATCAAGTCCTCCTGCAGAAACCACAATAAAAACTCTTGCCCACATTTTCCCTTCGCTCCCTCTGCCCCTTGACTGACCCTGATACTTCCCCACATCACTCTCCGTGGCATGTTGTGCTGTTTCTCCTGATTCTGGGGATCTGTGAGTATAAACTTCTTCCTTTATGACAATCATTTTCCTGTCTGCATGTCTTACCACACCTGATTCAAACAAATCCCAGGTACCTTTTAAGACACTGTCATGTGGTAGATATCTAATAAGTGTTTGTGGAATAAATTAATTAATTAATGAGTTCACTGTCGGCAAGAATATAAAAACTGCCACCTCGAGTTAGCCTGCCAACTACTCTAGCCCTGTACTCTGATGTCCACGAATCCATCATAGAAGAATACAGTTGTCCTCCTTGATATCAATAGCTAAGCCATATCTTCACAACAAAAATTTTCCTTAATGAGAAAAAAGAATCTCACCCTGTTCCCCCTCTTCCTTGAACGTAGAAGAGAAAAATGAGGTCTGTTCCAGTTGCAGTGAGTTAGCGTGCCCTCTTCTCTTTTGTCATCTTTCAACCCAACCCTTAAATTTAGAAATAGTGAGGAAAGTCCTTAAATTAAAGCAATGTTAGCATTGAGGCCGTCTAGCTAAGACTCTGTCTGCAGAATGGCAAGAGAATTCCCTTCCAGCTCTAAGAGCCCATCACTTCCATATAAGCAGGAATGCAAAAGGATGTTGCTGCAGGCCATCCGTGACCATTCTTGGCTCATTTAAACAAATGTGAAAGGAGACCGTGTCCTTCATTTCCAGTTAAACCTGTCATTGAATCAGTTATGAGTCTTTATGTTGCAAGGACAGAAAAACTCACCTCAAAATGGTTTAAACCATAAAGACACACTGGTGCACGAAAGGTGAGTCTAGAGGTAGACTAATGCCTTTTTAAGGCTAAAAACAACTAAAACAGAAAATTCTTCAAGAAAACATACAGATGCAAGAAAACCACATTAAATGAGAGGGGGAAAAAAGAAAGTATGAATGCAGGATTCAGGACAAGAGTTACTTGAGGTCAGGGAAGGCAAGGAAGGGAATGAGAAGGGGAGGAAGCCATAAGGTTAAGATTTGGGTTATTTGTCAACTTTGGTTTGGCATGGTGGGTTTGAGGACATTTGTTACAGTATTAAAAATATAATAAATACATAAGCAAGTGCACTTGTTGGAAGCAAAGTTAGAACTAGAACAAAAATTTCCTAGAGTTCTAGGTTCCTGCAAAAGAGAAAAGCTTTGTTACAAGGGACGCAGGTTCCTGGTCTAATACCTCTTCCTCCTCTATAATAGGGAGAAGGTGCAAATGACTTTGTAACCTGTGCTCAAGCAGGCACCAAGTTAGGGTCTAACTGTAAGTATGCTAAGAGAGGAANAGAGGATTCAAGCTGAAAATTTTTAGATAAAATACTCACATTTCTTTCTTTTTCTCTCTTCGTAGAGAGCAAATTTAAATAGAATAGCCATTCCTNGAAAATTTTTAGATAAAATACTCACATTTCTTTCTTTTTCTCTCTTCGTAGAGAGCAAATTTAAATAGAATAACCATTCCTGGGGCGCCCGGGTGGCACAGCGGTTAAGCGTCTGCCTTCACGCTCAGGGCGTGATCCCAGCGTTCTGGGATCGAGCCCCACATCAGGCTCCTCTGCTGTGAGCCTGCTTCTTCCTCTCCCACTCCCCCTGCTTGTGTTCCCTCTCTCGCTGGCTGTCTCTATCTCTATCGAATAAATAAAAATACAAAAATCTGTNCTCCCACTCCCCCTGCTTGTGTTCCCTCTCTCGCTGGCTGTCTCTATCTCTATCGAATAAATAAAAATAAAAAAACTTTANCAAAAATCTGTAAAAAAAATAGCCATTCCTAAATATAATCGATTGATGGAATAAAATCAATAAACCAAGAACAACTAATAATTAGTGGGATTCTCATTTCATTGTTAATTGAGAAGTTGCAAATCCTGAATAATTGACATAAGAATCAATAGTTAACACAATTTAGTAATAAGGGAGCTGATTAAGAAGCTAAATCTTAGGGGCACCTGGGTGGCTCAGTTGTTAAGCGTCTGCCTTTGGCTCAGGTCATGATCCCAGGGTCCGGGGATCGAGCCCTGCATCAGGCTCCCTGCTCCTCTGGGAGCCTGTTTCTTCCTCTCCCAAAACAAAAAAAAAGAAGCTAAATCTTAGATCACATTTTGACAAGGTAGATCTATAATAGATGAGTCTGACCCTTCTTTTATTAAATCAGTCCCAGATGAATAGGATCTTGAAGTAATATATCATGTGATATGTGAGGCTTACATGCACCAGAAAAAAGCAAAAGCATTTCAATATTTTCACCCTAGCTCTTTGTTGATGTTACTGGGAGTTGGGTGGAAGTGGAGGTAAAAACTAAGTGTGAGACTTACAGGAACTTTTTTTCTCCTTCAGATCATGTTTAAAATTTTCTCCTAATGATTGGCCAATATCTGACTAAAGCTGTGGTTCCTCAGGTAGTCACATGGAGCTCAATAATTATTGGTGGGGGAGCCTGGCTGGCTCAGTCGGAAAAGCATGCAACTCTTGGTCTCAGGGTTGTGAGTTCAAGCCCCATGTTGGGTATAGAGATACTAAAAAAATTTAAATTAAAATTTTTTTTAAAGATTTTATTTATTTATTCGACAGAGATAGAGACAGCCAGCAAGAGAGGGAACACAAGCAGGGGGAGCGGGAGAGGAAGAAGCAGGCTCATAGCAGAGGAGCATGATGTGGGGCTCGATCCCATAACGCCAGGATCATGCCCTGAGCCGAAGGCAGATGCCCAACCGCTGTGCCACCCAGGCGCCCCTAAATTAAAATTTTTAAAAAGTTAAGCAAAATAAAAGGACTCCCCTCTCCTTTGATTAATTGAGCTCCCCTCCTAACTTCCTTAAAAAAAAAATTGTTTGTGAATTTGATCAGTATAGAGAACCAAGCTAAATCACACAAAGAAACAATTCTTAGAAACAGCTATTTAATACCTTTGTTTGCCTTCTTCCCTCTCCACAGGTTTATTCTTGAAGAAAATTTGTCTTAAATTCCCATTTAAGGCTTTTTCTTTATAAGTAAAACTTAAAACTAAGTTTGTTAATAGTGTGTTGACAATGGTGTGGAAATTAAATACTTTCTGGGGCCTATGATGGTTAGTTATCTCTGTCTGAAAAATCTCGGCTGAGGGGAAAGTATCTATTCTGAGGCTTCGGGGAAAAATTTTAAAAATAATAATAAATAAATAAATACATAAATACATAAATAAATATTTTCTGGTTAAACAAAATCATCAAGCATTGCAAAATTCAGAACATGATTGCTTCCTTTTTGATCATGTTCAGCTTAACCACAGAGAGAAACTGCCAGTGTGATGGTTGGGCCTGGAGTACCTCATCAAGTTGTCACAAATATTCTAGAAATTACTTGGTAATTGCCCTGTGATCTGCTTCATTCTAGCCATGTAGACTCGGTTCTGAATTGCTCATGTCATAGCGGTCCTCTCACCTCATCAGCGACCTTGAATCCAGGCTGGAAGCTTGAATCAGTACCAAAGAAGGTTTTCGAACAAAGGTGATATGATTCAGGTTTGAAGAGTCGCTCATCTGGCAGCAGAGTGTCATATGGATAGCAACAGAGTAAGTGAGGCAGTTCTTCTAACATTCTTCAAAGGCACCAATAGGATTAGGCAAGTCAACAAAAGTAGGCAAGGAGGTAAAGCATAGGGAATGATGAATTCATAAAAAAGATGTTGAATTTAAGTTACTAACAGGACACCCAATTTCAGCATACGGTGGGGAATGAAGAACTGGTACTGGAAGGTAACGTTAGGACTTAATTAAGATGATACCAAGTCATATAAATAGAGATCACTGAGGCTGTGAAAGATACAGGTAGTTCTGAAGGGTGAGAACCAGATCTCAGTCCCTCCATAAATTATAATAATTGCATAGGTACCAGCTAATCCCCTCACCCACCATTCTTAGAGGCTCTATATCACGACTCCTGCACAGATAACAACACATACATACACATCCTCACATGCGCACGCACACACATACACACACACATATACACTCCAGGGTTCTCAAGGCTTCTGGGAAAGAAGATAGGTCTTGGTTATAAAATGTTTGTGCTGGAAAGGAAAGACTTTCCCCTACCCTCTTAGGTTCTATGGCTGAGCCTGACAATTAAACTGACCAAAGACAGAGAAAAGCATGCAAGTTTTATTTGATATTAATATTTCTATGTGTATACAGAAGTCTTCATATAAAAGAAATGAAGACTCAGAGAAGTGGATAGGTCTGAAAGTTTATAGACCATTTTAACAGAGAGTGAGAAATTGAGGCGATGTGGCAAGAGAAAGGAAAAAAGGGTTTGGGCCAGAGGCAGTAAATTGGGGGAAAGTGACTTGGAAGTATTGGGAGGAAATTAATGGAAAATAAGGGTTATTTTAGTAATGTTTTTGGCACAGATTCATCTTAGCATTGATTCCCTGTCCTCGATGATAAGAATGGGCTCCTCTTTCTGTTGTAGGGAGGGCACCTTTCTCATGGGAAATTTATGCCTTACTTTTGGGTAGAAAGGAGAAGGGCAGAGAGAGCATCCTGCATCTGCCATTTCTCTACTGCCTTCAGCTCAAAATTATCAATAAGTGGCATTTTGGGGGGTAGTATGTTCTGACTTCCACTATTTGTCAATCCTGGCTTAGCAAATTTTGTGAAATACAGCATAAATACATCAAGATTTTAGCACGTGTGTACCAAGTACACCACAATATAAAACACACACATACTAAAACCAAAAGTATTTCATTACTATATTATAGTATTTATTTCACAGTTAATCCCTTCAGAATTGCAAAGCCCTGCCAAATTAGAACTATCTTAAACACTTTGGGAGATAAGACAATGAAACAGTGATCACTTTTCACAGTAAGGGAAATTAGATATAGATGTAAGTGATGAATATTAATAAGCATAAGATAGGGTAGAAAGTCATGTCATAAGAGAGGGACATAAAATGCTATTCCAAATGGGAGGCTGAAGCTCAGGGGCTTAGGACAGCTTGATGAAGAAGCTTGAAGTGTAGTAGGATTTGGAATGTAGAGGTAAAGGAGAGCCATCTCCAACAAGAGGAGCAAAAGCACACAGCTGGGAAGATGTAGCTTGTGGGGGGCAGAAAGCAAGTGTTTGAGCCAAGGGCAAGATTTACTGAAGGGGGTAGAGGATTTTAAGACCAGAAGTTAGCTGAGGTCAGGTCATGACGACCTCAAAGATCAAGGCCTGAGGATTTTGCACTTGATTCTGAAGTCAGGAGAGATCTTCTGAAGGTTCAGGGGTGGGGGAGGCATGCATGATTATAGTTGTATTTCAGAAAGACAGGCAACACTGTGAGATGGAAGGAGAAGGAGAGCCTGGAGGTGAGTAGAAATGAGGCTCTGTCTAATTAAGATGCAGAGATTATATGCCATAGAGACTATCAGTGTCAACGTTTCATAATGCAGCTATGCTCTATTTAAAATGGTGATGTTTTCAAAGTAGGATGAGAGGTAATTTTCTCTGTCTTAATATGATTTTAGCCTAAGGATAATATTTTAAAGTTAAGTTACTCTTAAAAATAAAGCACATCCATGGAATAATTCTGCCAAAACACAGGACATCATGGGTGAATCACACAGCACTGTCAACTATTTTCAAAGAGTACAGATGACAATTTTCAATGCTGCAGAGACTCCCTGAATCCAATGGCACACTTAAGACAATATTACGGTCTGTTTTTCAGTTTTAGCATTCTGTTCATAAAAATGGCAGCTGAGAGGGAAAAACAGTCAAAACTGTATATTCAATACCAGAACTGATGGTAAATGATAACTGGATAGGTATTTGGCTCTACGTGAGTATTATGTAAGTAGGTAAGGCTGAAATCTGAGGTAATATTAGACAACACAGCCACAGACTGTGAAGAGTATTCCAATATTGGCTGTTAAAACTTTTGAACTGATTCGATCTGCTGCCTCCAAATGACCCTTGATATATTGATAGCTAACAGAGAAAAATGAGATTTTGAGGGTTTCTGGTCCTTTTACACTCTTCACTCATTAAATCATTCGTCTTTGTTTTTTTGCCCTTCATGACACTTGCAATCGAATAGAGAGAGAAACATGAACCACATAAAAACATCCAAGTAAATACATGTTTACAAATGGCAGCAAGTACTCTGAAAGTGTAAAAGCTGAGCATCATGAGAACGCAGAGATGAACGGATGTAGGAAATCAGACGATGCATCTCAAAGAAAACAGTAAACTGAAATCAATTTTAGCCAGGAAAAGAGCAGTATTTCACAGTAAGACAGAATCTCAAGTCTGGTTAACTGTAATACTTTACATAGAAATTGCATGACCCTAGAATACATTCTATTGCACCTAAAGGTATAACATAAAAATATTATAGATCATCTAACAATATGTGAAAATGTTATTCATTAAATTTAAATAGCAATTTGCAATACTCTGGTTATAAACTATTTGGCTCGCGGCAATATGTTTCCACGTCTTACGAAATTATTAATTCTCATTAAACGCTAATGATCCTTACTGTGAAGATTAGAGCTAATTAACTACTCCTTTCACCTACATTAATTTATTAGTTACTCATGATGAATCCAGTAAATGTTTCTGTGTTAGTTGGCCAAAGTAAGTTTTATGGACCAGATACCAACACTGCTAAGCACACACATAAACAAACACTTTGAAAAATAAACATTGCCATGGTTAGATAATAAAGTTGGAAAACAGATGGACAACAGGGATAAATGTTATGATATATTAAATAGTCATCCAATTAGTCAGGTGACCAAATGTGTTGTTTCCATAGTTACAGGCGTTGATGTCACAGGACCCTATGGTGAGCAGGGCTACCTCAACACCATTACAGAATCAAAACTGAAAAGCAACTGAAGTCTTTAGCACTAAATTCCTTGACTTAAATACTAACATTTGGTAGTACTGTGCTTGCAGACTTTTTTCACAACCAGGAAGATTTCAAACAAAAAAAAACAAGCAATAAAACTAAGTCATCGTTGGTGTATAAAGAGGGAAATTTGAGTGGTTCTCAAAGTGTGATCCAGCTATCAGCAGCATCAGCATCACCTGGAAACTTGTTAGAAGTGCAAGTTTATATGTTCTCCACCTCGGCTACTGAATCAGGAAGGTTCAGGGAAAGGCCCTGCAATCTGTGTCCTAAGCAAATGATTCTGTGCACACTGAAGCAAGTTTTCTTAAAACTTGTTGATTTTAAAACAAAGCCAGACTCAAAAGCTCATCTCAATTTTAGCAATTTTCTAAAAGTTATTTTCTATTTCTTTCAACTCAGAGCAAACTGAAGCCATATAACAGCATGTTATCTATAGCTACTAACTCAAGAGTTTAATAATAAATTTTAATTGTTAAACTTTGAATAAGTTGAACTTGGAATATTTCAAATTTGTTGTAGATTTAAAATTCTGAGGATTACATGAGGTTTGTGCTATCATAAATATGTTTTTAGTTGGTATAACTTAAATTTCATGGTATAAATAAGATGACATTTACCTAAGAAATGTATTAGATTTTCATTTGTAAACTTTTGTATATTTTAATGTGTCTTACATGGGGTGCATTAAAGTTAATAGTTGCTTCTTTTTAGGAGAGCCTATTATAGAATATAATCTTGACACTACAAAAAGATAATTTTTGGCTTTAAAAGTGTATTTTTATGTCATTTAAAAATATATCTATTCAAACATCCATTTATGATAAAAACTCTCAACAAGGTGAGTATAGAAGGAATGTACCTCAACATAATAAAGGCCATGTATGATGAGCTGATAGCTACTGTCATACTCAATGGTGAAAAGCTGAAAGTTTTTCTTCTAAGATTGGGAACAAGACAAGGATGCCCACTTTCACCACTTTTAATCAACATAGCATTGAATGTCCTTGCCATAGCAATTAGGCAAGAAAAAGAAATAAAATGTATCCAAATTGAGAGGAAGAAATAAAACTGTCACTATTTTCAGATAACACAGTACTATATATAGAAAACCCTAGACTCCACCAAAAAACTATCGAAACTAATAAATGATTCAGTAAAGTTGCAAGATACAAAATTAACATACAGAAATTGGTTGCATTTCTATACACTAATAACAAGAAATCAGAAAAAGAAATTAAGAAAATAACCCTATTTATAATTGCATTGAAAAGGATGAAATACTTAGGAATAAACTTAACTAAGGAGTTGAAAGACCTATATTCTGAAAACTATGTCACTGATGAAAGAAACTGAAGATAACACAAATAAATGGAAAGATATTCTGTGTTCATGGATTGGAAGAATTAATGTTAAAACGTCCATACAATCTATAGATTGTAGATATAGACCCAAAACAATTTACAGATTCAGTGCAATCCCAATCAAAATTCCAAGGGCATTTTTCATAGAAATAGGACAAACAATCCCAAAATCTGTATGACACCCCAAAAGACCCTGAATAGCCAAAGTAATCTTTAGAAAGAAGAACAAAGTTGGAGGTATGACACTCCCTGATTTCAAACTACAGTACAAAGCTATGGTAATCAGAACAGCATGGTACTGGCACAAAAAGAGACACATAGATCAACATAATAGAATAGAGAGCCCAGAAAAAAACCCATGCATGTCAATTAACCGATGACAAAGGAGGCAAAAATATACAATGGGAAAAGAGACAGTCTCTTCAATAAATGGTGTTGGGAAAACTGAATAGAAATTGCAATAGAATGAAACTAGACTGCTATCTCACACCATACACAAAAATAAATTCAAAGACTTGAATGTAAAACCTGCAACCATAAAAATTCTGGAAGAAAACAGGCAGTAAACTCTTTGACATCGGCCTTGACAATATTGTTTTGGACCAGTCTCCTCAGGCAAAGGCAAAAAAAGCTGAAATAAACAAACAGGATTATATCAAACTAAGAAGTTTTTGCACAGTAAGGAAAACTATCAATAAAACAAAAGGGCAACTTACNATTTATTTATTTGACAGAGAGAGAGACAGCCAGCGAAAGAGGGAACACAAGCAGGGGGAGTGGGAGAGGAAGAAGCAGGCTCATAGCAGAGGAGCCTGATGCGGGGCTCGATCCCATAACGCCGGGATCACGCCCTGAGCTGAAGGCATACGCCTAACCGCTGTGCCACCCAGGCGCCCCCAAACTAAGAAGTTTTTGCACAGTAAGGAAAACTATCAATAAAACAAAAGGGCAACTTACTGAATGCGAGAAGATATTTGCAAATAATAAATCTAATAAAGGGTTAACAGCCAAAATATCAACTTAATATTTAAAAAACTTAATTAAAAAAAGAGCAGAGGACTTGAATAAATATTTTTCCGAAGAAGACATATAGATAACCCAATGGGCACAGCATCACCAATCATCAGAAAAATGCAAATCAAAACCACAATGAGGTATCATCTCACACCTGTCAGATTGGCTTTTATCAAAAAGACAAAAAAGAACAAGTGTTGGCAAGGGTGTGGAGAAAAGGGAGCCCTCACATATTGCTGGTGGGAACATAAAGTGGTACAGTCACTATAGAAAACAGTATGGAGTTCCTCAAAAAACTAAAAACAGAATTATCACACAATCCAGCAATTCCACTTCTGGGTGTTTATCTGAAGAAATTGAAAACACCAAGTCAAAGAGATATATGCACCCCTTTGTTTATTGCAGCATTTTTTTTTTTTACAATAGCCAAGATACAGAAGCAACGTAAGTGTCTAGCAATAAATGAATGGATAAAGAAGATGAGATGTGTGTATATATACATACACACACACACACACACACACACACACACACACAATGGACTATTACTCAGCCATAAAACAGAATGAAATCTTGCCATTTGGAGCAGCACGGAAAGACCTAGAGGGTTATGTTAAGTGAAAGAAGTCAGAGAAAGACAAATACCATATGATTTCACGTATATGTGGAAGCTAAAAAACCAAAACAAATAAACACAACAGAAACAGACTTATAGATACAAGAAACTGTTGATTCCAGAGAGAAGAGGGGTTCCGGCGTGGAGGAACAGGTGAAGAAGATTAAGAGGTAAAACTTCAGTTATAAAATAAATCGGTCATGGGGTTGTAATGTACAGCCTAGGGAATATAGTCAATAATATTGTAATAACTTTGGTGAAAGATGGTAACTAGACATTATGGGGATCATTTCATAATGTATAAAAATATTGAATCACTATGATATATACCTAAAACTAACAGAATACTGCGTATCAATTATACTTCAATAAAATAAAGATCCCGGGAAAAAATTATCAAAAAATAGTAAAATCCCTTATATGTAATAGGGCTGATCTTTCAGTAAATGGATTATTTGCTAGGCTTCTCCACTCAAGTGAATCGTCTAGTTTTAACGACAAAAAAAGTAGTAATAATAAAAAATAATTCTATTCATAAAAATTAAGTATATATACAATTTTTCTGATATATATATATATATTAACGCAATCATATTCAAATACACCAACTTGTGAGGGTATAAGTATTCTCTAAACATATAACATATCATTTCCTAACACCTGGGTGGAAGCCCTTTGGAACCTGTCCCCAGTGTATACTGAATGCCTTCCTGAGCACAGTCTGATTTGCTGTAGGAAGATTTTGTTTAATCCTTCTTCAGCTTTACACACTGCACTTTTAAAGGTCTCCAAATGCTGTGAGCAGTAATTAAATAAACAACAAAAATTTTTAATTAAACCTACATGTGAAAAGTTGAAAGCAGCATCTTAGAGCAGACCTTGCTCTAGAGCCCAAGGCAGTTCTATGAGGAAGCAAATGAGGCACAGTGTTTTGAGTCACTGGAAATTAATATTACAACTGATCAACCATAGAACATAAATAAGAATTCCCCAGCTCCAGGGAAGTGTGGGGGGGAAGGATGTAGTAAGACAGACTGAAGAGGCACAAGACAGTCACGTTAATTCTAGAAGAGTTTGATGAATGAAATGCAGGAATAAGAGAATATTTCCTATTCTTTCTATTACAAAAGTCTCGAGGATTCCTGGAAGAACAAGGAGCTACACTATCATAGACACACTTCACATAAGACCTGGAGATAGAGCTAGGAAAAAGTTCCCGCTCAGTATACATGTAATGCACTCTTTTTTCTGTATTTGTCTATTACAACTAAATTAAGGAATACATCTGTTTAAAGGAAAGGTAATTTACAGTTGAACTGAACTCTGCACTGCCGAGTTTTCCTACTACATAAATAGGGATAGCACTATTTATCATTCTCAGTGTTGAGGAGATTAAATGATGCCATGTACATCAAGCACTTGGCACGGAGCCTGGCAGAGAGTAGGAGCTGAGGAAGTGTGTGTATACACCATCGTGACCAAGACCGTCACCAAATGAATCACTTCACCTCTGCCATCATGCTGTTTGTATTTGGGATATTTTGTTCACAAGATCTGATGACGTTAGTATTACATAAATCTTTCAGAATCAAAACCCTACATTAGTCCCAAACCTAACATGCATTTTAATCTCCCTCTACTACAGAGAGCATGAAAATAAACCAGTGTGAACAAAGTTCCTCCTCATCCCTGGCATAATTTCAGAAATGTCTCCAAATAAGTATTAATAATTTTTTAATTGAGGAAAATCAATTCCTGCCTTCATTCCTAAATAACTAGATTTTTCCTATTAATTACTAGATTATTTTATTTATTTATTTTTGGAGGGGGGAGGAATGCAAACTGGTGCAGCTGTGCTGGAAAACAGTATGGAGGTTCCTCAAAAAGTTAAAAATAGAACTACTCTATGATGCAGCAATTGCACTAGTAGGTATTTACCCAAAGGGATACATGCACCCTGATGTTTACAGCAGCAGCATCTATAATAACCAAATTATGGAAAGAGCCCAAATGTCCATCAACTGATGAATGGAAAAGAAGATGTGGAGAGCACAAAAGGAGGGCACTTGTTGTGATGGGCACCGGGCGTTGCATGTAGGTGTGGAATCACTAAATTGTACACCTGAAACTAATATTACACTGTATATTAACTAACTGGAATTTACATAAAAACTTTAAAAAAATAATTACCAGATAATTTTAGGACTGAAAATGGAATGAAAGATCTAGACCAAGCACTCATGGTATAAGGCACAGAATAGTTAAGAGGCATAAGGGCATGGCCGTGACTCTGCAAGTCAGCACAGGACTGGATTGGCTCAAGTCTCCTGACCAAACGCCATGCTGCCTTTGTTATCATAGGTGCATCACATGGTTTCAGCTACACCAAGGAGCTCCCCATGGACCACACTAAAGAGCATACTACCAAGGTTGTCCGGGCTTTCCTTCTTCACAAATACTTTTACACAAAACACTTAATCGTCTCAGTTTCTCACGAACCAACAAAAGACTAAAACGCTTAGTTATTTAAGTTCAAATAATATTTCAGAGTCAACAGTGTTTTATGTGTAAACATTATGAAGTCACTAAGTATATCTGAAGCATTAAAATTATACATATTGTATGGGAATATTTACTTTAACATTCCTTTGTTCTACTGAGAATTCAGGGTCCCAAATCGACTCATTAACTCAGCTCCCAAAAAGGTAATTGTAAGACATAATTGTCTTTTTGACCAATTAATAACCTAGCTTACTTTCCAAAAGAATTTAAAATAAATATTGTGATGTTTATCCAAGACAATCATTCCCACACTCATCTTACAGCATCTATAGGACCTGTCCTCCTTTTCCTAAAGTAAATTTACATTTGGTTTTCATAACAGATTTTTTTTTCAGTCTGGAATTTGATAAGCTTATCAACTGAAGATAAAAATTCAAACTCCAATTTCACAAACTGGCTAGAAAATTCAATGTCATTCCAGGGACAATAGAAATACCAATAGCATCAGCTTTATTTGTATCTTCTCCAATTCTTTGTTTCTTTATGCATACGTGAAAAGGATTCCTTTGATTTACATCATCTATTTCAGCAATCAGCTTCCCTGTGTAAAGGAATCCATCAGCCAAATGTCCTGTTACTTCTTAGAGTAAATTTCGACTTCAAAATCTATCCAATCCATAGCAGAAGCTTTGGTGGTAGGATCTTTCTTATTCTCAATTGTTCCTTTATTCTCTCTCTTTTCTAAACCTGTCTACCTTGCTTAAATGGAAAACAATAGCGAAACTATCTCAGCTTAAAGAATAAGAACAGCCAGTTATAAAACTTCTACCATAAGATTATTCTCTGACCTTCTTTAATTTCCAGGTTAAAAAAAAATAAGTTTCAGATTTTCCAAATTCCTCACATGTATTATTCTTTTTCTTTTTTCTAAATCATTTTTTAAATATTTTTTATTATATTATGCTAGTCACCATACAGTACATCCCATTCTTTTTCTTAAACAAACACAAAATCGGGAAAGTTATGCTTTTGGTTCTTATTATGATGAATAAAGCAGAACCAAGCAGAGTAAAAAGCGAACAAACAAAATCAAAGAAACCAATAAAATCAAGAAAGGACTAAAGAAAAGCCACCAAGTCTAACTTTCCAGAGAAGATTCACTCTCAAATATTTTTTCTTTTTTCTTTAGTTATGTCAAAGTTCAGAACAATATGGATATTTTTTTAAAGCAACAACTTGTTTTCTTATAGTCATATTATGATGTGTTTTACAGAAAAGCAGAGAATAAAATAAGGGCATGAAAAAAATAATTTCAAAATTATTCTTTAAGATTTCAATTCTAGCTGAAACTTTATAAGGAGTTTTTTCTTCCTATTCTGGAATCTCACTCCATAGAGATAACCATTCTCACCGTTTGGGCTTCCTTCTAGTTGTTATTACTCTATCTCAAAATAACCCTTTTATTCTGCCATTCCCTGACTTTCGTTTGCTGTTCTTATCTACCGACTTCTTCCTTTGGAAAATTAATTTCCCACCCACGCACCCCACCAAACAAAGCATCTACCCTTCTCCCAATGAAGTTAAAGCATAACGAGTCGACTTTCTATGATTCATTATTATGACCACAAATCTACATAGATCAGCCACACAAAGTTCTTTGATAACTTTTCCGCAGATATTTCCTTGCTTGGATTGCCCTGTATCTACCTCTGAGTCATCCACACACATCTTCAGAACAAATAAACCTCCAGTCTTCTGAAGGGCTGGGGAGAGGTAGCGGCCCTGCTCTGTCACCCAGGAAGGTGACCTGGGAATCCAAGCTGTAAAGTCCTTCAAACAATTCTCCGAATGCCACTTTACACCCTCCTCTCCTAGAGGTTTCAGCTTCCTACAAATTCCTGTGGCTTTCTGGAGTTCTTAGAGAAGTTGGCTCTCCACCCAGTCTTGGGTTTCAACCTTATTCATACTGCTAAATCAGGTGTCGCTCATCTGCTTTCCAATCTTTGTTGACATCTTTTGTCTGTTGTCATTTCCTCCCTCTCCTTTGTTCTTGTGGGTTTGTTCCTTTCTAATCCTTTGATATCCTTTCAGTGTGGTTTATAGAGGGAACACAAATAAATGCATCTGTCCAATCCACCATGATTAACCAGAAGTATTTGTGCTGATTATTTGTAAAGCATGATTTTCTTTTCTTTTTTTTTAAACATAATCGCACCCATTTCTCTTTGTCCATTCCAAGTTGTCTGCAGGCAAGTCCAAAGAGCTAATTGGATTTTTTAAATGGAGACAGCCTTCAGTCCTAAGTAAAACTGTAAAGTAGCTGAAATTCGTGTTCAGTGTTTTTAGCCTCCCCATTCTTTTGCCATTTTCCCCACTTGATGGCACCCTTCTCCATGATCCATTATCTTCGTGTTTTCTTTGTCTCTCACTCCCTCCCTCCCCCTGTCCTCCTCTCTTTCTCCCCCTCCTTTTCTCTCTCTATCTCTCTATCTCACTCCAAGAAACTAGATCTAGGGGCAGGAAAGAAACAAATGAGTTTATTCATACTAGGGTGTAAATGATTGACATCATTAAAAGTTGTGTCCCTGGACATTAATACAAGGAAAAATTCTAAATGGAAATAAAGGTAAACTGAAATGTTCAAAGATATATTTTGGAAACTCTCTGGAAGCAGGAATGTTTTGCGAGAGGAGCAGAGTAGAGTGAAAAATGAGGCAGAAGGGACAGAGAAAATAAAATACAAGGGACCAACAGGAAAAACAGATTGATGATAATGTCCAATTTCAAGAGATCATTTCCTATTTTTCTTCCTATATACGCAAATCTGGAAGAAGCCAGAATTTAAAAAAAAAAAAATTAAGGAAACAAAATTCTATATACTGCAGAAACTATGACAAGAGACACGACACTGTGAAGGTACAAAGACGATGAAAATTCTTTAATGTCTAGTGAAGAAAATTATAAAATAAAAGTGTCCTAAATTCAACATACACCCCTACTTAGTTAATGTTAACAAGTGACCGGATTTTTCCGGTTAGTGATATCAATAGCTAGAACAGTCAGGTTTCAGATCAGGAAAATAAATTTTTATGGCCTACTCTGGAGCAAATAATAAAGGAAAAGAAGCCAGTGTTTACCAGAAAAACAGCACTGTTTCTGACATAAGTAGAAAACTTCATTACAACTAGGCATTATTATGGGGCCTTTCCAGATCCATCATCTCTAAGGCAAGTGGCTAGCACAAGCAGAAAAACTGAAGTAGGATACCTTGCTTTAAAAAAAAAAAAAAAGAGGGGTACCTGGGTTGCTCAGTTGGTTAAGTGGCTGCCTTTGGCTCAGGTCAGGATCTCGGGGTCCTGGAATCGAGTCCCACATTGGGCTCTCTGCCCTTCTCCCTCTCCCTACCGCTCCCCCTGCTCATGCTCAATCTCTCTCTCTTTCAAATAAATAAATAAAATCCTNGTCCCACATTGGGCTCTCTGCCCTTCTCCCTCTCCCTACCGCTCCCCCTGCTCATGCTCAATCTCTCTCTCTGTCAAATAAATAAATAAAATCCTTGAAAGAAAGAAAGAAAAGAAAAGAAAAGAAAAGAAAAGAAAAGAAAAGAAAAGAAAAGAAAAGAAAAGAAAAGAAAAGAAAAGAAAAGAAAAGAAAAGAAAAGAAAAGAAAACAGAACCACTTTGTGAATTAATCTAACTATGCTTCTTAGAGTATGTTCGGATTTCCCTGGAGAGGAATTTTTATTTACTCATCTGTAAAATGAAGAGGCTGGCCTAGATCTGTGGTTGCCAGTGCAAGTATGTGAAGCAACACCTTTCTGTCATTAAATTTCCACCAATTGTGAGAAAATGGTGAGGTTGTCATGAAGCCAACTGTATCCAATTTAAACACCGGTTCGTCATTCTGAGATTGTGTCCCATCTTGTATGAAATAGGGATGAAAATGGATAGCTGTTTTTCTTTCCTCCTCCTTCTCCCCTCCCAACTCCTTCTTCTTTGGATTGTTCTTATTAGTAGAATTTAAGAGTTGATGGATTTCTATTGGTCATGGACATTTAAAAAATGAAAAACACCTACTCTCCATTGATACATATCTAAAGCCTCTTCCAATATCAATGCAAATTAAGTAAAAATGGTCCTCTAGTTTTTCCTGCACCAGCAGATCGCAGCATAGTTCTTTTAAACCTTGGTCTTTTTCTTACATTGTTATACCTCTTTGTTGGTCTATATTTAAATTATGAGAGAAAAAGTAATTTAATTCTTTTTTTTTTCTTTTAAGTAGGCTCCATGCCCAACATGGGGCTTGGACTCACGACCCTGAGATTGAGAGTCACATGTTCTACAAACTGAGCCAGCCAGGAGTCCAAAAAAGTCATTTAAAATGCAACAAGCACTCAGCTGAAGGTCAACTGTGGTAGTTCTGGGGTCCACCTACATACCCAGCAAGGGCAGCCTACAGGACTCCTCTTGAAGATGAAATGACACAGCAAACACACTGTCTACTTCAGTTGTATGTTACCAACTAATGAGGATAGCATGAATGAGTTTCTAAGGCGTTTTGTTCATTTTTTCCATTAGACTAAGAAAACATCAATTGTTGAACAAATGTCCATTGTCCATATTGAAAAATAAGAACAATAATTATCTGCAATGGTTTTGATACATAAAGGTTCAAAACAATGATGCTTTCACCTCGGGTTCATTCATATTTTGTTGGGCATAGACGCAGAGCTCAGGTGGGTAATCCAGCAAGTTCTCACTGGCTAGGTACTGCAAGCAAATACCCATAGGGGTGGCAAGCCCAATGTCGTGCCTGACAGGAACACAGGTTTTATAATTTCTGATCATAAAGATCACTTTTACTCCAAAAGAACTAGAAAAGGATTTGGAGACATAAACTCCTGTCTTAGCTCTGTTCTACTCTGGAACCCTGGTCAAGTAACCTCACCTCTGCACCCTCAGTGTCCTGCCTATAAGTAGGGAGAATAATATCTCCTTAGATACCTCTACTATTATTTCATGACACTCTTGTGAGATAGGTCTAACACAGGAAAATCCTGTGAAAACTACAAAACACCATAAAAATATTTAAAAGTTTGCTCAAATTCAATAAATATTTACTGCTTTGCAACTTCCAGAAACATTCTTACTTGTGTACAGCATCCAAATGAAATACCAGAAAGTACTACAAATAGCCATTCGTGTACATCTATTAGCTTTTCTTTCTCTCACCGGCCTTTATACAAAAGTCTGTGAGTTCTAAAAATGGCTCCATGAAACAATGAATCATGGGACATGACATCAAAAACTAATGATGTACTGTATGGTGACTAACATAGCATAATAAAAAAAAGAGAGAGAGAAAGTAAATGAATAAATTAAAATGGCTCCATGAAGCAATTTCTTTGTGATGGTTAATTAAGGGCTCTGTTCCTTTAGGAAGGCCACCAAAATTTCTTCCCAAACTTTCCAAGAGATTAATTTTTCCTATACTCACTGTTCAGTTTATGGGAAGAAATCAAATAATTTCGAGATCCACAAAACCAAATAAACAGCAGTCAGCAAGTAGTTTGAAGGAATATTAGCAGCTACAAATCCATTAGCACCAGAAATAGGAACCTCCACCAGTGGTTTTCCCAATACTTCAAATATGAGAACTCTCTTTTAAACATCAAAATACCTCCATAACTGAAAAATATATAATGACCAAAAACTACAAAATTTGTAATGCTTTTTAGTGAATTTTTATTTCCCTAATCATAACGGTATCTATATACATTTGAGAATTAGCACCTACACAATAATTAGTGAGCACAGAGATGAAGGACCCTGGCAGATTTTGACCCAAGACTAGGCACCCATTGACCTACAGCTTACCCTCGCCATGTTTTTGTCTTCCAGAAGAGAATAATTAATTTCTTAAGCAAAATGAGAGAAAATAAGAAAAATTCAGAAACGGATATGGCAAGTTTCTGCCTTATTGGCTCTCATTGTAAATCTGGACACTGATTAGTTTTTAATCCAAATTATCTACTGTTAGAAAAGAAATCTTTGCAAGTTGTTGAATCCTTTAAAACTCGTAATTATAAAACATTTCCTGTCTGTGACAGTGGTTCTCAACAATGGCCGATTTCACAACCCCTTTTTTGGTAACAATATCAAATTCCTTCTTGGTAGTCCACTTTGTTTATCTATTGCAGTAAAATAAAACATACCAAGTAGCAATTTCTTACTTCTCATGATCCTGTGGGTTTACTGGGCAGTTCTGCTTGAGGTGGCATGTGGGGCTCAGGAACAGCTAAGAAGTCAAAATGACCTCACTCACATCACTGGCAGGTGGTGCTGGCTGCTGGCTGGGTGTTCAGCTGGGCCTATTGGCTGAGGCCTCACTTCCCTTCCAAGTGGGCATCTCGACAGGACTGCTCAGGCTTCTTCGTAGCATGGCAGCTGGGTTCTACAAGGAGTGTTCCCTGAAGCAAATATGGAAGCTTCAAGGCTCTTAAGGCCAAGCCCCCCAAGTTACAAGGCATCACTTTGGCTGCATTCTATTGGTCAAAACAGGTCCCAGGCCCAAATTCAAAGGAAAGGGGAAAGAGACTACCTTTCGATGTAGGAGTGGCAAGGTTATATTGAAAAGGGACTTGTGGAATGAGAGAAATTGCTGTGGCCACATATCCTCAAATGAAATTTTTGGATAATATAATCTAACTACACACACAATCTTTTTAAAAATGAAAACAGCACCTCAACAATAATTTAACAGAGAAATAAAATGAGAAATAATTCATAAAGCATGTATTTCAATATGTAATTGCTCAGCTATGCCTACACTAAAAGATCTAACAAAGCAGCTAGATTCTTACGTTGACTTGGAGATTAAGTTTTGATTTAAGAAAAGATACTAAGTCATTCTGTAAAAGAGGTAAACCAAAACAGAGATACAAGTGGACACTAGAACAACAACAAAAAAGTTTTAGGGTAAGTAATAACACATCAGGAAAAATAAGAAAAATTTGTATATAATAAGGAAAAATAAGATATAATAAGGAAAAATAAGATAAATTAGAGGGGAAATATTCTCAAAAATGAGCAGGGCCTTATTTGTAATGTATAAACTCAAAATAATTCCCTATGTGACTACAGAAAATATCTGAACTATTTTAAAATTCTACCACATGTTAAAGCAGATATTTGGTTTCCAGTACTTGGAAAAATTCTGGTGATCACATCTTTCACTACCCATAGAGAATATTGATGGATTTTTTAAGAAGGAAACAAAAGAGATTATAGAGATTATAGATGTCAGGGACATATCAGAGCAAGACTGAAAAACAGTAGGCAATCCTTAAGTAAGTTTAAAATGTGATTTTTACATCATTAATTTCTTATTGTACTACAAAAAAATTAAATACAGTTGACCCAGGAACAACCTGGGAATTAGAGGCACAATCCTCCCCCCCACAATACACCCCCGTGCAGTTGAAAATCCAAGCATAACTTTTGACTCCCCCCAAACTGTACTCATAGCCTACTGTTGACTGAAAGCCTTGCTGATAGCATATACACTCAAGTAACATATTTTGTATGTTATATGTGTTATATACTATATTCCTACAGTAAGCGAGAGCAAAGAAAATGTGATTAAGAAAATCATAAGGCAAAGAAAATGCATTTACAGCACCGCACTGTATTTACCCAAAAAAATCTGCATGAGGGGAGCCACGCAGTTCGAAACCATGTAGTCCCAGGGTCAACTGTATATGGAATGGCAACAACATAAAATATTTTTGAATAATATTTATTCAAATGTAGTGTGATTCCTGCGTTTCATGTGCCTCTTGATATTGTTTGGTTCCTTAGTCTGGTAAAGGGATTCTCAAATCTCCTTAACTACATAAGGTGATGGATTTCCTTGCTTTTGCAGTAACTGGAGTGACTGCATTAATACCCTTTTCAACTGTATACAGAAAAGCTGAGACTAGCGCTGAAGAATAAAGCACTCACTCTGGGCATAAAATTTAAAGGGCTCCTTAAATGTAAACTCAGTAATCAAGATCAACAATATGCAATCTTTTAAAGCAGTAACTCAATGTCCAAGAAAAAAACCTATGCTGAACAAAGTAACAAAACTTTTAAATACGCAAAGTCTCTACAGAGCCACTAAGTTTTTCAGTACTTCTGACACAGTATCTTTATGTCACTTAAGAATCCCTCTCCAAAAGGACTTCTAATTTAGGAGGGTTTTTGTGTAGCTTCTTTTAAAACTGTTCAGTATGACTTTCTACTGAAAGGCTACTGATTTACACTTGTACTAAAATACTGACATATCTGTAGTAGGACACTGTTCAGTGCATCTTTTTATACGCTAATAGGACACGGGAAAATTTTTCATTGTGCAGAACTGAAGCAAAGCTTTTGGGGACATCAAGCATAACTGGCCCCTTCGTCTAAGTATCAGTCGTATCCCCCCCCACATACCAAATCCTTGTGTTGACCCAAAATGCCTCACATCTCCAAACCCGCTAGCAGTGCAGGCACCTTCCTGAATGAGAACTACAGGAGAGGTACCATCAAAATGTGAGTCACGTGAGCACAGGCTGCATGTTAAGTGTCTTCTGAAAACTGTCCTGGGTATACACCTAAGGTTGATTTGGACCTTAAAATAAAGTCACACTTGCAGGCTCCCTAGGGCTTTTAAAAATTAAAGAGCTTTCAAGATACAATACTAACATGGGTCCTGCTTTTATTTTTATTTATTTATTTTTTTTTAAAGATTTTATTTATTTATTTGGCAGAGATAGAGACAGCCAGTGAGAGAGGGAACACAAGCAGGGGGAGTGGGAGAGGAAGAAGCAGGCTCAGCCTGAATCATGCCCAGAGCCAAAGGCAGACGCTTAACCGCTGTGCCACCCAGGCGCCCCCATGGGTCCTGCTTTTAAAACTGGACAATGATAGGGGCGCCTGGGTGGCACAGCGGTTAAGCTTCTGCCTTCGGCTCAGGGCGTGATCCCGGCATTATGGGATCAAGCCCCACATCGGGCTCCTCCGCTATGAGCCTGCTTCTTCCTCTCCCACTCCCCCTGCTTGTGTTCCCTCTCTCACTGGCTGTCTCTATCTCTGCCAAATAAATAAATAAAATCTTAAAAAAAAAATAAAAATAAAACTGGACAATGATAAAAGCTTAAAGCCGAAGCAACCACAAAGTTAATCACAGCGCTCCACTGAAAGCTCGCCGAGGGAAGAGAGACAACAGTACCGTCACTCATTTCTTTCTTTCGTTTAGCCACAAAGTGTAATTAAGGGTTATTATGTTTTATTTGGTCACGTTTTTAACTTTTTTGTTCCAAATTTTGGCTTTTAAATTTTGGTAATATATCGTGCATCTCAATAAATTATTTCTATTAATTCACAATATAATTCTATTAATTCACAATAGTAATCAACTTTGGATTTTCAAAAGTCCATTTGTAGGGGGACAAAAGTAGGATTTATGAGCAGGAATGTCCAAAACCCCCATACATTAAAAAAAAAAAATCCTAAAACTTCATGGATTTTGCTGTGGTTACCGATTCTGAAAGCACATATAGATCATACAAGTTTTGTTTTATTTAGGTAGCAGCAAAATCTAGTAAGTACTAAGTTAGTTGACTGAAAACAGTTTCAAGGGCATCTGTGGGCTCTTCCCTTTATCTTTATCTTTACTGGGAACAGATGCCTTAGATTATCAAAACAGAGAATCTTTACTAAAAATATCCCTGTATGATTGATTTTTTTGATAATTAAGAATTAGGATTGGAGTTCTTAGTGGCATCAACCATGATGAGTTGTACAGCTGTAGAGGGCTCCGTCGGTTTCTGTGGGTAAGATTAGGAGTTTGTGAATTTTCCAAAACTTGTTCCAGCTATGAAAAGACAGTTAATTTAATGAACTGATAAGTAACTTGAATTGTCCATTTTTCTATTGTCCTATAATATCTTACATTAGAATTCAAAGACATCTGCAGAGGCAGAAATAATACATCACTTGCTTTCTGAAACTCCTAAAACATGCAGTTTTCCAACTACCTATAAAAAATCTGATCTCTTATTTAATAAAATACTACAGCAGTAAGAGATGTAAACAACTCTTTCTTTTTCTTTCTTTCTTTTTTTTTTTTTTTAAAGATTTTATTTATTTATTTGACAGAGACAGAGACAGCCAGCGAGAGAGGGAACACAGCAGGGGGAGTGGGAGAGGAAGAAGCAGGCCCATAGCAGAGGAGCCTGATGTGGGGCTCGATCCCATAACTCCAGGATCACGCCCTGAGCCGAAGGCAGACGCCCAACCGCTGTGCCACCCAGGCGCCCCTCTTTTTCTTTCTTTCTTTCTCTTTTTTTTCTCTAAATAGAATAAGTCCCCAGTGAGACTTTTTTTAACCTTGTTATTGATTTATAGTCTCAAGACTATTTTATTAGGAAGCTTTCTTTCCCATTTGGGCAATTTATTTTTGGCACAAGAATCTAGGCCAAATACAAAGTCCCTTGAATAATTTCTGGACTGAAAACTGTTGAAAATTGTCTATAAATATAATCTGAATTTAGAGCATTAAGATGATATTAAAATCCTGTCTATAATACAAAGTATGTTATTATATGCTCCAATATAATACATGTCTTTAAGGTAAATTTATAGACGTGCAGCCTTTATTCTGCTGTATGGACAAAATCGTGGGCTATCTGAAGCATGAAATTTGGTGAGTATAAATTCACCTAGCTGTGTCTTCAATAAATATAATAAAATAATATAATATAATCCTTTGTTTATCAGTCATCACTAGCAAACATTTATTAATGACCTACAAAACACAGCTCTTTGCCTCAAGAAGTTTAAGATGTAGGAAGGAATATTGTAGAGAATATACACCTATCGCTAGTTGCATACAGGGTGAAACTTGGTATAGAAAAATCTAAAATGGAAAACTAGAGAAGTTTTAAAAAATATTTCCTAAGTTCAGTAAATGGTTTCTTGCATCCCTATAGGTGTTAAATAAGTATTAAAAAATACATCATTAATGAGGCATCATCCACGAGAGCAAGAAAGACATACCTCTGACAAGAGGTCAACTGTGGAACTCGCACAGCCATAGGGCCCTTCACCTGCATCGTCTCCTTCCAACATCCAGCATCGAGTTTTGTAATTGTAATTTTGTATTCTTTTTCTTAAAGTAAGCCTCCCAAACTGCATAAGCTGCAGACCCCACAAAACCCGGATCTGTCTCAGCGGGGCAATAAACAATATGTGATTTCTATAAGTGAGTACATTACTTGGCGGAGCTACTTCTAAACTCTATAACCAGAAAGAGGTACCAGATTCCTAGATGACAAAGCACAATACTATTAAAACGTCAAGTCTCTCAAAATCAAACTGAGCATTTAAGGCGAGTGCCATCAACCGTCCAGCAGTAGTTCGAAATAACAGAACTTAATCCTGGAAAGGGCTGGAAAAAAATAAGAATCACTAAGAAATTTCTGAAAAAATGATTCACTGAATGTGAGGTGCAGGGCTGAGGAGAAAGAGACTTGTTTTTCCACATACAGAACATATTATAAACCTTCAACAATTTAGACAATGCTCTATGGGTGTAGGAATAGACACAGTGAACAAAACAGACGTTAGTACATGTAAAAAGATTAAGAAATAATGAAAGAAGCACACAAAGTCAACAGGAGAGGGAAGAAGTGTTAGGGAAATGGTAATGTTGCAATTGTTTAGATTGGGAGTGAAAATCCATCTAGATCTTAATCTTACACCATTCACTCAAACTAAATAAAGTAACGAAAAATTTTTAAAGATTAAATCATGTAAAAATTATAAGAAAATAAACACCAGTATTTATCAAACTCGACAGAGGAATGATTTGTTAAGGCTTAGACATGATGAAGTAAGCTACAAAATAAAATATTGACAGAACTCACGGTATAAATATTAGAAATATTTGCACACACAAAAAAACACTATTCAAATTAAAGGCAAGCAATATGTAGAAATAAAATACTTTCTGCAAGTAGGCAAGATTAATATCAACCTTATATAAAAAGCTCATACAAATCTATAAGAAAAGCAACAAGACCCCAAAAGATAAATATGTAGAAATCACGCACAGTCTGCAGTACTTCAAAAATTTAAATATGGATTTACCACAAGACCCAGCGATTGTGTTCCCAGCTATATACCCAAGAGAGGTAAGAATATATGTCCACACAAATCTTGCACGTTAGTGTTCAAAGAAGCAATACTCATGATAGTTAAAAAGCAGAAACAACCCAAATAACCATCAACCATGAATGGATAAAAAAATGTGTTACATCCAGGGTGGCTCAGTTGGTTAAGCGTCTGACTCTTAATTTTGGCTCAGGTCATGATCTCAGGGTCATGAGTTTGAGCCCTGCATCTGGCTCCACGCTGGGCATGTGGTAACCTGGCACACAAAACTTCAAAAAAAGTAGATTACAGATAATAAAAAGAAGGCTGGGGAAGGACAGGATTTTAATGGAAAGCTGCAATTTTTCAATTCTAATCATATAATTAAACAGAGTACAAACCTTCAGGAATTTCAATTTGAGTTTTAAAACACTGAAAGTTCAATCAGGAATCATTACATCCTGCAAAGTATTCTTATCCTCCACCCACTCTGTCTCCTTTCTGACAGAAATCAATGTAATCACACTGCTGTACAATTCTCCTCAACACTACTTATTATATTGAGGCCAAAAACCAAGTGAACACACATGAGCTTCAAATCTAAGAATCAAAACTTGTGTGCTGCTCCATGTTACCTGGACCCAGCCAATCAGAATCCAGTGTTGCCTTAGAAACCCTCATGCTTATTACAAAAATAACTCTGTTGCTTGGTTTTTAAATACCTACTTAGAAATAATTTTTTAAAGATTTTATTTATTTGTTTGAGAGAGAGAGAATGATGAGGAGGGGCAGAGGAAGGAGAAGCAGACCTCCCGCTGAGCAGGGAGCCCGATGCGGGGCTTGATCCCAAGACCCTGAGATCATGACCTGAGCTGAAGGCAGACACTGAATTGACTGAGCCACCCAGGAGCCCCTAGAAATAATTTTTCAAATTTATTGGTAAACAGTCAACATTTCAGAAAAAAAAAAAACAGAAATTTATTATCCTGATTCCTTTTCCACTATTATATGAGGACTCAAAAGAAACTAAGAGAACCATTTCACCCTGTTGTCATATTCATTTCTTGTTCACCAAAACCTTTGGTAATGTAAAGAGAAGAAAAAGTATATACTCTGATTTTCTTTGTCTATGTGTACTGCATTCCATATATTTCATTAGATACAAATGTATTTGTCAGATTCAATTACATTCAATTATTTTATATCTTCCTTGTCATATGTGAAAAAGATAGAAGCAAAACTTTAATGGGAACAAAGAAAACTGGGCCCCAGGAGGAAGAATCCTGTCACTCGTGTCCAGTACATATGAAAAAGATTCTCCCAATCCTTCTGCCACAGGGACATACAGTCATTAATTACGGTACACTGCGGAAAGAGGAATTCCCAGATACTTCAAGGACACAGAGTCGGAATTAACATTGATACCCAAAGACCTAAATTGTCATCATGCTCCCCACGCCATCCCCACCGCCCTCCACTCCCATTAGAATGGGTGCTTTCACAAGGCACGTAATAAATGGCATCGTGGTTTCATGAACCACCCAACAGTGCTAAATGCATAAATGTAGAATTCGAATGGATATACTTAGTACTTGGCACAAAGCCCCACATTGGTTCCTTGGCCTGTGGGGCATGAGCTTCCCTCTGGGAAAGGCCACACAGAAACTCTGACAATGTCCTCTCCTGCCCCCAGCCTAGCTGGTAAATAAAAACAGTATCATGCCACAAGGAGAGTGGCAGAGATTACTGCCACCCTTGAACATACAAAGGATGCAGTGGAGGTCCTCATCATATTGCCATTTGATTCACTGGCCTGACCTTTACAAAAACCACATGATTCCTGGAGGATGACCTATTATTAAGAAGTGGCCTCAATGGTACCTTGGCCTCAAATGTATGGCAGGTGGCCATCTCACCAGAAGGAAGGTCAGAATCAGGTTGCATTCATGTGGGACAGACACAAGAATGTGTTTCCAGTCGAGATTAATTCTCTCACCCCTCGTCATAATATGATTTGAGGGGACCCGCACTGTCCAGATATGCAGAACATCATCGTGGTCTCCTCTAGATGACATCGTGTCAGGGAGACCAGATAAGAAAGAAGGAAAAGCACCTTGGAGGCATTGGTAATACATACGTGATCCAGAGAGTGGGAAATGAACCCCACAGAGATTCAGGGGCCACCACAATGTGAAGTTATAAGGAATCCTATGGTCTGAAGTGCCCCTTCCAAAAGTAATTGGCAAAGTGTTGCATTGCACAAATCCCACCACTAAGAAAATAGCAAAATGCCTGCTAGAGCTCTCAGGTGGCACACTCAAGAACAACCCATTTCAACCCATTTATTAGGTGACATCAAAGGCTGCCAGTTCTGAGTAGGGTCTAGAGCAGGAAAGGCCACTGCAGGAAGTCTGGGCTGCAATGCAAGCAGTCTTGCCATTCAGACCACACGATTCAACATACCCTGGGGTACTAGATGTAGCTTTGTTTGGTAGGAAAAGATGCCTTGTGGAGTCAACGGCAGTTCCAAAAATGAGAATCACAATACGGACCCCTACAGTTCTGGACCAAGGCCATGCTATCAGTAGCAAATAGTTACATGTCATTTAAAAACCGCCTTTGGGGGCGCCTGGGTGGCTCAGTCGTTAAGCGTCTGCCTTTGGCTCAGGGCGTGATCCCAGCGTTCTGGGATCGAGCCCCACGTCAGGCTCATCCTCTGGGAGCCTGCTTCTTCCTCTCCCACTCCCCCTGCTTGTGTTCCCCCTCTCACTGGCTGTCTCTCTGTCAAATAAATAAATAAAATCTTTACAAAAATNCCCACTCCCCCTACTTGTGTTCCCCCTCTCACTGGCTGTCTCTCTGTCAAATAAATAAATAAAATCTTTACAAAATAAAAAATAAAAAAATAAAAAAATAAAAAAAATAAAAAATAAAAACCGCCTTTGGAGGTGCCTGGGTGGCTCAATCAGTTAAGCATCCAACTCCTGGTTTCGGCTCAGTTCATGATCTCAGGGTCGGGGATTGAGCCCTGAGTTGGGCTCCATGCTCAGCACGGAGTCTGCTTGTCCCTCTCCCTCCCCTTCTGCCCTTCCCCCCCCAAACACATAAATAAAATCTAAAAACAAAACAAAACAAAAACTACCTTTGAACATGCTCCTGGACCCTGGTAACAGAATGCCTGACCATAGATCATCCAGTGATCATGAGACCAGAACTGCCCATTCTGAGCTGGGTTCTATCAGACCCACAGTGTTATAAGGTTGAGCAGGCCCAGCAGCAATCCATTGTAAAAGGAAGTGATACATCTGGGATCAGGGTAAAGAAGAAAAGCAAACCACATGGGCAGGTGACCTAAACCCCCATTTCGTCCACCAGTGTTGTGTGTCCCCCAGTCAACATCTATGGCCATACTGGGGGTCAGGGGGTCAGGGTGGGAGGAGGTCTCTTCTGACTGGATGACAAAGGAAGAAAAAGGCTGTATATAGTCCCAATGCGTCAGTTCAGTATGTGGGTGCAAGCCAAAAATAAACAGCAACTATACTCCTGCCCTGCTCAGGAGTGACCCTGAAAGACAGCAACGAGGACCAAGCCTTTCAAAGGGCAGAGTTTCATTCAGGTGGTACCTCTGTATGCAGAGGGACATGGCCCAAGGTAAGAATATACACAGACTCATGGTCGTGGTGAATGGCTTGGCTGGGTAGTGTGGGGCTACAGTGGTAACAGATCAGAAGACTGGTGTAGTAGCAAGTCCTCAAAGAAGACCCCAAATAATTCTGCAATGCCCTCAATGTTCATGTCTCTCTGCTCATCAACAGAAGGGGCTGGCATCCCCTCCCTGTGAATCTGGGCACAAGCCATAACTGTTCTGACCAGCAGAATGCAGAGAAGGACATTTTCAGACTTCTGTGCCCAGACATTAAGAAAGCCTGGTTTCTTCTACTCCCTCCCTCTTTGAGCTACCCTACTGGAGAGGCCCTGCAGGATGAGATGCCATGCGGAGAAAGGGGCCACACGGAGGAGCCTGAGGTGCCAGGAATCTAGTCCCAGCCCAATCTGGCTGCAAACCCATGAGAGACCCCAAGTAATACCAGGCAAGGCATTGTTTTGCTGAGCCCCAGTCAACTCATGGAACCAAGAGATATAATAAAACAGTCGTTGTGTTAAGCCACTGAATTTTATCGTGGCTTATTATGCAACCATAGATCACTGAAACAGAACTTGGTCTCTGAAAATAAGGTGCCTACCTTAACAAAAAGCAAAAACAGGTGGTGTTAACTTTGGGACTAAGTGGTAAACAGAAGACAGAGCTCCTTAAAGAGACCATTAGTGAAGGCTTGCAAGACAGTGACAATGGCTACTGGAGACTGAAGGAAAGGGACCTGAGTATTGTGCACGAACTGTATGTGGAGCAAACACATACACAACACAGTGGTGAAACTGTCACCTGCAGTAAGCGGGAAATAGAAAAGGTACCTAAGGAACTCACAGGTCTGGCTGGGGATATTTATAGGCAGACTGTTGAAAGCTCCAACTGTTTTTGCTTTGCTTTGTTTTGTTTTGTCTTGTTTTTAGCTGCCTGTGAAAAAATACATGATGAGTAAGATAAGCAAAAAAGGAAGCATAGTTTTCAAGCAGAATTGAGAGGGAACATAAGGGAACCAGGATTTAATGGATTTGAAAGCAGGGCTGTCTTTCCAGATGAAGCGAACATTTCAAGGTAAGAAATGGACTCCGAGGGAAAACAAAATCAAATCCAGCACGCTGAGAGTAAAACATGCCGCAGCATAAAGTTCAGACCAAGGATGGAACTAGAAGACACTTTGGTGAAACCCCAGGAAGATTTTAGGTGATGCGTCATAGAGCCTTTCAGCTGAACAAAAAGCCTTCTAAGAAATCCTGAGGGCGTGCCTCTCAGCTAGACAACAGGGCTTCGAAGAATCATAAGGAAGTTGTTCCAGAGCGACTTCAGAGTCCAGTTTCAGAAAGAAGGCAGGTGTGGCTTTTACCAAATGGAGTTGATTATGAGCTGATACACGCGACATGCACAATGTTTTTAAAGAAACTGAATCCATTTGGATGGAAAGGGATAGAGACGGTTCATAATGGAAAGAGGTCTCTGGGCCCTCAAACTTCTATAGATAGTAAGCAGACTAAGAAAACCATCCAGCTTTCCATTTACTATGGAAAAGGAAGGATGACTCTGGGTAGAGGCTTGGGGACTCTTCTCACAGATCAGGACTGGTCTACAGCGAAGGACTGGCAACAGGTGCCCAGCTGGGTTTCAAAGGTGCATGTCTATTGTTTCCGCCTTGGCTATTCCGATTTTCCTGCTCCTGCCTCATCATTGTTGGGTGTTGAGCAAGTAATTTATCTTTCTCTCTCTCTTTTTTAAAGATTTTATTTATTTGCGAGACAGAGAGAGAAAGAAAACAAGCAGGGGGAGCAGCAGGCTGGGGGAGAAGAAGGTTCCCTGCTGAGCAAGGAGCCCCATGCAGTACTCGATCCAGAACTTTGAGATCATGACCTGAGCTACAAGCAGACACTTAACTGATTGAGCCACCCAGGCGTCCCAAATAACTTATCTCTTCTATAGTTCTTTAGAGGAAGAGGAGCCATACCTAAGAAGCTATAATCAAGGAAACACACCTAAGAAGCCCCATTTACACCTACATCTATTTTTTTTTTTTTTTTTTTTTTTTTTTTTTAGAGAGCAAGAGGGGAGGGGCAGAGGGAGAGGGAGAGAGAGAATCTCAAGCAGGCTCCATGCCCAGCACAAAGCCCGACTTGGGACTCAATCTCACGACCCTGAGATCAGGACCTGAGCCAAAACAGTCAGATGCTCAGCCAACTAAACCACCCAGGTGACCCTCGCCTACACCTAATTTAATGATGAGGTCCTGGATTCTCAGACTTCCCTTGTTCTTGAGGATTTTGAGACTTGAGAAGGGCTGGTCAAGTTCTATAGGATGAGCCTCTCCTGACATTTGTTTAATGTTTTCATCATGAATAGACTGGGATTATGAGCTTGGGGAAGGAAGACCATAGAGGTGAAGTGCCATCGTATCAAGGGTACATACTGTCAACATGACATATCACTAGTGATGTTATCCCTGATCACGTGGCTGAGGTAGTGTTTGTCAGGTTTCTTCACTGTAAAGTTACTCTTTCATTGCTCACCCCACCCCTTTCCATATTGTAGTCTTTAGAAAAAAATCACTATGCACAACACACACTTAAGGAGTGGGGAATTATGCTCCCCCTTTCCTTCAGAGCCCACCTTCTCAAATAATTAAATGTTCTTAAGTAGGGTTCTGGGTTCTCAATTGTTTCCATTGGCTTGCTTATCTATTCTTGCATTAATACTCTAATGTCTTATATACTTTATAATAAATCTTAAGGGGAAACAAATCCCCTCAAAATAATTTTTAAAAATTTTAATTGTGGGAACAATACACTTAACATGGAATTTGCCACTTTTATCATTTTAAGTGTAAATCGTGTTAAGTACATTCACATTGTTGCACAACCAGTCTCCAGAACTCTTTTCATCTTGCAAAACTAAAACTCTATACCCATTAAACCACAGGTCCACATTCTTCCCTTCCCCCAGTCTCTGGCAACCACCATCCATATTACTTTCTGTTTCTGAATTTGACTACTCTAGGTACACCATATAAGTGGCATCATACAATATTTGTATTTTTGTGGCACGCTTATTTTACTTAGCATAAAGCCCTCCAGGTTTACGCACCTTGCCGTGACGTCAGAATTTCCTTCCTTTTCAAGGTAAATTCATATTCCATTGTATAGATACAGCACATTTTGCTTATCCATTCATCTGTCAATGGACATTTGGGGTGCTTCCACATTTTAGCCACTATGAATAATCCTACTATAAGCATGGGTATACAAATATCTCTTTGACATCCTGTCTTCAATCCTTTTGGTTATGTACCCAGAAGCAAAATTGCTGGACCTTATGGTAATTCCATTTTTAATTTTTCAAGGAACCGCCATACTGTTTTCCATAGTGGCTGCTCCATCTTCCATTCCCACCAGCAGTTTACATGGGTTCCAATTTCTCCATGACCTCGTCAACACTTTTTATTTTCTGTTCATTGTTGTTATTCCGTTGTTTTTAATGGGAGTCATCCAAATGCAGGTGAGGATTTGATTTGATTTGCATTTCCCTAAATGATTAGTGATGTTCACCTTCTTTCATGTACTTATTGGCCATTTGTACATCTTCTTTAGAGAAATGTCTATTTGAGTGCTTTGCCCACTTTTTAACTGGGTTGTTTTTTATTGTTGAGTTAGAGAGGTTCTTTCTATATTGCAGATATTAACCCTTTATCAGATATACTACTTGCAAATATTTTCTCCCATCCTATGGGCTGCCTTTTCACTCAACTGATAGTGTTGTTCATTTGCACAGAAGTTTTTAATTCTGAGGTAGTCCAATTTATCTATTTTTAATTTGTTGCCTGTGTTTTTGGTGTCATATCAATGAAATCATGGCCAAATCCAATGTCATGAAGATTTCCCCCTATGTTTTCTTCTAAGAGTTTTATAATTTTAGATCTTATGTTTAGGTATTTGATCCATTTCAAATTGATTTTTTGTATATGATGTAAGGTAAGGACCCAACTTTATTCTTTTGCATGTGGAAATCTAGTTTTCCCCTTACCATTTGTTCAAAAGATTATCCTTTCTCCCTTGAACGGTCTGTGCACTCTTGTTGAAAATCATTTGATCATATATACAAAGGTTTATACATAAGCTCCCTAGTCCCCCTCAGTGTTAATTTTAAAAGAGAAAAGTAGAATTCAAACTTGTATATATAGTATGAATTCAGGTATTATTTTTATTTTTAAATTTTATCTATTTTATTTTATTTTGGAGGGGGAGGAGAGAATCTTAAGCAGGCTCCATGTTCATGCAGAGACCAATGTGGGGCTTGATTCCAGGTCCCTGAGATCATGAGCTGAGCTGAAATCAAGAGTCAGGTGCTTAGCTGACTCAGCCACCCAGGCGCACCCAGATATTATTTTTATGTAATAAAAATGTCAGTTTACAAATAAAAATCATTCATGTTTATTATAGATAATTTGGAGAGTAAAATATAAAAAAGAAAAACATCACTGATAGTCTTGTTTTGGTGTATTTCATTCACCATCAAGAAATATTTATAGATCACCTATGTAAGTAATTCAGTCTCATTACAAAATTGGGATCATGCTTTTGGATAGTTTTGTATCTAGCTTTTTATACCTAATGCTATATTTTAACATTGTCCAAAGGCATATTTCCTTTTTTAAAAAAGATTTTATTTATTTATTTGAGAAAGAGAGAGAGCACAAGCAGGGGGAGCAACAGGCAGAGGGAGAGGGAGAAGCAGGATCCCCACTGAGCAGTGAGCCCATGTGGGGCTTGATCCCAGAACCCAGGATCATGACCTGAGGCAAAGGCAGATGCTTAACCAACTGAGCCAACCAGGTGCCCCAAAGGTATATTTCCTGAAAAACATTATGTAAATGGCTATATAGTATTCTAATGTCTAAATAACATACCATAATTTATTTCACCACTTCCATTATAGTGTTGCCTATTTTATCTTGTTTATGATTTCTATTAAAAATAATGTAGTAAATATCACTGTACTTAAATTTTACAGATATTTATTATTATAACCTTAGGCATACACTACCTTGATAACAGTGAAGAATTTCCTTTAAAAAGGAAAGTAAAACTTTGCTCTGGCTTCTTATATGCTGACCCTTCCTAGGATGCCTTTCCTTAGTGGTCTCAAAAACTAGACTTTCCACAACTTTACACATTTTTTTTCCACACAGATTAGATTTTTTTTTCTTTCTTTCTTTCTTTTTTTTTTTTTTTAAAGATTTTGTTTATTTATTTGACAGAGAGAGAGACAGCCAGCGAGAGAGGGAACACAAGCAGGGGGAGTGGGAGAGGAAGAAGCAGGCTCCTAGCGGAGCAGGGAGCCCAATGCGGACTCGAGATCATGACCTGAGCTGAAAGCAGATGCTTAACGACTGAGCCACCCAGGCGCCCCTTACCGCACCTTTTAATCTCAAATCTCATCTTGGTTTCAATGTTCAATATTTATTTTCAGAAATAAAATTTTCATTAATTTAAATGCTATAGTAATTTCTACAAGTTGTTTTTATTTCATGTTTTTAAAGACTTTATTTTTAAGTAAGCCCCAGCATGGGGCTCAAATTTACAATCCCAGGATCAAGAGTCACATACATGCTCCACTGTCTGAGCCAGCCGGGTGCCCCATGTTTCATGTTTTTAAACAGATGGTGGTAGGAGCAGTTTTTGTTTACAGACAAAATTCAAAGCCCAAATAAATAGTAAATTTCCTGTATTTTCTGCTTTAATAGCACAAATTTACTCTTACCAAGTTTATCGTAGATGGTGAGATCAAAAGTGAGGAGTCATGGAAAAGTGATTTCCAATTTCTATTATGTCTCCCCATCTTCATTTGTAAATACTCATCTGATAGGGTTTGGTAGTAAATTTATTTTTGACTTCTGATCTATGACAACTTAAAATTCACACTGTAACCCAAGAATCCATATGTTTACAATTTAAAAGTTATATTTTGATGACTGGGAGAAGGACAAGAGGGGAGTGTTTCTGGGATGTTGGTAATTACTTTATTTATTGGTGAAGATGTCAGTTATAAAGAGTTTCCTTTAAAATTATGTTTTAAGGGGTGCCTGGCTGGCTCAGTCAGTAGAGCATGCAAATCTTGATCTCAGGGCTGTGAGTTGAAGCCCTACACTGGGTATGGAACCTACTTTTAAAAAATTATTTTAAGAGTTTTCTTAAGGATATGAGCCTAAACAGTTGAATTTTTAATGACTTTTCCTAAAAATTTAAGCTATGAAAACAACTGAAAACTAAGGTAGTTACTACAATTTTACAAATATATTCCCACATTATTCCTATAAGTTCAATATGTAAAAACAGAACACACTGATACTACCAAAGGGGCTCAACCTGAAACACTACAAATGAAATGCTGTGCTTGACAAAATTAACATTCTTAATTATTTAAAAGGTTTCAACTTCTTAAACTATTTTCTAATTAAATGTATCACAGTTTAATCTACCACCAATGTATTCCTGCTCTGCGGGTTGTAGCTATAAACTAAACATTTTAGGCCTCGTGCCCACCAAAATTCCAGAAATAAAATTAAAATTCACGTTAGCATTACTCATTATGATGTACTATGTATGCAGAAACAAGGCATTTGTGTTTCTTTGGCAGTTTAAAAGTTTTCCCCCCAACTCTTGTATTGTATGACATCAGACACAGGTGTTAGAAATTTAAATGGAGACATGGTAACCATGTGGCTTCCTCCTAACCCCTATTATCCTGAAAAATGCTGCAATGTAAAAAATATTTTAAATTATTAATTATTAAAAGTTATATGAATATTACCTCCTCTAATAAGTTTGTAAACCACAGTACTTGTTTTGCCTTTTATTGCACTACTTTAATAAGCTTTCCTCCGATTTTTTACATGAAGTTTAAACATACAACTGTTTACTAACAGTATTAGGAACATATTTACATACTCAGATGCTTGACATAGCCTTTTAAATGGTCTTTGGTCTTCAATTAAGGATCTAAACGATCTCGACACATTTCTGGGCTTGGCTGGTATTACAGAACCAAGCAAGAAACTGAGAACAAAATAATGTTCCCCAGAAATGGTATTTATTGCAACGTCTATAACCAACACACATTAAAATTTTACAAAGGCAATTCATCCATAAATATTTAAGCAATTTTTCTAAAATGCTTCCACCTGTTTTATCTGTAAGCAACAGTGAGTTCAAGGAAATGTGCTAAGCATTTGCCCATGTAATAAAATCAACTACTTATATTAGAGGGCAGTTTTGCACTCCTCGCCCCACTTCCATTCTCATTTAATCCTTCCTCTTTATTTTCTGGCCTCTTAAATCCCATTAATCCCTGAAATAGGGTGAAATAGAACATACTTAAAAATTTAGGGTCAAATTTAAAACTGCCACCTCGGCACCTGTCCAGTGCAAACCTTGTTACTTTCTCATGCAGGTGTCTTGAAATCAAGGTCTCAACAGGTATCCCAAATGCCAAACAACAGCCTGGGGTCCAAGAACCCTTAGGCTCTAGATTAGCCCCCATTGCTTGAAATCTATTCTTCTTTCTATCCCTCTTCCATATTTTGCCTGGGCTATTCCAGCCTTTCTTAATTTCTAATCTTGCCTTCTCCCCATAAATGCTATCAAATTGTTTCCCAAAGATACGTTTCACATTAAGATTTCATGTTCTTACACAGTTTTCATTTCAATAAAATTAAGCAGCACAATGAATGTATAATTTAACAATGCCCTTTAGTATTCTATGAATGTTCGGTGGTTTTGGTTTGTTTTTTTTTTCCCTTCATGAGATTTGGAGCAAAATATTAATGAAACTTCATAAAAACTAATTAAAAATATCACCTTTGGTTTTAAATTAACTAATTAATCAAGTAGCTCTATGTTAGAGGAGGTAGTACAGCAGTGTGGAGCATGGGCTCTGGAGCCTGACTGCCTGGGTCAAATCTGTACCATGCTGGTGACTCCTGCAAATTCAGGCAAATTACTCCATTGTACCTTCCCTCGGGTGGCTCATCCATACAGTGGCAACAAAAGGACCTACCTGGAAGGGTTGTGAGGATCGCACACATTCATCGGAGAAAGCTCTCAGAGCAGTGACTGGCCAGAACTAAATAAATGTTAGCCTTTATTAACACGTACACCTGGAGGAAAACATGAAGAAGAGCATAACTACTCATTTGCAGGAATAAAACATCACTTTTCTCCAGACCCATCTTTCAATTTCTGTAATCTAGACCCAATCATTATGAAGAAACTATGATTACTTCTCAAACGCAGCCTATATTTAGAGAATGAAGATAAGGTAACTATTTTGAGAGAGTTTTGCATTTTGTGAAATAAATGGTACACGCTTATCGAATCAAAATATGTTAGCAGTTTCACTTTTCATCTTTCTCATAATTATTTTCTTACGTTTAACACAATCACGCAGTTGTTAAAACACCACACAGGTTTGCTTCCCTTCTGAATAGATGGGAAATGCTGCAGGTCCGTTCCATTCTCTATAAAATTCTGGCACGTTAGCATAAAAAGTAAAATATAACACAGAAATGCTCTTACAATTGTGTCCACACAAAGGCTTCATAACAAACATTTCTGAATTCACCCGCACCGCAGAGTCAATGTTGAAGCTAGGACACGGGAGTGTATGTTTACGCTGACGGGGACGAGACACACGTGGCACGATTCAACATGAGTGTGAAAAAACGTGAAGAGTTTTAAATCAACGTACAGCTTGAACTTGGCACCCTTTAAATACATACATGCAGGCGGCCTCTGACATTTCAGGGGTCCTGACGCAGAACGAGAGCAGCCGGGGCAAGCGGACCGCCGCAGAGGCCTCAGGGGCGCTGCGAGCGGTGGCGGCGGCGGCGGCGGCGCGCGCGGCTGAGGGGCTCGCCCGCCGGGGCCTCTGCGCGCTCTCGCCGTCCGTTGCCCGCACCCGGCACTGCGGGGCCCGCGGGAACCCGGCGAGGCGCGGAAGGGACCTGTGCGGCCTGGGCTGAATTCAGGAAAGAGCGAAGAGGACGACGGCTCCTCGGGGCGTTCAGCGGCTTGAGTTTGGGAACTGAGAGACTGGAAGTGAAAGGATGCGGGAGCTTTAAGGCGTTGGACCCTCTCGCCCACCCACTGGGTATGGGGGTGGTCAGGAAGAGCCCACCTGCCCGCCGGGAGCCGGGGACGGCTGGGGAAGGGGCCTCCAGGGCCCCCGGAAGCTGAAGATCCACCCTCAGGGTGGGCGGCGAAGTGAGAGCGGCGGTTTCTTTTCCCTCAACCCCTGGATAGCGACCTCCGCGTAGTCCGTAGGTCTGAACTCCAAGAATTGCGCAAAAGTTCCGGCGACAAACTGATAAAATTGAGAGCCGTCCCTGGGTGGGCTCGAACCACCAACCTTTCGGTTAACAGCCGAACGCGCTAACCGATTGCGCCACAGAGACTCCGGTGCCGCTTGGTTCTCCAACTATAGCCTTTATGGAGAATTATAAAGGCAGTATGCTAATGTTATTTTCTTTACTGTTTCCTGATTCGTATTCTTAAAATCAGAATTTTCTATTCAAAATATTTAACCCTCTTAATTTTATTTTCCACCTTTAAGGCATATTGAAAAATTATAAAACAGCAAGAGCGAGCAGAATTTCAGATTGCAGCATGTGTTAAAATACCGTCGTTTCTTTCCAACTCCCGTTTGGAACGTTCTGTTTCAGGAAGATGACTATTTCTGATGTTTCTTTCTACAGGGAAACAAAAATTTTAATCTTGTGAGTTGAGAACTTTTCCTTTTGTTTCAAACTCTTTGTCCAGTGTTTTGTTCGCTAATCTTCATGATTTACTGCTGTAGCATTCACAAGGTCATCTGAATTCTTTACTTGCCTTCTTTATTTTTATTTTCAGGTATTATTAAATACATATATGTAATCCCTATTTGTTTGCCATGTACTAACCGATAGTGCAATTATCTGTCGTTAACATTTTGTTACTGGAAAAGAGCACTAGGAAAAAACTACAGTTAACACTCGTTAGTCCCGTGCATTCTAGTTCATTGCTGAATCGCCCTTCGTTCTCCCTAGATGTAGCCTATACGCGCACACATTTGAGCCGTGCCCCTTGAAAGGCACGTTTCGCAGGATATTTATAACCCAATTTGAGGAAAGAGAAGTTAAAGAAGAAAAAAGTATGATTTATGACTAACTCCTGAAAATCCCTAGTGCAGAAACCCTGTTGGCAAACTTGCTACATCTCTATGTATACTCTAAATGAACATTTTTCCTTTTGTGTGAACATTTCCAGATGCCTTTCGAGGTACTCTTCAAAGCTCTAAACACTCTTTTTTTCCCCTTCTCTCCTCAAATAACTCCTAGTTTTCACTTGACAACTCTATACTTAAATGTTTAGCAGTCACTGTATTGCTCTGTCCAGAATCCCTTAAGAAAGAATTCGTTTCATGATTTATAGAAGTTGTACGTGACATGCCTCAGTCCAATCAACATTTTGAGTTCCTGTGGTTTGATAAGACAATTTAAATTGGCTTTGGAACCAATTAGCAGAATTCCTTGAAAGCGCTGGGATATTAAACAGCTGTCAATTCACACCAAGCTGTACCACTCCTCTTTCAACAAACTTTTAGGAGTGCACTTGAAAAATTCTGAATTTGAATTAAAAAAAAAAAAACAAGAAGCGCTTATAAAGAACATAGAGTTTTATTTCATCTGTGATGCTACCTTCACATATGATGATAAACTTCATTTGTATTGTGTGCACCTGTTAATGTGAGCTAAAGCTACCTCACACTGGTTTTCTCTTCTACGAATACCAGGATGAGTGTCCTTTCCCCTGTTATTGTTCCTGTGTCTATTCAGTTAGAACAGACTGCAAGGAGGTACCTCACCACCCCTTCATTCAATATTTACTCTCCTGCTTAAAATGATACTAGAAACAGTTCTGTTCGTGTAAATATCTTTAGCTCCAATCTCTTTTCCTCACTTCAGTCATCATACAAACATTTTAACTCCTAAAAAGAGAGGTGATGAGAAACGGTTGATGAGAAAAACTAATTCAAAAAGGAATATTAATTTGCATGCTAACTATGTGTCTCTGTGAATACCACGTTTGCTTTAGAACTCAGTCTTCAAGTCTGGTTCTGTAGTTGTTAATATTTTTAACAAAATGAATGGCTTTTTCCACAGTTCATTAGCATTGCTTTTTTTTTCCTTTTTGGTGTCTTCGCTTGAAAATACTTCAAAAGAACATGTAAATATTAAACATATGAAATGAAATCTCAATATTTTACTCCAATGATCTATATCAAACATAGATTTTATGTAAAATGTTTCCTTACAAAAATAAAAGTATGCGTTGTCATCTAAATCTTTGTGATTATTTAATCTTAGGCCTTACATCTATGCCCAGTTTTTAAAGCTAAGGTAAGCCTACTTGATTAATTTTAGAAATATATATTATCTTTTCTTAAATTTCAGGATAACCTAAGATAAACAATTCTTATAGCATCGTTAATACTTAGGTCTTTATAATTGCTGAAAGTGAAAAGGACTGAGAATTTTGTCCCCTTTTTGTATATCATACACATTTGAACTGCAACTTTACCTTTTCCAAGAATGTGCCCTATCAAAGAGGCTGACCTGTGTAGATTAATGGGCCTATATATTTTATTTCCTTCTTAGAGAGGAAAAGAGAGAGAGAGAGAGAACATCTGTGCAAATGGGATCCACCTGTCTTAACAGACAAGGCAAGATGGACCACATTGATTAATAGACCTTCCAGGTATCATGAATCCAGTGCTTTCAGATAATGTGCCTCCAGCTTCATACCAGCAGAATAGGCAACTCACAGGATGCCCATTAGCACACTTGTACATGACCTTAATTCTTTTGAATGACTGTATTTCAGAAAGATGGTGACTGAGTAGCTAAAAATGAAAAGCCCAGTCAGAATTTTTTTAAAAAATCCAGTGAGTTAGAGAAATTATTGCCATAAATGGAAGGCTGTGGCATCAGGAAACAAAACAGAATGCTAAACCAAGTGTCACTAAGAACAGGAGAACTCTGAGACCGATTTTCAAAGCCATTGAAATCACATTTTTAAAAGATTTTATTTATTTTAGAGAAAGAGAGAGCATGAGCAGGGGGAGGGGCAGAGGAAGGGGGAGAAAGAATCTCAAGCAGACTCTCAATGGGCAGGAAGCCCAATGTTGGGCTGGATCTCATGACCCTGAGATCATGACCTGAGCTGGTATCAAGAGTCTCACACCTGGGGCGCCTGGGTGGCTCAGTCCTTAAGCATCTGCCTTCTGCCCAGGGCCTGATCCTGGCGTTCTGGGATTGAGCCCCGCATCAAGCCCCGCATCGAGCCCCGCATCGAGTCCTGCATTGAGCCCTGCGTGGGGCTCCTAAGCTGGGAGCCTGCTTCTTCCTCTCCCATTCCCTCTGCTTGTGTTCCCTCTCTCACTGGCTGGCAGTCTCTCTCTCTATCAAATAAGTAAAATCTTAAAAAAAAAAAAAATAGTCCCACACTTGACTGAGCCATCCAGGGGCCCCTGAAATCATATTTTAAAACCTATTTATAGTAGAGTTGAACCCTTCCAACCAGTGTCAAGCTTAAACTATATTTCCTATTCACAAAAAGTATCATTCCCATTCAAAACTGCTAAGGGTCAGTTACCAGTTTAGTAGGCCAGTAGCAGTGTCCAAAACGCTATTGGATCCAAAACACTATTCTCGGAGAATAACTGTCTTCCACGGTTGACTGTTAAGTTGGGTCTACTCACAAACTAAGAACATTAAGAAAGGTGTATTAGAATATTGTGTCGTCTTCTCATCATTTTTAAAATTGTGTCACTTTGTTGGAAAGTTTTGTGAAATTATTCAGATAATTATCTCCATTTTATTTTTAATTTAATAGACATGATTTAAGAGAAAAGGTAAAAAGAGGCAGAAATAACATATTGATACTCTGCCTAGTGCTTTTGATGAAAATTATTTAAAATATAGTTAATTCTTCATGAAACATTCTTTTTGTGTATGGAAATCATTTTTATGGCTTTGCCAAATAATACAGATCTGAAATTTTAATCATTGCTTTTCTCATTAGTGGGGAAGTATTATTCAGTCACAGTATTGGTGATTTCAACTGTGTTCAGACCAAAAGAATCTTGGATCCAGCTAGAAATGGTGGGTGTTGGGGGGAGAACATGGATTTTAGCTTTCTTCTGTCTACTCAGGAAACTTCTCCAGGAAGATAACCCTACAGTTATCTCAGTAACTTTGATAAGTTCTACGCCATGGCCCATTTCTTGACCACGGCACTGTTAATAAAAAAGCCACAGCCCTTTATTTCCCATGATATCTTCACAGAAACACTTCGAGGCAGTAGTTTTTTGCTATGCCATCTACACAGTGAATGTGCCGATAAACTGGCAGTCTTGCCTATCATTCCAAATTTACCTATTAAAAATTAACATTAAAAAAAATCAGAACGGGGCGGGGGCACCTGGGTGGCGCAGTCGTTAAGCGTCTGCCTTCAGCTCAGGGAGTTATCCCGGCGTTATTGGATCGAGCCCCGCATCAGGCTCCTCCGCTATAAGCCTGCTTCTTCCTCTCCCACTGCCCCTGCTTGTGTTCCCTCTCTCTCTCTCTGGCTGTCTCTATCTCTGTCAAATAAATAAATTAAAAAAAAAATCAGAACGGATATCCTCTTTTCACTTCCTTCAAAAGAATAAAGGTAATTAACAGATGCCACAGGGATACTCAATTCCCCAGCTGGGAACTACCTCAGGGTGGGAGGAAAGGGTCAATCAGCTGAGGAGCTCAGAAAGACGGGACAAAACCAGTGTGGGATGAGTTCAGCAAAGTAGCAAGACAGAGAAGGAAGAGCACTAACTATTGCCTGGCTTGGAGTAAGCGTTCCTCTACGTCCTCCTCTAGAACATTTATCATTTCGAACTGCCTAAACCACAGAGGTATTGCAAAATAATGCACGAATATATTTCCTTCACTTTTAAAACGTTATACAGACATACTATTAACATTTTCCAAAGATCTATAATTCTGCTTTAAAGAAATGAAAGAAAAAAAAAATCTTATCTTAATGCAATCAGAAGGTACAACTTAGATTAAACCAGAGGATCTAAACCTCTGGTCATTAAGGCCAAGATGATTTATTCTGGAGAAACACCAGTCACTGTCACAGTTCTAGTGGGCGCCAGATGTCCCAGTAAGGGGAGAGTGAAAGATATAAGGGTGATGCCACTGCTCCCCATTTCCACAGTTCCAATATAGTTTCAGGTATAGGAGGTAGGGTGCAGACCAATGCCCCAGGAAGAGCTCCCTCCTTGCAGCTACTTTCCAGAAAATGAATAGGAAACCTTGAACTAAAGTCAACTAAATCATTAGAATGACTGTACCTTGGAAAGAGCTAGTTCTCAAAGAGCTACTCAATGAATAGTTAGCCATAGCATCTATCTATCTATCTCTCTATCTATCATCTATCTCTCTACCTATCATATGTATGTGTGTGTGCATATATACAAAGCAAGCTCAAATAAATCCATATTTTAAAAAAAGATTTCACAGCACCACTAAAGGATTCACCCTAGAATAGTGTAAAAAGCAAGCGCTCTTGTGTATTTAAAGTATGATTCCATGAAAAGGATATTTTTCAAATATGTGATAACATGAATAAAGTACCAGCCAGTGTTCAGCATTTACGGGGGATGAGCTTATGAGTTTCTGGCCCTTGAAAAGGTAGATGGTGGCCCTTTAAGGACACTTCTACTCTTCTAGCAGTCCAAGTTGAACCTTTGGCATCCTCTGTTTCCTTTCTTTTATTTCTTACCTTTGGTCATAGATTCTACCTTCCTAACTTTTCTCAACGTTCACATAGTCTCCTTTGCACACTCATTCCCACCATTCGATATTAACCCAGTACATTCAATGCACCTTACCTTATGTTTCCTTACTTGCAGCCCGTCTCCAACAAATGTGTACCCCAAATAATAGCATTTAATGAGCATTTACTGTCAGACATATGCATTACATTTATCTCTCATCTACTCTGTAAGGGGGATACTATTGTTATGCCCATTTTACGGATAAGAAAACTTATGCTTACAGTGGTTTAATATTTAAACTCTGAATCTATTTAAACTTCAAATAATTTGTCCAGGGTACCACCTGCTGGTCCTTGTCACTGTGCCTCGTTTTTGTTCCTCCCTCTGTATAGAATACCCTCTCTTTGCCATCTTGCCTGTTAAAGCCTTATGTTTTCTTTGGCCTCTTATAGTGAAGAATTTTACTCTATGAAACCTTTCCTGCTCCCTCAAACTAGATATAATCTTTCTCTCTTGTAAACTGTCTAGTACTTTCTCCTTCTCCAAACCTCACGTTCTATTGTAGCCATTTTTTTTAATTTACTTAATGCCCCATTCTGATTCATGTACTCCTTGAGGTCAGAAATGTGATCCATCTACGGGGACGCCTGGGTGGCTCAGTTGGTTAAGTGTCTGCCTTCGGCTCAGGTCATGATCCCAGGACCCTGGGATTGAGCCCCATGTCAGGCTCTGCGTGTGCTCTCTCTGTCAAATAAATAAATTAAAAAAAAAAAAAAAGAAATGTGATCCATCTTTACACTTCCTGTAACACTTGACTTAGTATGTTAAATAAACATATTGAATAATTGAAAATAAATAATGAAAATGAAAGAATTATAGTAAATACTTTTTTGTAAAATATTAGCAGAGTTGACAGGTTCCTAATAATGAAGCAGACCAAAAAACTAGTACAGGAGATTATCAAGGGACAAGACAGAAATCTCACATTGGTCCAAGAAGAGACAATAGGAGTCCAAATCAGTTGTTTCTAGAAAACTTTTTTTTAAGTTTTTAAAGTTTAGGGGCAACTGGGTGGCTCAGTAGGTTAAGTGTCCGACCCTTGATTTTGGCTCAGGTCATGATCTCAGGTTATGGGATCAAGCCCCACGATGAGCTCTGCGTTCAGCGCAGTCTGCTTAAGGTAGGTTCTCTCTCTCCCTTTCCTTCTGCCCCTCCCCCTGCTTGCACTCTCTAATTAACTAAGCAAGTAAATAAATAAAACCTCTAAGAATAAAAATAAATTAAAAATAAAAATGTTTAACGTTTAAAAAAATACTGCTATTCCTAAAGGTTATTTCAATACAATTAAGGCCAAAGTGGTATTCTAAATATATTCATTCAACAAACACGAATACAATACTTTGTGTCAGGTGCTCTTCCAAGTCCTTTACAGGTATTTACTTATTTGAATTTTATAATAACCTTGTGAGGTAGGTCCCATTTTCATCATCACTGTCTAACAAAGAGGAAACCTTAGAAGTTAAGTGATTTAGCCCTCGACACAAGGGTTTGTAAAGAAAAATAAAGAAATAAAATTTAAAAAGAGACTTAAAAAAAAAGAAAAGAGAGAAAACAATTTAAAAAATAAAAATAAAAAAAATAAGTTAAGTGATTTACCCAAAATCACAGAACTGTAAGCAACAGAGCAAGGATTCGAATCGAGGCAAATTTGTCCACACTGCTTTCTTTTTTTTTTTTTTAAAGATTTTATTTATTTATTTATTTGACAGAGATAGACACAGCCAGCGACAGAGGGAACACAAGCAGGGGGAGTGGGAGAGGAAGAAGCAGGCTCACAGCAGAGGAGCCTGACGTGGGGCTCGATCCCATAAAGCCGGATCACGCCCTGAGCCGAAGGCAGACGCTTAACCGCTGTGCCACCCAGGCGCCCTCACATTGCTTTCTTAACCACTAGGCTATGCTGCCTCTTATTGTTTTATTATTATTATTACACAACAGTTTTTGTACTATATAGTTAAACTTATCTTTCGCAATTTGGAAACTTTAAAATCTCCCATTAATTAATTTTTTTATTTGACATAATTTCAGACTTAAATAAAAGCTGCAAGAGTAGCACAAAGAACTCAATCAGATTTTCCACGTGTGAGTATCTTACTACATTGATTTTATCCTGTTCTCTTTCTTTCTCTCAATATTTTTCCTCATTTGTTTAAGAGTGAATTGTAGATATGATATCCCATAAATACTTCAGTGTGTTTCCTAGAATTAAGGAATTGTATTATATAACCACAGTTCAATGATCAAAGTTAGCATTTCAACATTGATACAGCATTACTAGGATTAGGCCTTAATATATAGACCTTATTCAGATTTCACAAATTGTCCCAACAACGTCCTTTATTACAAAAGAAAATCCAAGATCATGATTGCATCAATTATCATAAGTCTTTTTAAATCTATAACTATTCCTGTGTCTGTCCCTCTTTCTCTGTCTTGCATATCATGACATTTCTGAAGAGTAAAAGTCAGTTTTTTGTAAAATGTCTCTAAATGTCAGGTTGTCTGGTGTTTCCTCATGACTAGATTCAGGTTAGGTACTTTTGCTCCCTCTAACACATTTAGTAAACTGGTCATTGTAACATCAATCTGAAACACCGGTAAAAAAATAAAATAAAATAAAACAGGCTAGAACAAGCACAAAGATGGGTGATATTATCATGAGTTTGGCAGAAACTGAACTTCTCAGTATCCTTCCACATCGTACCATAAGGATAGTCTCAACTATTTAAACAGAAATATTCTTGAAATAATAATTTAAATTTTTATTTAGAAACCCCTGAACTGTATCTTTTTAGTTTCAGTTACATATTCACTAAATAATTCTGATCTGACACGTTATCTCCTGAGAAATACCCATCAGAAAGGGGAATAACCATTGCACAGGGTTGATTCTGATTCTTTGGTAAGATAGAGCCCTCGATGAATGGTCATTGAGTTTTGTAGTTTAAAAACCAAACCTGTTATATACTTGGTTATGAAGAATCAAGTCTTCCACACCTGTTAGCCTCTTGGTGAACAGATAAACTGGAATATCTAAGACTGCAAAACTAAGACTCACATAGACTTGCTGGCATGTGTCAAGGTGTAGCCAAGTGTGCCTCCTCTTAGCCTGAGTTGCCTTCCACTGTTTATATTAGTCAGGATTCTCCAGAGAAACAGAACTAGTAGGATATATACAGATATATAGAAAGAGATTTATTATGAAGAATTGGCTCTCAGGGTTATGAAGGCTGAGAAGTCCCATAGTCTGCTGTCTGCAAGCTGGAGATCAGAAGGCTTGGTGGTTCCAGTCCAAACACAAAGGCTCTAACAACCAGGATGCCAAAATCTGAGGGCAGAGAAGACGGCTGTCCCAGCTTACAGAGAGAGCAAATTTGGCCTTCATCTGCCATTTTGCTCTAGTCAGGCCCTCAACAGATTGGATGATGCCAGCCCACATTGGTAAGGGGGATTTTCTTCACTCAGTCTAAGCATTCATATGCTAATTTCCCTGAAACACTCTCACAGACACACCCAGAAATAATGTTTTCATAGCTTCTCTGGGCATCCCATACCCTAGTCAAACTGACACATAAAAATTTTCCATCACACGGTTCTTAAGCATGACCAATAAAATATAAGGAGCAGAGATTTTTCAAAGATTTAGCACCGTCTAAAATAATCACAAAAATAAAAAATCCTCTCAGAGATAATAGGAGATCCACACACAATTCAACCAGTGATCTCAACAGAAACATTGTGCTAAGTGCTCCCTTTCGTCAAAACAAAAAAAGAGTTTGTGATCTTTTTCCTTAGGGAAAAAAAGTGTTTCCTTAATTTAAGGAAAAAGATCTTTTCTTAACTTCTTTAAAAGTTGTATTTAAACAATCTGTTACAAAGGTCTATGGCAGTCCAAGAGAATTATTTTTCCCCCTTCTTGTGAGTATCTCCTTGCTCTCCTATTTTCTTTACCTATGGAATATTTCTTACACTTTTTTTCCCAATTAAGTGTATCAATAACAGAAATACAAAGACTAAAATTGAATCAACAGATTCTATCATGCTGGAGTCAAGAAATTTTTGGCTTCTAAGAATTCTTATATTCAGAATAAAGGCATTTTAGATCCTTAGTCTAAGTCCACAGGATAAACAAATATTTTTTTCTAAAATTAATAAATTGAAGGGTTTTGTCTGAGATTAAATGCTATCGTCTAGGTTAGATTAACATTAAGTATTCTAACAATAGTTATTTGAATACCTCAGTTCATAATTGACTTTTTTTTTTTTTAAAGTAGGTGCAATACCCAACATGGAGCTTAAACTCAATGACCCTGAGATCAAGAGTTGCCTGCTCTACAGACTGAGCCAGCCAGGTACCCCCATAACTGGCTTTTCAACTGCTTCACAGAATACACAGAGAAAGAGATTGCCAAAGCCCACATCATCAACATAAGTAGAATTATATAAAAGTTCCCTGCCAGGAGCATTAAATTTAGATTTATGCATACAATTTAGTTATTTTAGATGGGAGACGTTGACATGAAATTTCCTTTTCAAAAAGTTATGGAAGTGGGGCACCTGGGTGGTTCAGTCAGGTAAGCATCTGCCTTTAGCTCAGGTCATGATCTCAGGGTCCTGGGATCAAGCCCTGCATCAGGCTCTCTGGCATTGGGCTTCCCGCTAAGCAGAGAGCCTGCTTCTCCCGTCCCTTCTCTTGCTCCCCCTGCTTGTGAATTCTCTTTCTCTCTCTCTGTGTCAAATAAATAAATAAAATCATAAAAAGTTTTGAAAGAAAATCCAGACTCAAAATCCCTTGAATTGCCAAGGAATTTGAGAATAAGAATTTCTTCAGTGCAATTCACTTAACTGTTTTGGAATGTAGTTGTGGTACTGGCATAAGCATAGGCATAGAGATCAATGAAATAGAAATGAGAACCCAGGGGCGCCTGGGTGGCTCAGCGGTTGAGCGTCTGCCTTTGGCTCAGGGCGTGATCCCGGCGTTCTGGGATCGAGCCCCACATCAGGCTCCTCCACTATGAGCCTGCTTCTTCCTCTCCCACTCCCCCTGCTTGTGTTCCCTCTCTCGTTGGCTGTCTCTATCTCTGTTGAATAAATAAATAAAATCTTTAAAAAAAAGAAAAGAAAAGAAATGAGAACCCATACATCTGTGGCCAAATGCTTCTCAAAAAGGGTGTAAACATAATTCAATAGGGAAAAATTAGTCTTTTCGACAAATGGGACGAATACATATCCACATGAAAAAAGATGAAGTTCGATCCCTAACTCACACCATATATAAAAATTAACTCAAAATGCATTAAACACATTAATGTAAGAGTTTAAAACTGGTAGGAAAAAAAAACATTGGCCATAATTTTTATAACCTTGGTTTAGGCAATAATTTCTTTTTTAAAAAAGGCACAAGCAATGAAAGAAAAAAGTAGGTAAATTGATGTCATCAAAATTTAAAACTTCTGTGCTTCAAAAGACCCTATCAAGAAAGTGGGGCAAAAAACCCACAGAATAGGAGAAAGTATTTGTAAATCATATATCAGATAAGGGTTTAACATCTGGATATATAAAGAAACCTTAAAATGCAAAAATAAAAAGAAAAATAACCCAATTTAAAAATGGGAAAGGATTTGTAGACATTCCTCCAAAGAAAATATACAACTGGTCAACAGATACATGAAAAATTGCTCAATTTCATTAGTCACTAGGAAAATGCAAATCAAACTGTAGTGAGCTATCACTTCATATATACAATATGGCAATAATAAAAGAGATGGAAAATAACAAGTGTTGACCAGGATGTAGAGAAATTGGAACCTTTAAACATTGCTGGTGGAATATAGAGTGAGGCAACCACTTTGGAAAAGTTGATAGTGCCTCAAAATGTTAAACATAGAGTCATCATAAGACACAGCAATTCCACTCCTAGACAATTGGAAACAGCCACACAAAAACTTGTAGAATAATGTTCATAGAAACATTATTCATAATACCTTAAGGGTGGGAAAAACCTAGTCCATCTGTTGATGAATTGATCAACAAAATGTGGTATGTTGAGTTAATGGAATACGATTTCACCATAAAAAGGAAAGAAGAACTAATACATGCCGTAAGATGAATGAAACTTGAATACTTTATGCTAAGGTTGGTTGGTTTGCTTGTTTAAAGCTAAGGGAAAGAAGTCAGACACAAAAGACCACATAATGTACGATTCCATTTATATGAAATGTCCAGAATTAGCAAATCCATACGGACAGAAAGCAGAAGCCAGAAACTGGGGAAGGGAGGAATGGAGGGCAACTCTGATGGGCATGGGGTTTCTTCTGGGGGTGATGAAAGTCATCTGGAATTAGATAGTGGCAGTGGTTACACAACTCTATAAATGTACTGAATTGTTCACTTTAACGGGGTGAATCTCCTGTTATGTGAATTGCATCTCAATATAAATAAATAAAAACAGGAAGCATAACCATGCCTTTGAATTGTTTACTAGTGTGGAAACAAAGCACAGAGAATTAGCTAACATTGCTGAAAATTAGCAACAGAATCTGCATTCTGATTTGCAAATCTGTGTCTTTTAATCTACTAATTCACTGTGACAAGCTGGATCTAACCCAATTCCCATGCTGAAACTGTCATGTAGTTTCCAGTTAATTGTTGAAATTTTCTGACAAATTCGGCGGGAAACATTTCCCTGCCTGCTCACTATGCAAAATGTAGTGACTTGATATTTAAGTTTACTTCTGTATCTTCAATTCATTTAGGATCAACTTTTAAATTAATTAGTATATATTGATTGGCTACCTAGCCTATGCCCAGTACTGTGCACATGGTTGGAAACGTAGAACTCAAGCTCAGAAAGTCAGGGAACTAGAAATATAAATTGAGAAATCATGGGTCTGTGGGTGCTGGTTAAAGTCCTAAGATTGGATGGAATTGCTTAGAAAGAGCAAGCAGAGAGAAGGAAGGAACTAGCAAGGAACCCTGGGGATAGATGTTTCAGAGTGGCCAGAGATCATTCTACTAGTGACAAGCGCTGATAAGAAGAGGTTAGTGAATATAGAAGTTGGAGAGAGTTAACCTGTCTGATGCAAAACATTATATCTTATTATGTTACATTGTTATTATTTATTTATATGACTGTCTCCCTTGCTATTCCCTGAGCTCCTCAGGTTTCTGCCTCCCTCTACTGCAAAAAGGTATTTAGATAAGTCACCAAGACCCTCCAAATTGTCAGATGGCACGGCCTTTCTCCAGTCCTTATTTTATCACTGTCTTGCATTTGATACTGCAAACAGACCATTGCTTTATTTTTTCTTAAGATGTGGGCATAAAAATGGTGCTTCTTTCCTGGGGATCCAGAAAAGGCTCTCATTGGACATAGGACTTAGGTGGCACCGCGCAGAATCCTCCCTTTATCATATGCTATTCATCCTCCCTGCTCCTTGCCCTCACACCTCACCTCCCACAGTCCCCATTGCAGAATGAAGCCCATGCATAGTTCTCTGTGATTCTGCCTCTGAGAAGCTCTACTCAGGGGGCCCCAGAAGAGGAAAAGAACAAAGACAAAAACAAAACCATCATATCTAATACAACAGAATAATAGTGGGGGATGAGTCTTGGCTTCATCAAAACAGGTTGCCTTACACAAGCTGTGTGACACCTCTCTCCATTCCAGCTCCTTTGCAGGATCCTCTTCCTCTGTTGACTCTCCATACGGGCGTGCTTCTTCCAGTCTAGTCTACAACTCATCCTGAGGAAGCTCATTTACTCTCATGTTGTCAACTCAACATATTGATGCTTACCAATTTATATTTCTTTTTCAGATCTGTTCCTGAGGTCCAACACGATATAGCCATCTTGTCCTCATAGACATCTCAAATTCCATGAAAAAATGGGAAAAAAAGGAACTCTTCCTCCCAAGATATGTTTTTCCTATATTCCTACTATCATGTACCCTTTAACCCAACCTTACAAACTAGGAATCACCCTGACTCTTTCTCTCTCCCAAAACCAATTGATAAAGTGATCCTACCCATTCTACCACCGTAACATATTTCAGATCCAATAACATACTCATTAGTTCACCTCCTTTTATATCCTGCTCATTTCTTTCCTACACAGCTACCATTAACTCATGGTCTCCCTACCTCCTATCATGTTTTTACTCCAATCAACCCTTCAATCCACTTGGAAGAGTGATCTTTCTAAAACACAAAATTGAATATTTAATTTGCCAAATGAAAAAAAAATTGATAACCTATATCATGGTTCCCAAAGTGTACACTGAATCACCCTAGGGTGCCATAGTGAATTCATGGCATTACAGCAGGGTATTTTTAATTTTTGAGGAAAATTCAACAATATTAGACACCATACGAACTACCAGTATCATGTCATTTGAACATAACTATGTTGTATAACAATGAAGAGAACTGTTGGGTATTTCCTTTGGTCTGGGGCATTATGAAAAAATTATGGAGACACTAAAGGTACAGTGAACTAAGGAAGTTTGGGAATCTATGACTTACCGAATGTGTTCAAGCCCCTCAGCATAGCATGAACTGGCCCTTATCCACTTCTCTAGCCTCATTTCTCTCCTTGTCATGCCTTTTCTTCTCCCCTAGTCCCACTCTACAACTCAACCAAATTGGCTTGTGTCTCCCCAAATATGTCCTTCCTGCCATCCTGAGTGGTTAGGCTCTGACATCCAAGAGAGTTAGAGACATGGTCTACCCAGGGTCTAGGAGTGAGACCTGGTCCCCTCGACAGAATGCAGGATGAAGTAAATAAACCAGGGAAGTCACTCCATAATCCCTGTAGTGGGTGGATTCTGTATGAGTTGGATAATCTGAAGAAAGAAAAGAAAGGAAAGAGAAAGAAGAGAAGAGAAAGAAGAGAAGAGGAGAAGAGAAGAGAGAGAAGAGAAGAGAAAGAAGAGAAGAGAAGAGAAGAGAAGAGAAGAGAAGAGAAGAGAAAGAAGAGAAGAGAAGAGAAGAGAAGAGAAGAGAAGAAGAGAAGAGAAGAGAAGAGAAGAGAAGAGAAGAGAAGAGAAGAAAGGGAAGGGAAGGGAAGGGAAGGGAAGGGAAGGGAAAAATTGGCTGGCTATTCTTTGGAATTCCACTTATATCTGTCAGGCCAATAGAAGAGGCCAGCCCTCCCCTGGTTCCTGTCCTGCTCCCCATTTTCTGTAGACATCTGTATTTTTCTAGGGTGGGAAACAACCAGCAGTGAGATTGTTTTTGTTAATGGGTGTACCACCCCCTTCCCTTCCTTGAAAAGAAGCATAGCACCTGAGTGACAGAAATGACTGCTCCTTTCTTTGTGCCCTATTTTATTTCATTCTATCACAGACATTCTTTTGCACTTACCTGTTCACCTGTCTCCTCCACTAGACCATAAACTCTTGGAGGGCCAAGACTACACATGATTCATTGCTATATTCTCTTCACCTAGCAGAGAGTCTGATACATAGTAAGTGATGTGTGAATATTTGATGACAGGTGGGGATACTCATCACTATACAAAGGAGAAGAGTGGATATTCGATGAATGTATAAATTCCAAGGAGGGTGTTGTTGAGCCCCACAAAAAATTCAAGTAAATTAGAAAATAAACATTGTCCATTAGGTGCAAAAGCCTAAAGGTCACAAATGACATTAAAGATGTTTCAAGAGAGTGGCAGGGACAAGCTGGTTTGCAGGCGTTGGGGAATAAACTGGAATATGTGGCAGACAGTGTTTACTGCTTCCCAAAAAGTCATTTCCCCATTTATTCCTTGCTAAACACAACTCCAGTTTTATTTAGGTATGGAGAAGATTCTCTTTGATGTAGAAATGCGGGCCCAGCCCCTAACCTAGGGGTGATAATATGATAAAGTGCTGGCTGATGATATGTAAGGGGAAATCCTTGAGTGGGTTATTTTGGAAAATATTTTACCTCCTTGAGAAGAGAAAAGCTCATGAAGAATAGGCTTTCTGCCTGCCTTCCCACCTTTGAACCCAGTGTGAAGATGTGATCCCTGAAGTTATGGCAGCCATTTTGCAACCACGATGTGAAGGTCAAATGAATTGCAGCAGTCTGACATCACTGAACCCGAGACAACACCAGCAATCTTCACCTACAGATTTCTTGTCACATAAGAAAAATAAACTTCTATTTTAGCTGGGTTTTCCATTACATTCTTATCGACACAGGAAGAAGGAAAAGAGAGACCGCAAGTACAAGACCACTCTTTTAAATGGACATACTACAAATAATACAGATTGGCAGTTACAGGACACAGAGGTTTTTTGACAGCGTTTGGAAATGAGGCTGGAAATGCAAATGAAATGAGGTTGCAGGGGACTCTAATGCCCTAAAAGAGACTTGGGCTGCAATTTTGTTGGTAATAGGGAGTCATAGAAGGTTTTTGAGTAGTTTTGGAACTTTCAGAAGATTACTTTGCCAAAATTAGCAGGATCCACATGTGCCAAAGAATGATGCTTCTCTTTGTCTAACTTTCTGACCTTTATCTGACATGATTGTAATGGCAATGCCCACTGTGTGACTCACTTGGTGTGTAAACCCCCTCAGTTCACACATGAGTGAGCCAAACAATAATCATGTTGCTTTGTGGTGCTTGTTGACCTAATACAAAGTCTCAAAGCAAATGAAATGTTACATCATTTCAGTGCTTCCATGATATGAATAGTCCCAGAGGAAGTTACAAGTAAACAAAACTTCTGTTAATGAAAAGTAGTGATGGTAGAAATAAACATTGTATGAACTCTTGCCATATAAAATGAGAAAATGAGACCACATATGTACTTCCAAAATACCTATTCCTGATATTCAATCTGCACAAAAATACTAGACGTGCCTAAATAATAAATCTTGCATGCTAGGCCTGAAACTGTTAGATTTTTCAAGAGTGTTTCTATAATGGTACAGAAGGGTTTTAATTTGCTCACTTTTAGAAAACATCTTTAAGGATGTCATCACATAAGAATAAATGCTCTTATGGTGATTCATAGTTTCAAACATGTTTCTCTCTTCCCACTAAATCCACTCAGAAAGCAAGTGTACAACAGAGACACACCAAACTGGGGGGAAATCTTTGCTGTGAACATCATATAACATTCAAAGACTATACAGGAAAAATACTGGGGAGTGTTTAGTTTGTTGTCATACGTGTGAATGCCACCTTACAAGGATTATTATGGGCGAAGAAAAAGAAACGTGTAATTTTTTTGGTTTTTGGACTAGGAATTAATGTTAGAGAATTTTAAATAAATTGTAACAAACATAGAAATGTACAAGGAACAAAAAGGGAGAACATCTTGCTATTGTTGCCTCTGACCATTTTACAAAGAGACACCCCCTTTGGACTTCTTCCTATTCCCCTCCTTCCTTTTTTTCCTTCTCCCTAAAAGGAAATCACTTTCTTTGAAGTCAGTATGTAGTCTTCCTGTTAATAGTTTACTTATATGATACGCAATTTATCATTTCCTCTATGGATTGTGCATTCTTAACCTTTCCTTACTCCAAGATCATGAAGATATTCTCCTGTATTACATTCCAATATTTTTGAAGTTCTATTTTTTTTTTAATTTAGGTTTTTAATCCATCTGAAATTTAATTTATGAATGGAGGCAGGTCATGATCTAATGTTATTTTTTTCAAAATGAATTTTTTAATGAAATAAAGAATTAATCACTCCTTTATAATCTGTAAACTCCTCAACAACAGACTCTAAGTTTTACCTGAATCCTCCTCAATATATTGCCTCGGTGGACTTTGAACATTACCGGTACTTCATATATACATACCTATTTTGGATAACTGATACGTTTTTCTAGCCTCTATTGCTTAGACGATATACAAAGTTGTCCATCTAGATTAATCTGAGTTGTGCGTTAATTTATTCCCCCTGAACAGGAAATAACATCTTAATAGGATTAACTTGGTATAAGTATTGAATCATTCCAATCAAACTAAAGGGTACTAATAACTTCCCTAACTTTGCCCATTTTAAGAAAGCTTGTCTGGAAAAAGCAAAAAACAAAAACAAACAAAAACCCACCTACCCTTCAAGTTAGATTCATCTTATTTGTTCATCTATGAGGAGAAAAGCAAAACAAAGCAGGACCCTGAATTAAAAACAAGTTTTAACCTATTTTTATAAAACTTGTAAGTCAACTATTTTAGTTAGAAGAAAACATGTGCCAAACTCAATTTGATAAACATAGTTTGAGGTTATCAATCTACAGATTTAGGCTCCTCAGAAGGCCTAGTTACATTGATTTAGTTCTTGCCAAGACCTGTTTCCTCTCTCCTTTCTTTCACAAAGAAATAATCTGAAAGTGAGATATGTAACCGAACTATAATCAGAGGCAATTAATGAAACCCAAGGAAGGTAACTTTTAAAAAGAAACATTCTAAGATTCCTTCAAAAAATAATTTCCTAATACATTTTTTTTTAAGTTTCCTTCTAAAATTTTGATCTTTTCAAGTAATTCCAGGAGCATTAGAGTTACATAAGGGATGAACATTTGTGTTTTGTTTTGTTTTTTCCTGGAGGATATGGTTCTGACAGACCACAGTGAGTAGGTAAAACTAGCAGAAGAACATGAGAATGCACTGGAAAAAGTCAAGAAAGTGAAATACAGTTGGTTTAAAAACATATTGGGAACAAAATCATTTGATTTTGAATCATTTAATCTTTTTACCCAGACTAAAAGAGGCACTTAAATCAGAAAATGATGTCAATGCTTTCACATTTGTGCTGACTTTAGTCTTTCACTTGCAACAGCCTCTCTCAGATGCTCCTTATGTAGAACGCAGGCAAATTCCTCCCAGGCAAAAGCAAAAAACCGAACCAAACCCAAGAGTCGCCACTGCGAAGCTTAAGTACGATCAGGATATACCACCTTCTGCTTTATCTTTAATGGAGCAACGTATTTCTCATTGTTTCACAGAATAGCGCTTAGAGACCTTGAGCTTCAAAATCATAAAACGTCTACAGAAACTATCCAAGGACCTCAGTTTGGGGGCGTTACCTATTCCAAAGCATTGTCTCTTGAAAGAGTTCATCCTTTTTTTTTTTTTAAAGGGATCAAAGTCAGCTATGAGTGTAAAAGAAAAAGTAATTTAAACCGAAGAAGCTGATCCCTAAAAACATAACTATCTTAGCGCCTGGGGTTCCCTCTGGTCAAAATAAAACAAGAAAAAATATGATTCCCATTGCTGCCTTCTTTGCATGCTTCTCTTAAAACTGGCCTTGGAAGTGTCCTGGGAAAATGAGATTCAGATTCCGTATCTACCCCAACCACGCCGAGCCTTCGAACGCTGCGAAAGCGAAATTCCAGATTCTTCTTTGTCGACTTTTTTTTTTTTCTTCTTCTAAAGGTATTCCCTCGGGCGTCAACCCTGAGCTTCCTCCGGGGCGGCTGGCGCGCGGCCGGCGAGCGGGTGTCTGTCGCGCGAGTCCGGGAGCAGCGCCGTGGGTGACGGAAGGCGAGGCTCCCTGCAGCTGCCAGGCCAGCGCAAGCCTAAGTAAAGGAGATTCTTGGTCCTAAAAGAAAACCTCTTTACCAAAGCAACTCACTACCTCGCCTCACCATCCCTACCCTCCGCACCGCTCCCCGACACACACACACACACACACACACACACACACACACAAAAGTGAGACGGGCGGGGGAGTGCGAGCCCAGAAAGAGAACTGAGAAGGAAAGCGCCTGTGACACAAAATGGAGAAAGAGGAACCGAGAGGGGAAAGAAAAGAAGGAAAAGCGGGGGAAAGGAGGTTATGAATAAGAAAAGGAAACGGGTGGTGGGGTCAGCGATACGGGGAGGACGGCGAGGGAGCGCAAGGTTGAAGGACTGGGCGGGAGGGGGGGGGATCGACGAAGTGAGAGGCCGAGGAGGAAAGGAAGAGGTTCTAGATGCCGAGGCTCCATTTTCAGCAGCGCCATATTCGCTTTTCCTTTCGCCGCTTTTTGTTGGGTTTTGTTTGCAGTGGGTGGACAGGCGCCAGCACATTTCTGCAGCTTCAGCAGCTTTGGTCCGACAGATGGGGAGGGACGAGCGTCCTCC
>NC_048232.1:20211135-20269857 GCF_002007445.2 Ailuropoda melanoleuca
CGTCCACCTGCGCGGGGCGGCGGGGGGGGTGCGGGTGGTGCGGCCTGGTTCGCGCGCTCCCGCGGGGGCCGGGTCCTCAGCCCCTGGGAGCCCCGGCTGCCCGACGCGGCGCCTGGCCCAGGCCGCCAGGCCGCTCCCGGCTGCCGGAAGAACGTCCAAGGTCGGGCCCGACCGGAGCCCCGGGCGGGTCCGGAGGCAACGACCGGCCGCCGCCAAGCTCGGAGCGCCCGTCCAGGAGGCGGCCCCGGGGCACGGGCTTCGTGGTGCGATTCCCAGGGATTTTAGGCGCGGTCAGTGCCTCGAAGCTCCTTCGGGGTTAAGTTCTAGAGCAATTGAAGGCGGTTCCAGAAACAAAGTCTGATCTTCTCACTCCCGACGCCCAACTGCTGGTTTCCGTCGAACTACATCTCGGTCCGTGGTACGAGTGGCAAACGCATCCAAAGCACATTTTCTTCGCACCCTTCTTCTTTTCGCTTCACTTGCCCTTGACATTGCCCTTCACTCAAAGTCACGTCCTAGCTGGCGCCAGAGAAGCCCCTAGGTTCGCGGCGTCCGCACCCCAGCCTCCCGGGCCTCCGCCCCCGCCACTCCCGAGCCTCTGAGGGCCCGCGGGTTAGGTGGACGCCGGCGAGGGGAGGGGGTCCCGGGGCTTCGGCCGGTCTGGGCCCGGCTCCCCGTGCTGACCCGTGGAGGGCGGCCTTGGGGGAGGCAGACATCCACGCGAGACCCCCGCGCAGTGGGTTTCCGCACCGCGCTGCGCCTCGGGCCGGGACCGCCGCCTCCCACCTCCCTGGGCCTTCACTTCGTCGTCGTGCAGAGGCGTGGTAGCTTGAGGCTGGAAGCGACAGACCGTTCAGTTTGGCGGAGTGCAGCAAGTCCAGGCGGATCACCTCAGTGGTAACCGAACCCCACAGTGTCCTTCCTTGGGCCGGTCGGTCAGCGCTTCGCCGGTTTTGCACCTAAAAGGAACCGTCTTCGCTCCTGTCTTCCACCGGATCACTGCGTCCTCCTTTCCTGGACAACTCTAAAGGCAGAGTACTGTGCCTGTCACTGGTCCCCCGAGTACTCGGATAACCTCAGACCCCGCAGCCGCCCAAACTTGACGCCTTTGAAAGTCCCCTGCTGCCCGCCTCCCCGCCCTCGAACCCTGTCACTCCGAGAGCAAGCGACGGCGCATGCCCACTTGCGGGTCTGCTTTGGGCATTATAACCGGGTTCTTTTATTACCATGGCTATATTAACCGGCCTTTAAATTTTGAAATAACATTTAAGTCATTATCGACAAATGATTATTTATATGTCTAGTTTTTCAGACGACAGGTTTACATAAAGAAAACATCTTTCCCAAACAGCAAACAACACAGTTTTCTTTTATTCTTCTATTAGAAAAGTTACGTTAAAATGCAAGTTTCAAGTTACTTCAGTATTAAACTGTTTTCCGTAAGCGAGAGCTGGATGACTAAGCTCAAACATTAGTCTTGACATCCTTAGTTAAGGTGATCTTTTCGTGTGTGTGTGTGTGTGTGTGTGTGTGTGTGTGTGTGACAAATGCTAACATCAAAACTTCAAATTCAGATAGTTATGTAATNTATGTAATGGTTTTAGAATATTCTACAAAATAAGAAGTAAAAATATTGACAAGTTACAGGCCTAGCTCACAGATAACATTTCAACTTCTGTTTCTGAGACAGATAGAAAGGGCTATGGGACATTTTAAAAATTAAAGTATTCCTAGTCTGGAATAGACGTTTATCATTTCACGATATATGAAATTTTAAACTGAGCATGGGGTATAAGACTCAGGCTTATGTTTCTTGGATATACTCAACAGTCTTTCGTGTTTCCTTCTTTCAAGAGAATTCTTACTTTTAATCACCAGCTTTCTTTTAATTTAGTCATGAACTTTTTTTTAAAGTACAAACTCTAAAGCCGTTTAGAGAAGGATATTTACAGCAGCCAAAATACAAGGGCAAATACAGTTTAAAATAAGTTACTTTCTCATCTCTCAAGGATCACTTCCTTCAGAAGTAAAAGTTGGAAGTGGTAATTTGGTAGGTCCTCTATCCACTGTTACATCTAACCATTGAATTCAACTGATTAGGTATTAAGGCCTACTTTAAAAAAAAAATCACTGCAAAGCATTTATTAAACTCTTAAGAGAAACTAAGGTTTCTTTTCATAAATCTCTGTACTGATTAATTGCAATGTAGGACAAAGATCACCATTTAATGTATCCTACTTGCAGCAATTCATGTGCTAGGTAATATGCAATTTTAGAAGAAAAATCAGATCATCTCTATTTGACAGATTTACCATGTAAAAGATGTCATACAGTCGCTGTCTGAAACTTAAAAGAAGAGGTAGAATTTTAAGTAGAGCTCTTATATTTTATTCAAAATCCATTTTAGGAAGATAAGGTAATACAAATTACCTGCAGAGCAAATTTTTGGCAAATGGCTCATTAAAAATGCAAAAAACTAATTCAGAAATGTTCAATATGTGATAGTCAACTTGTAACACATACAATCTTTACAAAACTATACCATTATTGTTAATATTACTTCTTGATCTCTTTGTTTTTCAAAATCTTAATATTGGTAATTTATTGAATACTGTTAAGGCATTTCTTTATATTTAGAATTGCCTGCTTTGTTACTTCGTAAGTCCTAATTGCTTCAACCCGTTGAACTGTTATACCACGTGTCTTTTAAATGGCCCTTATTTGTATTATGACTACCTCTAATTTTAAATATGTGTAATTTTAACATTTTGGGGTACATTTTTTTTAGTGCCAGCTATTGTCATATGGAATTGGCATATGGAATACATTCAGGTATCTTATTTTGTTAGGGCCCAAATTTAAATGCCTAAAATATGGCTTGCAGAGGGTGGGCCTGGGAAAAAAGTTGTTTTAAATAAATATATAAATAAAATGCCTGAAATGAGGCATATACAATGACAGGAAGCAGCAAAGAAAAGAACTTTATTTTGTTATAATTCTATTGGCATTTTAAGAAAATTTAATTAAAAACATAAAGTAAATTCCCAGTTTGTCACAACCTTGTTTTTGTACTAAAATACTAAAAAGTAATACAATTTACATTCTCTAGCTATCCCTTTTTAATCCATTGCTTTATGAAATACTCTTCTGAGTATGCCCACTGGATACCAAGCATGATCAAACAGGTAGATAATGAAATGAAATGAAAAATTTTAAATTATTTCCCTTTTTAATGTTTGATATGGTTTCTTGTTTAATGAAAAATCAATATAGCTCAAAGATTTTAACCATTTTAAACCTAAACTTAAGATGAAAACTTGCATTCATTTATCAAATATATAGAATTTATTGAGGTCCAAGATGACCTGAGCAATTAATATGTCAAAAATAAATATCGAAAGGCAGGAAGTTGAAGGGTTATAATTCTATATTAACTGGGAATTTAGGAGTAGTGTTCTTTTTATTATAATATTATCTCTTGCCTAAGGAGGGCTGTGTATGATACCACAAATGCTAAAAAAAAAAGTGTGTGTAGTACTGGTAGTGGTTGGAGGTATAAAGGGTAGTTATGGAGGTAATTTTATACCTTTTTTATCTACATGTTTGCTTGAGAACTTTTTTGTTTGTTTTCAGCTAAATATTTGACAATACATTCAATGCTTCAGACAATTTCTCAGATAACTGTGAAGACTGAAACATAAGAGAGCGAAAGAATATTGATTGGCTAAAATTTTATTGTTTTTATGTCACAAATAAAAATTGTATATAAGCCATTGATCTTAAGTGTGCTCAAATTCTACAAAGTAATACAGAAAAACCGCACAGTTGTTTACTAAATACAAAACTGTTACTACAATAAATGCAGTATTTTATAAGTCTTTTCAGTGGTTTTTGTACACTTTAATATATTGTTTTAAATTATTTGTTATGGTACAAGTGTTCTGAATTGTATTGTTTTTAAACCTATAGAATAGCCAGCTGATTTTTGTACATTAGGAATAATAAGAAACTACTAGAATTCTTGGTTACTAACAAGGGTCTAAGCACAATGATAACAGAATTTCATAAATCAATTATATGCTCCATTTGATGATTATAAAGCATAATTAACTTACTTGACACCAACACAAACAATGTTTTGTTTCTTCACAGAACAGGCTATGAGCTGTTTCCAATTATTGCACTGAAATGCTGTCCTCTAAAATTAACAAATGAATGAACATTTGCATACTGTACATTGTACTGAAGACAACCTAGAGTGGAGCTATCCGATTGTTTTTCTAATTATATTTTGCCTACTTACATAATTTATTTTCCATGGAGGAACTAGTGATTACCTAATTATTTTTTTAACTAAGTAACTTGGTGGAAAAAACTCCAAAACTAATATCTTATCCTTATGAACAATGTAAGATAAAATTTATCATTTAAACTGGCATCTGGAGATTGTGATTTCAATTCTTAATTTAGAATATTGAGCAAACAAATACATTAGTTATGTTGTTCCTTTTATCATGCCCTTCCTTACAACGATACAGGAAAAATAGAAACAAATATATAAATAATCAAAATAAATATTTTCTGGTAATGTAAAACAAAGTAGAGTCTTACGGGAAGGGGGATTGGTACAGAATTCTTGCCTGCCTTCCTCCCAGGTAGACTTGGCAAATTGCTACTTGGTACAAGTTCAAGAGCCACTGCAAGGGATTTATCTTGCCCAAATGCTTCTGTTACCCATTTACTGATGCCTTCAATATTTTTATAGTTTAAAAGTTAGAACCTACGTAAAATCCAAGTACTGCTGAGGAAACTCATATTCTCAGCTGTTACCAATTATTTATACCTTTGCATGAGTGTCAGAGCAAGTGTTGGTGGAAGGAAGAGAAAGCTGCAGGACACTGAGTAATGGACGCGAATGAGGAGGGAACTTAGGGAGGTGGGAAAGGACAAAGAACAGGCTTAGCGTGGGAATTGTTGAGGAATAGAGACACACTTTCTTGTGCCCAATTTGGCCTGGTCAAAAGTAACTGACTAGGCAATACTCCATTTAACATCAGCATTAAATGATCTATAACCTACTTCATTTTATATTATTCCTTATATCTGTGAAATTAAGTTATCAGTGCAAGGTGTAATGGAAAAAGAATGAATTAGAGATTTCAGGTGCAAACTTGAGTTGAATGTAAAATGCTCAGATCATTAAAGTCATGTCTATAAAATAGAAAGTGAAATATTACTTGTGTTATGTATTTGACAACCAGATAATTTCTGTCTACATAAATCAAAGTAACCAGATGATTGCTAAATTTCAGCTTTCCTGTCAGCTGTATTAATAAATATCATGCCTAAAGACAATCTCTTAAATCACTTTCATAGTAGATTTTAGGGGTTTTTTTTTCCTGCTGGTTATATTAATGATGATTTCCACACTATGTGGAAATTATAACAATTGTTAGTTCAAAATTAACTAAGATGACCAAACTATCATGTAATGGTTCAGTTATTTCAAACATAAACCAAACTCTGATTTTTTTAACAAACTGTTTCTGACGTATTTTCTATCCTGAAAGCAGAATTTAGCAGTTTTCAGGAAACAAATGAAGGTTAATAGATCACCAGTGCTAATTTAACTTCATAATTTAAAGTAAAAAAGGAATTGTTTGTCAAAATGCTAATGGCCTAAATGTGAAGTTTATGTATGTTCCTTGATCTTAAATGTTGAACAAAGCTCATTGAATTCATCCAAGCCAAAAAATATTGAGATACAATTTCTAGTCAATTTACTTATCCATAACTGATTATTCTGGTTTGCAGTTCAATAACTCCTCAATGATCAAAGATATATGTCAGCAAATTAACTCTTATAAATTTAAGCAACTGAAAATCATTTCTCAATGGTGTCATGTTTCTTAACAGTAATTCAAGAGATTTGGAGATACACTGCTGATTTTGGAAGCTGAGTCATGCTGATTTGCAAAGGAATGGTTTAGCTTGTGCTCTTGTCTCGGATGAAGGGCGATACACCTTCAAATATGATAGGTTCAGGCATCTAAGGATTCCAGCTGTTAACCTGCTTCCTGAGTCCAATTTCAATAGCCTGTGAGAGTCTCCTCCCTTACCTGACTTGATTCTGGTTTCTTATTTTGTGGCTGCTAGCTGAATTTTTTTTCTCCTGTATTCCTAACTTTGACTTGACTCACCTGCATTTTAAGCATACTTTCTCAACCTGTTTTTGAAAAGATCCCTATCTGTGTGTGGCTCTGATCCTAGCCTACACATCCCAGGGAAATCTAACACGGTGGCTCTGTATTTCCATGTAGCATGACCACCCGACCACCTGCCCTACAGTAAGAATAGGGGCCTGTCGGTCATCTGCTTACCCGGTTTCCCTCCCAGCTGTGCCTGCTGTCAGATGTCTAGGAATGAGTAGCTGCCTGCTTCTTCAGAACAGACCAGGAAAATTCTCGCCTTTGCAAGAGCACACGTTATGCTAGGGTTTCCCTCAATTTCCTATATGAACTAGATCAATGAGTAATATTTTTTTGGTGGTCAAAAATGACCTCCTGCCAGTTTTATCTGAGAACCTGCCCATTAGTCCCATCTTCAATTAAAGGGAGTAGAGGAACTGTCCCAAATACCTGCAAAGGCTATACTTGTCTTCTTAGAACTAGACCTCCAGATAAGGAACGTGAAGACTATGAAAGCCTTGAGCAAGGCCTCGGCCTCCCTGGCTTCGTCTTCAACCACGTGCTTAAAAACAGGAGCATATCATGACTCTGATTTTACTAGTATCAGATCCCTGAATCCTGGGCCACTGCTTTCGTCTGACCCTGTGACAACTTTTGCTAAATCCCAGCTCATCTGCAAAGCACCCCTACCAGCAGTGCGACTACGGGGAGCCAAAGCCAGATTATGTCCTGACTCGAAGGTGAAATAAATGTTGGTGATTTAATTTATCATGTTTTCTGCAACATAGTTCTCTCAGTTTTTACTGATACTCAACTAATTCTCCTTAGGATTCTGACATTAAAAAATAAATAAATAATGGGTGTAATGACTATTTCATTTCCTTGAGAATTGGTTTGATTTCTTATTCCCAGACGTGCCCAGGTATAATGAACTCAAATGGAGGTTGGTGAAGACCTATCCATAGTTTCTTTTAAATCTACTTTCTAACCTATGATGTTATGTCATTTATTCCTCATCATAATTTATGAGGAAAGTATTGTTAAACCAATTCTACAGAAAAGCAAACATTTCTTCTCAGTTAATATAACAGCTCACATTTAGCCAAGCATTGTACAAAGTGTGTGAAGTACTTTACACATAAGGACTCCGAGACAGGGGTACCATTATTACGACAGGTTACTGAGGAAAGAAGGCTTAGGGTAGTTGATAAAGTGGCTGAGATTCTTAACAATGGCCGTGGTAACACCGTTCTTACTCACCATTCTTACTAATGGCTTTCCCTGCTGTCCAATCCAGTGGATCCTTTTCTATCCTTAGATTGACGCCACGATTGCCAGCTCTTTTTCCTACCTTATTGGCCTTCTTTGCTGCCTCTTCCGTCTTTATCTTAACTCTCAGTGATGAAGTTCCATAAGATAGGGTCCTTTCTCTCTCCTTTACTCTCTCTTTCCCTAGATGATCCCACACATTTTTGCAATTTCTTTTTTTTTTAAGATTTTATTTATTTATTTGACAGAGATAGAGACAGCCAGCGAGAGAGGGAACACAAGCAGGGGGAGTGGGAGGGGAAGAAGCAGGCTCATAGCGGAGGAGCCTGATATGGGGCTCGATCCCACAACGCTGGGATCACGCCCTGAGCTGAAGGCAGATGCTTAACCGCTGTGCCACCCAGGCGCCCCCATTTTTGCAATTTCTATTACAATATTTCTACAGTGACAACATACCTCTATCAAAGAACTCTTCTCTGAGTGCCAATTTATCTATCCAGCAATCTACCTGTTATCATCATTTCGATGTTCCATGGGTGTCTAAAATCATGTGATATACCCAAAGCTGAGTCTTTGAACTTCTGCCTACAGATCCTCTCCTTGCATTCTCAGTGAATGGCTTCACCCTCTACCTAGTTGCCCGTGTCATTGTTTTCTTCAAATGCTGACATCCAGTTTATCACCAAGTTCTATCATTTTCACTCCACGGTGTGTATTGTCTTTCCCTTTTTCTCCATCTTGATAGCTGTCATATTAGTTCAAGCCATCATTGACTTTTCTCAGGACTACTACAATAATTTCCTAATGGGGTCTCCCCTCTGCTTTGCCCCTAAATCTGTTCTCCATCCAGCCATTGTAATTTTTTTTAATTTTTAATTTTTTGTAAAATTTTCACAGAAATGTTACAGAAAATCACACCTGTCATAGGTGTATGGCTTAATGATTTTTCACAGCCGGAACACACCTGTATAACCAGTGCTCAGATCAAGAAATGGAGTTATCTGTATCCCCAGAGACCCCTTCATAATCCCTCCCACTCTTTACCTTCCCCAGGTGACCTGACCTCTTTTGCCATTGATTCATTTTGCCCATTTTTGAACATTATTATATAACTAGCAGTAATGGGTTTGAAACATAAAAACAAATTATGACCCTGTACCTGAACTCCTCAATGGCTTCCTTTTTACTTAGACTAAAATATAAACACATTGCCACAAATCCCAACACAATCTGGCCTCTACCTACTTTCCCAAGCTCAAGTCCTGTCATTTCCCATTCACTTAGTATGTTCCAGCTCACTTGGTCTTGTTTTAATTCCTTAAGTACGCCAAACTCTTTCTTGACTCAGGGCCTTTGCATATGCTGTTTCCTTTTCTAGAATGCTAGTTCCAGCATGGCTAGATTCTTCTCACCCTCAACTTCTCATTTAAGTAACACCTCCCCAGAGAAACTTCCCATGATCACTGTATCTCACACACTTCTCCCATTCTCCTTCCAGAGGATGGGGCTTTTGATGGCTGGGGTGTATATCCAGAATGGCTCAGGTCTCTTCTACTTGGCAAACAAAAGCAGCATAAGAAGATTTTTTTCTTTATTTGTGTCAGCAGCTCTGCACACATATAATTTGTGGAGGTATTTGAATTGGTTAAATGTGGTAAAAAGGCAGCTGAAGGAATTAGAAAAGGAGTATCAGAGGTGGCAGGAGACTAAGTAGAGCATATGGACCTCCCTTATCACCTGTTTTAGATTCACTGGTGGGGAGCAGGGAGACCTCTGGGCTCTTCTTTTAAAATGCAAATATTAAGCCCACCTGTCTGTGGATCACTGTAGTTATGCTGGAGTGGAGAATACTGGGAACCTGGTAGGCAGAGAAGTGTGTGGGAGAGAAGCAGACTCCTGCATATTTGGCCACTCTCCCTAGGACCCAGGTGGCAGATTCCTGGCGGAAACCATGTTCTATGTAAGTTGAAACACTTACTACCTTACATTAAGTATGTATATCACGATCTGTGTGACTTGAGCTTGGATTTCTTGGAATTCCACTTTATCATATTCCTTCGAGCTTCCTCCTGCTGTGTTCAAATAGTTTCACACTGTAGATGATTGCCTATGTGCTGTTGAAATGGACATTTGGGAAGAAGGCAAGTGGAGAGGAGAAGAGGAATGGGTAGGGACCCAACACTGTCCACCTTCCAGAGAAGAACAACACCTATCTATGGGGAAAGGGTTACAAAGTTGTCCTACATGGAATGCCCAATCTTACGCTGTTTTGAAAGCTATTAGGCAAGTCCCCAGTCTGCACCCTCCCATTACACCAGCACCTTGCCCAGGTTTATGAAGTAAGGCTGCATAAATAGTTTCTCTGGAAATTGTTCCTCAGTTTCACAGAATGCTCCACTTTGAATAAAAATTTTTTGAAAGATTTTGTTTCTTTATCTGGCAGAGAGAGAGCACGCGCGCGCGAGCACGGGGGCACACAAGCAGGGGGGAAGGGCAGAGGGAGAGGGAGAAGCAGGATCCCTGCGGAACAAGGACCCTGATGCGGGGCTCTACCCTGGGACCCTGGCATCATGACCAGAGCCGAAGGCAGATGCTTAACTGACTGAGACACCCAGGCACCCCTTGAATAGAATTTTTGAACGAAGTACTTTGTGTGGGGTTTTGGGCTGATCTTGGAGAAAAAATGTCCAGGATTATTCATATGAAAGTATTCCACGCTCCCAAAATGTTTCCTCTCCTGTAGCACAGGTTTGGGGAGAACACAAAAGGGTAACTATTTGCTTACAAAAGCAAATTATCATTTTTAATAACAATTTACAGTATAAAAGATATTAGACTTCCATTGCTGTTTGGGTTTCAGTTGGGCTATTTCCATTTCAAAAAAAGGAGATTATCTGAAGTTCCCTCAACTAATAGAGGTATGGGTCAGGTGAGAGAGAGGCTATGTGGAAAGCAGGTCTGCTCTGGTGTCATCTAGGTGGATTTGCTCCCTTCCTGGGTGTCTCTGGTATTAACTCTTGAGGCCTGTCTCACCATTACAGCACCCGGGGTTCCTCCCCCTGCCTCCAAATGGTGGGCAGGGGAAAGAGGGCGGCCAAAGGAATGTTCTGCCATCAGGGACTATGGTCTGGCTCTTTGTGCTCAAGTCAGTAAGTTGACAATTGATTTTTCTCTCAGGACCTACCTGGCTGTTCTAGGGGTATTTCTCTGTCCCATAATTTTAAAGTCTCACCATCCACAGCAGACTGCTTCATTCACTTGAAATTTTTCATTTCAAATTCCTGACAGAGACAAAAAGAGGAAGGGAGTGAAGAAAGAGAGAGAGAGAGAGGTTGAGAGAGAGAATCTGAATGGCTTCTTCACCCTTATAAGCCTAGTCAGGCCATGGGTCTCTGGCCGGACTATGAATTTACTGTCCTTTCAGCAGGGGCTGGGACAGGGGATGAAGGGGGTCATGTAGTATATGTACCTAAAGTCGGCCATTTCAGGAGGTTCAGAGCATTGGAGGTGGGGGCCAGGAGGAATGATCCATCTTTCGTAGGAGCAACTGTGGTTGTAGCAGACAACGTATTTGACATTCCTAGTAGACCTCATTAACAAAAGAAAAGCCTTAGCAATGCAAGTAATAGGTATAAAACATACAAAGTAATCTTTCTTTTTTACTTAATGTTAAAATATATGTATATAATGACAGTAGATATTTTTAAAGAATACATTCTTTAAAAAAAAAAAAAAAAGCACTGGTTTGGAATGTTTATCTGACCCAGCTGTGGAGCATTATTCTACTGACTCAAGAAATTAATATATTCTTCAGAAGTATTAGTATTATAATAGTCTATTCCTACAAGCAATAAAAAACAGAGCATAAGGGTTGAAGTAAGGGTTTGTACACCTGGACTTCGATGGAAAAGAAGGCTTTGATGATAAGAAGGCTTTTGGAGAGGCTCTTGTATGTTCCAGTTACAGTATTCATAATAAATGTTAGGTATTTCCAATCTTTTCCTGAATTATTTAACACAAGTTTAACCCAATTTTTCCTTAGGCTCAATGGAAAACAGGTGTTAAGGGAGCAAGATGAAGATGTTTTTATCTTCCTTAGCTATTTCTGTAGTGGTGGGAGAAGGAATATTCTCGCATTCTGAATAAAAAAAGATCACACATTTCCATCAACCATAGTTAGCCAACAACCTAGAAGCCATCCTTCATTCTTTCCATCCCTTACCCCCTCTTTCCAGACGACCCTTCACCCAGTCTTGGTGGTTCTACTTCCAAAATATATCCTGAATGTGACCACTTCTCACCATCACCACAGTTACCCGTCCTGCCCAGCCCGGACTACTGTAATAGAATCCGTACTGGAATGCATTCAGCAGCTAACCACAGAAAAATCAACTAGGGTAGCTTTGACAAAGAGGTTTATTTGTCTCTCATAAAAATAGTCCAAGGGTAGGCAAGCCAGGTCTGGTGCAAGAGCTCAACAATGCCATCGGGGACCCAGACTCCATCTTTCTTTTCTATCATCTTTAATGTATTGGCTCTCATGCTCATGCTTGTTGCCTCATGGTCTCCAGATGGCTACTACATTGCCAGGCATTGCATCTGTGTTCCAGACAGGAAGAAGGATGTGGGTGGAGAATGATTTCCTTCAGAAGTTTTGTCTTTTTATTTAGGAAGGGAAGCCCTTGCCAGAAGACTACTCCTCACATTTCATCAGCCAGAACTGGATTCCATACCTATTCTTAGACCAATGAATATACAAAGGACTGAATTGCTGAGGTAGCTATTGTAGACTCGTTAACACAGTTTCTCCCAACTTCCTTCTACTGTGCCTTCCTGTAGATGAGACTGGAAAGCTAAAAACTACATTTCCCAGACTCCCTTGCAGCTAGGGAATGCAGAAAAGCCACCTACGGAGGTACTAGCTGTCCATTTTGCTGGTGTCCCTTAGCAGAGGGAGGGTGGTTCTGGAGTGATTAAATAGGCACTTCCTTGATTGCCCCTTCTTTATGAAAATGATGTAAATCATTATTAACCCCACTTGGTGTTGGCTTTCCTCTTTTTGGCTTTTGTCTCCAGCTATTTCAATAAAGAATATTATAAAGTTAGGTAACTCACAATAAAGCACTTTAAAGCATATATGATTTCCTCACAGCTGATACACTAAGCTTAGAACAAGATAGATTTCTTTAGTCTCAGAACCACAAGTTCCTGGCTTCTCCAAAGACATTGGCTTCTGCTGCTGGTGATTTTAATGATGGTGTGATTTTTCTAAATCATCTGGACACTGGGAATTTTAACCACTGGTGCTTTCTTTTTCCTCTTGACTATTAAATGAGTGGCTTTCTTCCTGAAAGTATAGTTTTCATTCTATATATTTTGTGTGCTACCCTCACTTCTGATCCTACCTTTTCTCTTTCTTCCCTTTTTTTCTTAATTCTCTTACTTATATTTGTTATTTCATTGTTACCTTTTTTTCCCCACATGACAGAAACCCTTTAAGAAAATAGGTAAGATTATAAGAATATGTCTGCTAAACAAGAAAAACTATTGAGTAAAGACACTTTATATCCCACATTATAAAATCTGTCAATACATTAGGTATCAAAAGTAAAAATTGGGGTTAAACATTTCATAGCTATAAAATAACTTTAGACAAATATTTTAAATTGGTCCTAAACATAAGCCTCTGCTTTGTTCCCTGGAAAAATACAGACTTCCCTCCATATGCTTGCCATAAACTTGAGACTCGGGTGAATATAAAAGATAGAGGCTCAGTGTTGGCCTTAAATCATCTCCCTGTGGTGGTAAGAATCACACACATCATAGAATTGAACTGGAAGTGTTTGTCACCAATACTTTAGGGAAGATAAATGCATACTAAAATGTTTTAAACACCGATATGCAGTATAGCAAGGTGAGAAACTCATATGAGTGAGTGAGAAACCCAAATGCCAGCCAGCCCAGGGGTGGAGGGCAGTGTGGACAGTGGAGAGAGTTTGCTCCAGAGTTCCACGCGGACTGCAGAGTCTCGCTCCAGACCGGAAGCTTCACGGCAGCCATTTCCCAAACTGGCAGATAATAAATAGTCTTTCAGAGCCTCTGGGTGATTCTCTTGCTGCCAAGTCAGTAAAAAACAGAGTAGCCATCTAATTAGCAAATTCTAAAGTGTCTATAAATGTGTGTTTCATGAAATGTATTAATAAGCAAAGATTCAGCCTCGTGGCTTTAGTATCAGCAGATTTTTGACCCCAAATAGTATTAACCTGGTTCATCATCCACTTTGTTTACCGAGCACAATTCTCCTAAATGGTTTCTGTTTCCCATCCCCCCACCTCGCATCTCACCCCCAAATCAAATCTGCTGTCAAAAGCATTATCTGCATTGAGCGTATTCAAAAGCGTGAGCTGAAGTTTTGAGTAAAGCAGCATTACTGAGTAAGTGCGTAACCTGCGGGAGCACTCCCTCCTGAACGTCCTCCCTCAGCTCACCAATGCGTCTACAATAAAGGCTACAATCCTTAGAATGGCATACAAGACTTCTCAGGATGGGAACCTTGCTTCCCTCACCGGCTTCTGGTCCCGCCCCATCCCGTGGCCTGACAAGGTCCAGCCATACTGAACTATATGCTGCTTCATGACTGTGCCACGTGCCCTTCCGCCTCTAGGCTCCAGCGCAGCCGGGAACACTAACCCACCACCTTTGTCCGTTCTCCCTGCCTGACGACTTTTCCTAACCTTCCAGGATTTGCCTCAGTCTCTACCTCAAGCGGGGAACTTTCTTTCACTCCCATTTTGTCATAGCACCCAGTGCTTACCCCATTGTACCCCTAACACTGTCCTGAAGTTGTCTGCATACTCTTCAGTCTCCAACTGTAAATTTTTTGAAGGCACAGACTGTTACGTTTAGCAACACATCCCTAGCACCTGGAATATCGCCTTGAACATAGAAGGTGCTAGACATTCCACTTACTGAATCAATGAAAGTTATCATCCTGAAGGAAACAATTCATTTCAATGAATAGTTTTACTTTGTTTGAGAAAAAATCACTCATTATCTTATGGACATAATTCATACTGTATCAACATTGATGTTGTTTAATGAGCACTTTCAAGCAGTGTTGTCATCCTGTTTGATAATCCTACTACTTTGCATTTCTATCCCATGTTAATCTTATGAAAACTTCATTGTAGCTGAAGCAGGAAATATAAAATCCAAAATATTCATTTTAAGAATGGAAATACGCTCTCAAGAGGGCTGGCAATTAAATTATAACATGAAACAAATACTAGCAACAGTTCCCTATAGAATAGGGAACCTAGTCATTCTTCAAAGAGCAAATGGCTCTTTTTCAGGCTGTAAAGAAAAAATATTCTTCATAAAAACTGCCACTGTCTTTACTCTGACCTGATAGTGATCATAATGCCAATTTACCTTGTTAAGTGTGTATGAGGTGCCAGACCCTTTAAATGAATTCTCTGAGTTCTCACAATAGTACTATCATTACATATATTAAAAATTAAGAAATGAGTCTTAGGGGGCGCCTGGGTGGCTCGGTCGTTAAGCATCTGCCTTTGGCTCAGGTAATGATCCCAGGGGCCTGGGCTTGAGTCCCACATTAGGCTCCCTGCTCACAGGAGAACCTGCTTCTTCCTCTCCCACTCCCCCTGCTTGTGTTCCCTCTCTCACTGTGTCTCTCTCTGTCAAATAAATAAAATCTTAAAAAAAAAAAAAAGGGGAGTGGGGGATGGGTTAGCCTGGTGAAGAGTATTAAGTAGGGCTCATATTGCATGGAGCACTGGGTGTTATATGAAAACAATGAATCATGGAACATTACATCAAAAGCTAATGATGTACTGTATGGTGACTAACATATAATAAAAAAATTAAATTAAAAAAAAAAAGAAATGAGTCTTAGGGTCTTAGGCAATCTTGTCCAAATTGACTTGTCCAAATTTACACACTTAGAAACCGGTAGAGTGGAGTTTGAAGCCCAGGCAAGTTGGCACCAGAGTGTAGGCTCTTTCCTGACTTCTGGAAAGTGAAATCTCACATTAAGGAATATAAGACGCTATATCTGAGTTTTGGTGAATTCCTACTCGATATATTCTGTAACAGCACTAGTGATGGAGTAGAATATAGTTTAAAATTGGTCTTTCTGAGCCTCCCTCCAATGGGTTTTATTAAAGTGTCAGAAGTTACATCCTGTGTTACCTTTCATTGCTACATAACAAATTATCCCAAAACTGGGCAGCCTAAAACAACAAACATTTATTTTCTCACAGTTTCTGAGAGTTAGAAATCTGCAGGCTGCTCAGCTGGGTGGTTCTGGTTCCGAGTCTTTCATGAGGGTGTGGTCAAGCTATTGGCCAGGACCACAGCCATTTCAAGGTTCGACAGGGGCTGAAGGCCCCACTTCCAAGCTCGTTTGTGTGGGTGTTAGCAGGCTTCCATTCCTTGCGAGATATTGGACTGAGGGCCCCAGTCTTTCCCTGGCTGTTGACTAAAGGCCTCCCTCAGTTCACTTCATGGGCCTCTCCATAGTGGAGCTCACAACATGGAAGCGGGCTTTCCTCAGAGTGAGGAATTTCAGAGAGAGCAAGAAACAGGTAACCTAAAAGGAAAGCAACAAGCTCTCATAACCTAAACTTGGAAGTGACACCCATCACTTCTGTTATACTCTAGTCATTAGAAGCTCTGCCAAACTCAAGGGGCTACCCAAGGGCATGTTGACCACAAGATGGAGGTCACTGGGTGCCATCCTGGAGGCTGTCCTCCACACATGCTTTAATATGCTACAAAAATATGGGTATCCTGGTTTCATTCCTGAGTTCCAGGTTTCCATGTCCTGGTGTTGGTTTTCTATCTTTATTCAAATGAAAAGAAATTAGATTATTAGGCTCAAATGACAATCAGCTCACAAAAAAATCCCAACTTTCATTAGAAGACAAGGTTGGAAAGGTGAGGTGAAATTTAAACTATCTTTAACTAACAATTGCATTGAATTGCTAATAAATTTCTTAGCAAATAACACATTCTTGCCTAAATATACTCAAACACAGGTTCAAGCTGTAATTGGTTCCAAATTTAAAAAGCCCCCAAATAAGCAAAGAGCACTTAAAAATACCGGAGAGTATCAATCCTGAAAACAACTGCGTGTCTTCAGTATTTCCCTTCATGCTGACTAATTTCAGATATCACTGTAGTGAGTATCATGCCAGAGACTCCTTGAGGATAAGCTGAGAAACACGTACTTAAGAACAACTTGAGAAAAGGTGTGTCATTGCCTTATACAATACAATTAATCATTTTTAGAGTCTTTTAAATCAGTTGTTTAAGAGAAATACACACTTTGCTTTAAAAGAAGTACACAGTTTAGACCAACTGGTGAAAATGAAATGGTTATATTTCCAAATTTAAATCAATTTGGAATATTATATATTTTCATGCTTGGAAACTTAGTCTGCCTCTATATTGTTTTGAATTAATACCTAATAATGCATTATCAGAATATGTAACCATTTATTATGCAAATTTGTTAATGACCATGACCAAAACCCTTAAAATCCTGATCTGAAATGGCATGAATCTTGTTCATAAATGTGGCTGTGTGGTCTTACAAAGGACTGTAAGATGGTTGCCCTTGACTTATTATAAGGTGAAAATTATACATGCTTCTGAATTTTTTCCAATTAATGAGGTCTCTGATTAATCCAGTCTCTACAAATGCTTATGGACAGATAAGTATGACCCATGAACGCTACAATCAAAGAACAGTTCTTTTCTTCTTCCTATTGCTGAAAATTTGTCATATGTTAGCATAATTTGTTTTTCCAACAGTGAAATTCTTAACCACATTGTAAATGTTACATACCATTTGCAACTCCAGAACAGCTACTTAAAACACAGTAAGCCGTATTGATAGCTTTCCCAGCTTGATCAATGACCTCCAGAGGCCGAACTTGAACTAAGACTTTTCTAGGCTAATAGTAGAAATCAGCCACTTTTCTAACAATTCTCTTTTACAGTGATAATACAAATTTAGACTTTGTTCTACTCTATCAGGAAAAGAAAATATTCTCTTCTTTTTGTCACTTAATCAGATATGTTGTATAAAAGCTATGGAAGTTTCACAATCATATTTTGAAAAACAAAAAGAATTCTGTGTTGAACACTTTGACTCTGTCTAGTCGCCAGTGAAGTCTGATTAATTTACATCGTGTGAATTCCGAGTTTCTTGTTACTCTTCCTGTGATTACTAACATATTTTTTTCACCTTTGTATGCTCTATTCAAATTGTTTAGGGGCGTCTGGGTGGTACAGTCGTTAAGCCCCCAACTCTAGGTTTCAGCTCAGGTCGTGATCTCACTGACCTGGGATCGAACCCTGAGTCGGACCTCGCCCTCAGTGTGGAGTCTGCTTTAGATTCTCTCTTCCTCCTCCCCCCCCCTCCCCGCTCATGTGCTCTCTCCTGTCTCTCTCTCTCTCAGATAAATGAATAAAAATTCTTAAAAAAGAAAAAGTGTTTATAAGTACACCTGAAATGTAAATTAGATCCCATAAGAGAATATTTTCATACTGAAGATACTAAACTTTCTAGGCCTTTAGAAGTATTATATTGAGGAAAACTTATTAATCAGTATCATTGCATCATAATAGCAGTGTCCAAAAGATTGCTCTCCCTCACTACTCAATAATTGCCAGCATGGCCCTGACAGAAACCTACATCAGTGAAAATGCATTTGTCTACATTGCAATTTTTAATTTTTGTATTTAAGTACAGTCAACACACGATATTACATTAGTTTCAGGTATACAACACAGTGGTTCAACAAGTTTATGGTATGTTCACCAGATGTGTAGCTTCCATCTGTCCCCACACTATTTCTGCATTATAATTTATATTCACATAGCCTTTCGCACAATCAGTTTCATCATTTGGTTTTATTTTTTCAAACATCTGATGGCACATTATCATTCAATATAATATACTGATAATAAAATCAGGACTTTGAAAAAGGCTTCATTTCAGACAAAAGTGGATTGCTAGGCTTTTTTAGATAGTGTAAAACTAAAAGTTTCTCAGATTGTCTCCAGTTTCTAACTCCAAGCTAATTTTGTATGTTAACTGAATGTTCAAGAGAGAATTGTCAATGTATTTTTTTTTAATTATCATTGTGCAGATAGCATACCCCCGGTACTCATTTGAAAATGGAGTGCTATAAGTAAATAGACATGCAGTTTATTTCAAAGCAATATGAAAAACAAAATTACATGTACAGCTGGAAACATTATGCAAATACATTTTCCAGAAAAGAATAAAAAATTAGTGTGTGTTCAACTCAAAGTTATAAAATATATTTCTCCAATCAATCCATCAATCAATAAGTACTTAATGAGTATCTATTACGGACTAAACCCTGGGCTAGGTTGTTTGGTGATTATATAACTAACTATAATTAAATGTAAATGTATGCATTCCCGCACTTAAAGAGCTGCTACTGTAACTGAAGATACAGGATTTAGACAGTAGAGATAATTTTAGGTGGAATTATATTAAAAAAGAAAAACGGTACATTCTAAACGCAGAAGAAGTTGAGAAAAAGTAATTAATAGGTGCCGGTAGACTCAAGTAAAATTAAAAGGAGGCAGTGAGCGTGAAGCAAGGCCATAAAGACATGAATAGAATTTCAGCAAGAGATTAGAGCAATGAGTTGTCTCAGCTGGAGGAAGAGAATAAACAAAATAACACAGGCGGGCGTTCACTAGGTTTGTTTTATGGGCGGTAAGGAGTCAAACCTGATAGGAGTGTAGGTTCACTTTGGAAGTGGTGGCAGTTGATTTGGATAACTAGCGAAGGTTATCCAAACCAAGGAAGGAATCAACTGAAAAACAAGTCAGGGGAATTCAGAGTTGATGCAGAAAGGAACAGGGGCCTACCCCAGGTTTCTGCACAAAAGAGTCCTGATGAGGCTATGTGTTTAGGAAACTTTTTTCAATTAATGACTTAAATCAAAATATAAGTAGTTAAATAATGATTTTGAGCCTTTGCTTGGCAAAGATGATGTTAAAAATGACAAAGAAAGCAGAGGCTCATTAAGTTCCATTTGCTCAAGTTCAGTTATATTGTCTTGATTCCAGCAGAAAGAATAAAATTTAGAAAAAAAACACACGAGGAGAGTGAGGACCAAAGCCCATGGGAAGAGAGTAAGAAAGGAGCCACTTCCAAAATTTCTTACAAAAAAACATATTGATGGAGTGCCTCCTCCTTGCAAAATACTTGAAGTGAAGCAAGCAGAAAATCCAATTCGTGTGTCCAAAGAGTTGACAAGATAGTGGATGTGTCAGGGAATGTACATTCTGACTTTTTTATAAATGTCACAACAGCAGTGCAGATGAAATCCCATGAGGATTCACAGAAGGGCAAAGTCATCTTTCAGGTATGTGAATCAGAGTGGGTTTCATGAAAGAGGCCCCATTTTTTTGTGAATCTCACAATGAGTATGTTGTCAGAGAAAAGGGAAGGGAGCCTCAGAAGGTCTGGTGTCTGCTAAAAATCACCAGTTATTACGGGGAAAATTGGGGAGAATGGATTTGGGAGCCAATAGGAGTGTCTGGCTTACCTGGGTTGTATAGACACGGCAGCAGGAAGATGGTATCTGGCTAGTACACAGAATACATGTGTGTCCTGCTGCCCAAACTGGTTTGGAATCCTTCCTTAGCAAGGAATGTTCTGGCCAATGAAATAAAGGAGTTGCTCAAGCCGGGTACTATGATGAATGAGTTATGAGGTTAGCAAGATGGGGAGATAGGAGAAGAGCAATATATCCAGCAGAGCGGGAAAACTGAAGAAGTGAGCTATGTACCTGGTGAGCTCATAACCAACCTTTTTCATTCCTAGCTTTGCCCTTTTGTTCAGCAATCCTCTTTCATAATTCGACCCTGAATGCTAAAACCCTCATTTCCTCCTTCCTTTGCTGTCTTTCTCTCCTGCTCCCTAGAAATTAAAATTCAGACTTCAGGGTAGCCCATACTTTTGCTCCACACTCTGTACTATTCAGCTACAGTGTTGACATACTTAATCTCCTTTATGTGACAAGTAATGAACTCCACTAGCTGGCAAACTTCAACGCAAAGGGAACAGACAGCTCTTGGGATAGAATTCAAACATTTCCCTCGATTCACATTATTCCTGCTCTAAAGACCTTCCATGTCCCCAGATATCAGTTGGTTCCTCACTAAAACTGACCATTGAGCAATCTTACCTTATGCATACTTACTCAACAAGACATAGACTTTAATTAATTGGGCTGGAAATGTAGTTTTCCCACTCTCAAGCAACAACTGTTTATTGTTAAAAAAAAGAAAGCACTTGACCTTCTCGAGTGGGCTACAAAGAGTTCCCTAAAGGACAATTAGTTCTGCAACGGATTTTCTAAATATTGAGGAGCATTCAAACACAGCACTAAACAGGCTGTTTGTTTGTACAAAGAGACAACGCCACTGTAGACACTGCTGTCAAGTCTTTGATAAACAAGTACAATATGCTCTCGGGAAGCTGGTGAATCTAATTCAAAACAAAATAAGATCTTGTGCCTTTTCCAGATGATGCCAGTGATTTTCCACTATTCGTCCTGCTGCTTCCTCCTGATCCCCTGCAACTTGAATGTTCCTGTACCCCAGGCTCGGTTCTTACAGCTGTCTCTTTCCTGGGCTGATATCAACCAGTCTCTCGGCTTTAAGAACCACCTGCATGCTGACAACTCCCAATTTTCTATCTCCGCTCAGACTCCTTCCCTGCACTCCCAGTCCTACATACCCCCTGCCCATAGAGCATCACAGGGATGTCCAAGAGCCACGTCAATCTTAATCTCAAAGCAGAATTTCTGATTTCCCCCCTGAAGACAGACTTAATCCCACAGTCTTCTCCCTTTCGATAAATACTAACTCCATCCTTGCAAATTGCTGAGGTCAAAAATCTTGGTGTCATTCTTGACTTCTCTCTTTCTCCCTGCACCATCCACATTTAATCTGGGAGGAAACCCTAGGGGTTCTACCTTCATAATGTCTCCATACTTTGACCACTCTCACTACCTCTGTCACAGTGCGGGCTGCCATGATCTCTCACCTAAATTCTTGCATTAGTCCCCTAACTGGTTTCCCCACTTCAACCTTCTTCTCCAACCCCCATACCTAAGGTCTACTTTGGCTCTAGCAGGTGAGATGACCCTTTTGAAATCTCCTCCTCTGCTCTCCGTTGTATTCCCATCTCAGGCAGAGTCAAGGTCAAGGTCTTCACAGCTGCCTCAAGTGCCCCACCTCTGCCCTCGCCAAAATGGCTTCCTTACTATCCCTCCAGGCGCGCCCTCTCCTCAAGATCTTTGCAACTGGTGGTCTTCTGCCAAGAATGGACTTTCTCCAGACAACTTCATAGATATTTTCAGGTCTGGATTCAAAGTCATCTTGTCGGTGAGTTTTTACCTGACCTGCCCATTTAAAAGTGCAACTTCCATCTCCCCTCCCCATCCCCTACCCTCTACCTCTTGTCTCTTCTTTACTTTTCTCCATAGCACTTATTACCTTCTGATAAAATAAGTATATTTTACTTACTAGTTGATTGTCTATCTCCCCTCACTGGAATGCCAGCTCCATGATAGCAGGGAATTTTGTTTATTCGTCTAGAACCATGCCTAGCACATAATAAGTGATCAATAGATATAAGTTGAATGAATAAATAAGTAAATAGAGAGTATTTCCAACTAAGGCAAAAGCATGATTAACAAGTGTGCTTTCATGAAGGATAGACCCTTTCAGGGAAGCCACTGTACCTTTTCCTTCTTTGTGACCATGACTATCTAACAGTGTCTGTCATATTGTAGGCATTCAATAAATACTTGTTGAATATTTGTTGGAGAACACAGACTGAAGCTAGATTGCCTGTGTTCAAACCCTAGCACCTCTACTTACCAGCTGTGTAACTTGGGAAAAGCACTTAACTTCTCTGTGCCTACTATCTTCATAAAATAGGAATAATACTTATAATAGTAATTATATATGGGGCTGTTGGGAGGATTAAATGAGTAAATATTTTTACAGCATTAATAACTGTTAGATGACAATGACGATGATGACAGTCCTATGAAACTCACAATGAAATAAGAATACTCCAAATTAGCTAAAACTGCCTAGGTTTTTTAAGTGTGAAAAGGTAACATGAATATGATCAAATAAGCTAGGTATAGCATGTCACTCTCCAACTGAAAATCCAAAGGTAACTACTACAATTTCCATAATAAAATCCAAACTTCTAATCTAGCATTCAAGGCCTTCTAAATTTAAGTTTAAATGTTAAACCCAACACTTAACTGAAAAGTTAACATGACATTGTTTTCTCAAATGACAAAGTAAAGAACTTTCTAGAAGTGGATGATGATGATTTTTCTAGGGATCAATAATGCCTCCTATTTTTACCATGCTTTGTGATTTTCAAAGAGCTTTTACGTAGCCTCTTGTTTATAACCATGACCACATTAAAAAGAAAGCAGAGCAGGAAAAAAAAGGGAGGGAGGGAAACAAACCATAAGAGACTCTTAAGAATAGAGAACAAACTGAGGGTTGATAGAGCGAGGTGGGTGGGGAATGGGCTAGATGGGGGATAGGGATTAAAGAGGGCACTTTTGATGAGCACTGGGTGTTGTATAAGTGATGAATCACTGAATTCTACTCCAGAAACCAATATTGCACTGTATGTTAACTACTGAAATTTAAATTTAAAAAAATAATAAAAGTAAAAAAGAAACTAGGGCAAACATCATTATTTTCATTTTACAGATAAGGAAAGTGAAATTCAAAGAGAAAAAGTGATTTGTTTGAGGTTTCATAGCTGGTCATCATCGGTGTATCCAGGACTAGAAAACTGATTCTGCAGATACTGAATTCAGGGTTGTTTTTTTTTTTTAATTTTTTTTACCACAATCTTGTATTGGTGAACACTGAATTTAATGAGTGGATTTTGTATCCCTTGTATATTAAGCACATGTGAGATAAATAATAGGTGCTTAATACATGCTTACTAATCACTTAAGGTAAAAAGTATATATATTTATTCTTTTGCTCTCAGTACAGACTTGTCATAGAAAAGATAGTTCACAGGGGCACCTTCGTGATGCAGTTGGTTAAGCATCCAACTCTTGGCTTCAGCTCGGGTCCTGAACTCAGGGTTGTGGGATTGAGCCCCATGTGGGGCTCTGCGCTCAGCACGGATTCTGTTTGAGGTTCTCACTCCCTCTCACTCTCCCTCTGCGCTTCCCACTCATGCTCTTCCCGCTCATGCCCTCTCTCTCTAAAATACATAAATAAATATTTTTTAAAAAGATAATTCGCATCTTTTAGCAGAAAATAAACAAGCCCCCCAGATCTTGCTACCTTTCATACAAAGTGAGTACTTTTCTAAGGCACAAAAGCTATTGTAATGGGGCCATGATTTCTCTCAGTATTCATATTTACTATTCATTTCTCAGGAGTTCTGCAAGATTGATGCCTAGGTTTCATGATGTAAGTTTCATGACTTTCTTTTGAACTAAAGAATAAATCATCAGATCTTATAAGGTCTTGTGTTCCTCTCTGTATATGTGATTCTAGCTCCTTTTTCCCTGTATTTGAAGAGTCAGAGAGATTTAACTTTAAATTGTCTTACACAGGGACTTAAGACCTCATGGTTTAACATTTCATTGCATACTCCTAACATTTTCTAGGAATAATTAAATATAGGAAATAGTGAGATATTTATATGTAAGACTTATGTTTGAAAATAATCATGTTTCTGAGCTTTGAACAACAGCTTTCTGTATTTCAGAATTTAGCAGATACTATATAATGGACTTTGATCTTTTCTATCTCAACCACACTAAGTAGAAGTTTCTCTAAAGCCTAGAAACACCCAGAAAAAAAGCCTCTTTTGTTCTTGTGTGATATGAAGAGGCATCACAAACAAAAACTTTTAGGGGATAAAAGAAAACAAAGGAAATCTAGCTTTTTGACCCTTGGGGTAATTTAAAGAAACAAGTATGGGACACCTGGGTGGCATAGTCAATTGGGTGGCCAACTGGGTTTGGCTTAGGTTATGATCTCAGGGTTGTGGGATTGAGCCCCACATTGGGCTGGACACTCAACACAGAGTCTGCTTAAGACTGTCTTTCCCTCTCCCTCTGCACCCCCCCCCACGCTCGTGCATGCTCCTGCACACTGATGTGCTCTCTCACTCACTCTCACAAATAAACAAATAAATCTTAAAAAAAAAAAAGAGAGAGAGAGAGAGAAAGGAAGGAAGAAAGAAACAAACAAACAAGTATATAGTCTTTTGTGGGTCAGTTGTCTGCTGGAGCTGATCTCAACAAAGGGCTGGAGATGTTTCCTCCTATTGGCTACCACTCTGGGGACACTTCTGTGATGAGTCTCATGGCTTGCCATGGGAGCTGCCACCATAAAATTAACCAGCGGGTTTTAAAACTTTAAAAACCAGGAAGCTTACTTCCCTCAGCCTCTTCTCTTCAACTTCCACTATTGTGTTCTGCATTTCATCTGTCAAAACGTGTGATGAAAAATGTAATCTAACAAAGGGAGAGGTGCTCAGCCCCCAAGTTTAATGGACACCACGTCTAGACGTTGGGCAGAGAATACATTTACGTTGTTGTACAGGCTGCTCGTGTAAACTGTTATTCCCTGGCACCGACACACTAGGGCGGGAGTCCAAACTTGTGATGGGCAGCAAGCCATGCCAGCAGATGGGCACAGGGATGACAGCCAAGGGACTCTGTATGTGCATCAAGTATAGGTGTTGAGAACAGGAATTCCAACTGAGAAGATCAAAATGACTGTCTGTCTCAAGCTTATGGTTAAGAGCTTGTCAATTCATGCCTTGTTTAATATAAATGGACTGGAAGTCAAGAGAATTGACAGATTTTGACAAAATCTCAGATTTATTTTTTTAAATAGAAATGTAAAAATAACTTGGACATTTGAAGAAAATGGTTTGGTGGTATTTTGTGAGCGGAAAATGTTTCAACTTCTCCAGAAAATTTCATGATTATTGAAGCTTCTCTTAAAGAAATATGGAATTGGAGCATTTTACCAAATTAGCTCATTAGCTTCTCATCTGTTGTTAAAATCCTGTAGTGCATTTAATTCTATTATTTCAATGTCACGTATAATTCTTAAGGAAATTTATCATAACAAATCAATGAAATTGAATTTCCTAATTTAATCATCTGTTAAATCTCAAAAATGCCAGAGATTCACTCTACTTTGTTTTTAATTTAAGAAAGACCTCTCAAAGGGGACACTTTCTTGGTGTTTAAAGTTTTTCTTTTAAAAAATAATTTAAAGCTTCAAATCCGAAAATTACATGATTTGAATCAGAAATGGGAGGAGGGCAGGTTCGGAATCCCCTCAGATCCCTCATGTGAACAGAGAAGGAAACATGTGGCTTATATTACATAACTTCTCTGTGCTTTTTTCCCCTACCTAATAAAATTAGGGAATTGGACTAGACGATCTCGAAGGTCCTTTCCAGCTACAATTCCCTATTCCTAATGTAAACAAATGAAATGGTGTTTTTCTTTCAAAATACGCATCAAAATTCTGAGTTAGAAGTCTCACGGCTGTTACAGCCCCAAAACAAGGCAGAGCACAAGGATTCCTGCTACACAACCGGAATTGCCCTGGATTCCTAAGCCTTTCAGAGGTCAGGAAGTCTTGATTCATCTGCGTTCTTTCCAAGGCCTTAGAGACAGGTTTCCCCGATCATTCAAAGCTCCTCCATAAAAATATTTTTTAATTTGTTATTGAGGAATAATAATATAAACAGGAAAGAACACATATCATAAAAGAATAGCTCACGACCTTTCACAGACGGAACACACCAATGAAAACAGCAACAGATCAAGAACCAGAACATGATCAGCTCCCCCAGTAGGCACTACTCCTTCCAGTCGCTACCTCACCGACAGCATCCACTAGTGGGACTTCCACCCACATAGATTAGCCGTAACTGTCTTTTGAATTTTATATAAATGGAATCGCACAACATGTGCTCTTTTGTGTCGGCTTCTTTCACTCAATATTATGTTCATGAGACTTCACTCACATTGTTGCATGTAGTTTCAGACTGTTTTTTCTCATTGCTAGATAGTAATTCATTTATATATATTACTGGTGACAAACATTTGGCTAGTTTCTAGATTTGGGCAATTACAAATAGTATTCCCGTGAATATTTAAGTACACCTCTTTTTAATAAACATGAATGTATGCATTTCTTTGGGGCATATACTGAAGAGATTTGCTAGGTCATAGGGTATGCACATGCAGCTCTAGGAGACATTGCCAGTTTTCTCAAGGAATTGTAATCAGTTTACACACCCACCCAGCAGTTTTTGAGAATTCCTGTTGCTTCACATCCTGCCAATGTATTTTTTAAAGATTTTATTTATTTATTTGTCAGAGAGAGAGAGCGAGCACAAGCAGGGAGAGCGGCAGGCAGACCAGGCAGAGGGAGAAGCAGGCTCCCCGCCCAGCAAGGAGCCTGATGCAGGACTCGATCCCAGGACGCTGGGATCATGACCTGAGCCAAAGGCAGATACTTAACCAACTGAGCCACCCAGGTGTCCCCAGATTTAGAATTTATGTCTTTTTTTTCTTCAGTTTTACTCTTCTGGTGGATATCCCAAAGTGTATTTTTGTTTACCATTTGTTTTATTGAGGTGAAATTCACATAACATAAAATTCACATTTTAGAAGTGAACAATTGAGTAACATTTAGTACATTCACAATGGTATGCAACTACCATGTCTGTCTAGCTCTAAAACATTTCATGACCCCAAAAGGAAACTGTGTACCCACTAAGCATTCACTCCCTATTCCCTGGAATCCTCCCCACCTATCCATGCCAACCACCAATCTGCATTCTGTCTCTGTGGATTCACTTATTCTGGATATTTCTTATAAATGGAATCATAAACTATGTGACCTTTTGCTTCCAGCCTCTTTCACTTAGCATAATGTTTTCAAGGTTCATTCACACCGTATCAGTACTTTGTGATTTTCATAGCTGAATAGTATTCCATTGTATGAATATACTACAATTTGTTTATCTCTGCATCCATTGACGGACATTTGGGTTGTTTCCACCTTTTCGTTATTGTGAATAATACTATACATTTGTGTGTACATGTATTTGGCTGAATCCCTCTTTTTGATTCTTTTGAATATACATGTAAATCCTAGGTGTGGAATTCCTGGGTCGCCTGATAATTCTGTTTAAATACCAGGGAATTGCTAGATTGTTTCAACAGCAGCCTAACCTTTTTCGATTTCTACCCCAATGTATCAGGGCTCCAATTTCTCCACATCCTCAGCAGAAAAATAATGCTTATGATTTTCCAGATTTTATTTCATTTTTTTAAAAAGATTTTATTCATTTATTTGTCAGAGAGAGAGCACAAATGGGGGGAGGGCAGGCAGAGGGAAAAGCAGGCTCCCCACTGAGCAAGGAGCCTGATGCAGGATTCGATCCCAGGACTCTGGGATCAGGACCTGAGCCCAAGGCAAATGCTTAACTGACTGAACCACTCAGGAGTCCCTATTTTGCAGATTTTATTTTATTTTTTTTAAAGATTTTATTTATTTATTTGACAGAGATAGAGACAGCCAGTGAGAGAGGGAACACAAGCAGGGGGAGTGGGAGAGGAAGAAGCAGGCTCATAGCAGAGGAGCCTGATGTGGGGCTCGATCCCATACCGCTGGGATCACGCCCTGAGCCGGAAGCAGACGCTTAACCGCTGTGCCACCCAGGCGCCCCACCTATTTTCCAGATTTTAAAAAGAATTATGACTATAGCCACAGCCATCCTAATAGGTATGAAGTGGTACCTTATTGTGGTTTTGATTTACATTTCCCTAATGACTAATAATGTTGAGCACCTTTTCATGTGCTCCTTGGCCATTTACATCTCTTTGGAGATACGTCTGTTTAAGTCATTTGCCCATATTAATATTAATTGACTGTCTTTTTCCTGTTGAGTTATGAGTGTTCTTAATATATACTGGGTACTAGACCCTTATAAGATATATCATTTGTGAATAGTTTCTCATGTTCTATAGGTTATCTTTTCACTTTCTTGACAATGTCCTTGAACATTAGAACGAATGTTTTTAATTTTCATGAAGTCCAATTTATCTATTTTTGTTGTTGTTGCTTGGGCTTTTCATGACATATCTGAGAATCCACTGTTAAATCTAAGGCCATGAAGATTTACCTTTATGTTTTCTTCAAGAGCTGTATGATTTTAGCTCTTATATGTAGATTATTGATCCATGTTGAATTAATTTTTATATATAATGTGAAGTAGAGATCAACTTCATTCTTTTGCATCTGGTTACGCCAGCACCATTTGTTGAGCGCGTCCTTTCTCCCATTGAATGGTCTTAGCTTCCTTGTTAAAAACCAATTGACCATAGATGTATGGATTTATTTCTGGAATCTCAATTCTATTACATTGGTCTATGTATCTGTCCTTAGGTCAGTACCACACTATTTTGGTTACTGTAGGTTTCTGGTTAAGTTCTGAAACTGGGCAGTGTGAGCCCTTCAACTTTGTTCCTTTTCAATATTTTCTGGCTGTTAGGGGGTGCCTGGGTGGCTCAGTCGTTAAGTGTCTGCCTTCTGCTCAGGGCATGATCTCAGGGTCCTGGGATCGAGCCCCACATCAGGCTCCTCTGCTATGAGCCTGCTTCTTCCTCTCCCACTCCCCCTGCTTGTGTTCCCTCTCTCGCTGGGTGTCTCTCTCTTTGTCAAATAAATAAATAAAATCTTAAAAAAATATATTTTCTGGCTGTTAAGGGCCCCTTGTCATTCCATATGAATTTGAGAATTGACTTTTCCATTTCTACGCAAATTGTCATTAGGATGTTGACAGATTTCCCTGAATCTGTAGGTCACTTTGATCATGTTGCCATCTCAACAGTATTAAGACTTCCATTCAATGAACACAGGATGTCTTTCTATTTATCGAGATCTTCTTTGATTTTTTAAAGCTATGTTTTATAGTTTTCAGTGTATGATTCTTTCACCCACTTGGTTAAATTTATTCCAGGCACTTTATTCTTTTAGATGCTCTTGAAAATGGAACTGTTTTCTTAATTTCCTCATCGGGTTGTTCATTGCTGGTGTATAGAAATGCAACTCTGTGTGTGTGTGTGTATGTGTGTGTGTGTGTGTGTGTGTGTGTGACAGAGGGAGAGAGAATCTATGTGTGATCTTGCACTTTGAAACTTTGCTGAAATTTGTTTATTAGCTCTAGCAAGCTTTTTTCTTTTTGGTAGAGTCTTGGAGATTTTTCACATGTAGGATCATGTCATCGTGAATAGAGACAGTTTTACTTCTTCCTCTCCAATTGGGATGCCTATAATTTCTTTTTCTTGCCCGCTCGCTCTGGATAGAACTTTCAGCACATTGTTGAATAAGAGTGGTTAAAACAGACATACTGTCTGTTAGCTCTTAAGGGGAAAGTTTTCACTCTTTCAACATTGAGTATGTTAGTAGCGGTTCTTCACAGATGCCCTTTACCATGTTGAAGACATTCCCTTTTATTCCTAGTTTTCTGAGTGTTTTTTTTTTATTATCATGAAAGTGTTCTAGATTTTGCCAAATGCCTTTTCTGTATCAATTGAGATGATCATGTAGTTTTTACCTTCATCCTATTAATGTGGCAGGTCACATTGATTTTCTTATTTCAATCACCCTTGCATTTCTGGGATATTTCCCACATTGTCATTATATATAATTATTTTAACACATCGTTGGATTTGATTTGTTAGTATATTGTTAAAGATTTTTGAACTTATATTTATAAGGAATATTGGCCTATAGTTTACTTTTTTTGTGTGGTATCTCTGTCTAGCTTTAGTGTCAGAACAATACTGGCCCTGTAGTATAAGCCTTCTTTCATTTTTCAGAAGAGTTTGAAAATAATTGTTATTAATTCTTTAAATGTTTGGTAGAACCAATGTGGTTTTAATTTGCATTTCCCTGTTGTGTAAAGAAGCTGAACATCTTTTCATAGGCTTATTGGCCATTTTACCTCATCTTTTGTGAAAGTTTGTTCAAATATTTTGTCCATTTTCCTATTGGTATTCTGTCCTTTTCTTTATTTGTAGAAGTTTTTATATATTTGGATAAATCCTTTGTCCATATATATATGTGTGTATATATATATATATGTATATATATATATATATATATATTATATCTTTTCCCACTCTATAGTTTCCTTTGTCCATATATACATATGGACAAATATATATATATATATTTGTATATATATATATTGTTATATCTTTTCCCACTCTATAGTTTCCCTTTTCATTCTCTTAAGGGTGAACTTTTTCTCCTTTTGATGAACAGGCTTCTTAATTTTAATATAGTCCTATTTATCATTTTTTTTATTTTGTGGAAAGCCCTATTTGCATTGTACTTAAAGCATCTTTGCCTACTCTTATGTCATAAATATTTCTCCTGTACTTTCTTCTAAAAACTCTATAATTTGACCTTTCACAATCTACCTGAATCTATCTGAAACTTACTTTCGTATAAGATGTGAGGTAAGGGTTAAGATTTTTTTTTCCATAGAGACATCCAATGGACCCATGCCAATCTTCTCTCTACTGGCCTGCAGTATCAGTTTTATCTTAAATCCGGTAACTTGTATATGTATGAGTCTTCTCCTGAATTCTTTATTACGTTCTATATAATGGTTTATCTATGTGTGAATACCACATTGTCCTAATTATTATAGCTTTATAATCTATCTCCTAGTATCTGGCAGTGAAAGTCCCCCAGCCTTGTTTTTCAAGATTGCCTTGGGTATTCTTCACACTTTACATTTCCATATTAATTTTAGAACCAGCTTCTCAGTCTAAAGGAAAAGAATCTTCCTAGAATTTGGGGACACGATTAGAAGAACCATTGTAATTATTCAATGAGTACTTGCTCAGTGCCTGATCTTGGCCCTGCTCTCCAGGAGGTGTGGTAGTGTGTAGGGATACAGTAGCAAACCTGCCCTCAAGGAGCAGCCTCACTAGTTTCTGGATTCCACACCGAGACTCTCCATAGAATTGATACAGGGTGTGTTTTGCTTTTTAATCGTGACAGTTTTATAATGGGTGAGATTAGACACCTGCTGAGGCATTTTATGATCATTTGTAAATGTCTTCCTGATGAAACAGGGTGATTTCCAAAGCCTCATGAGCTTTCACTTAAGAAATAGGAGCTCAGAGTTTTCTGAGTTCTTTACAGATGATTTTATTTAATTCTCATGACACCATCACCCACCACTAGGTAAACAGTATTATCCCCATTTTTACACATAAGGAAACTGAGGCTTAAAGAGTCATTTACCCAAGATTATACCACATGTATGTTATGGATCTAGGGTTGGAACCCAAGACTTCCTAATTCCAAAGTATCAAAGTAGAAATAGCAAGAATAGAAATTATATAAAATGATTTATCCCTATGATTTAATTTCTTGCAACATGTCTGCATGTGCAATGTCATAACAGAAGAGCCATGATATGAATATGGTCTTAAACACAGAGACAGACATATTTGAATTTGTTGGTGTTTCTGTAGTGCTCCATGGGTGGAGACAAAATATCTAGAGTAATAAGGAAGATGGAATCAGTTACCTGGCCAGGTTGGGGCTGAATGGAGAAAAATTCAAGCAGTATTGAAGGATGGGACTTTGGTATTACATAGCGCAGTTAACTGTGGTCAGCTGGTGCTCGTTCATATAAAGCATTGAAAGACCCAAGGCCTATTTCCAAAAAACAGTATGAAAGGTATGAAGAATTCGAAGACTACAGGGTAGAGTAGGTGCTTCTAATGGTATTGAAGAACTTAAAGGAAAAGAAAAGGCCAAACTCAAAGTTCTAAGCGATTGACATATATCAAGGACTAAAACTAGGAAGTTCCTACAATTGTTCTTGGAGAATCTCTTATCTATCATACATCAGAGTTGATAGACCCCAAAATAAAAGCTGAGATTATTGAAAATCAAACATCAACTTAGATCTTGTGAGTTATCTAATTTCAGTATCAGTTGAAGTACCAGCCTTATAGATTTCTCATGTTCAAGTTAAGGGACTGAATGAAAAAGTGTAGGACCCTGAGGATTAGACTATGGATATATGGGAGGATTAGAATAACTCAGGATAGGGGCGCCTGGGTGGCACAGCGGTTGGGCGTCTGCCTTCGGCTCAGGGCGTGATCCCGGCATTACGAGATCGAGCCCCACATCAGGCTCCTCTGCTATGAGCCTGCTTCTTCCTCTCCCACTCCCCCTGCGTGTGTTCCCTCTCTCACTAGCTGTCTCTATCTCTGTCAAATAAATAAATAAAATCTTTTTTTTTTAATTTTTTTTTTAATTTCTTTATTCAACAGAGATAGAGACAGCCAGCAAGAGAGGGAACACAAGCAGGGGGAGTGGGAGAGGAAGAAGCAGACTCACAGAGGAAGAGCCTGATGTGGGGCTCGATCCCATAACGCCGGGATCACGCCCTGAGCCGAAGGCAGACGCTCAACCGCTGTGCCACCCAGGCGCCCCTAAATAAATAAAATCTTAAAAAAAAAAAAAAAGAATAACTCAGGATATACTGAACCTCAAACCCCCATTGAGTATCACTTGCCAACTAAAGCTGATAAGATAGTCTTGCTTTGCCTGAAGATTCTATAAAGACCTGGCCTGATAAGAAATACTTCGTTCATACTTTACCTCCTCCATACCTCATTGTGTCTGTCTATTTATCTATCTCTAGGTTATATATATGTTTGTGCAGATATATATGTAACTACAGTTATGTATATATATGTATAATATACACACATATACATATGTAACTGTATGTAGTTATATATGTATATATAGTGATATTAACATATATAACACTATATTATTACCATTATAGTGATATTAACATCTAGTTAATATGATATATATAATATCATCAATTATATAATTAATAATTATATTAATAATAACTAATTATTATTAATATGGTATTAACATAATATTGCTATATATATACTAACATATAACTATATGTACATATATAACTACTATATATACATATATGGATATTATAGCTCTATATAGTTACATATATACACAAATAACTAATATACATATATACATAAGTAACTATGTAGTATATGGAATACACGTGTTAGTCTATTGAACACATATAATTACATATATTATATCATATACATCCTAGTATGTCCTGACTGTGCATACTATAACAAAATTCTATAGGCTATAATAACAAAATCCAATAAAAGAGATACCAACTATATATCAAAAGAGTTGTAAGATTATGCTAATTAATATTGCTAAACTTTGGAAATGGATTCTGAGGATGCTCCACCAAAGACAATGGGATGGAATTTTCGGTCAGACTGAATTTATTGGGTGCACCGCCTCAAGCAGCTGGGAATGGTTGTAATGGATTGCGCAGTTGGTTGCCTGAAACCTGGCTAAATAAAGTTGAGATACCTGAAATTCCCTGATAAAATGTCAAAGAAGAAATCCAAATAGTAGGGAAATAAAAATGTTGGAGTGGATTGGTCATGTGAGGCTGTTCCCCAACTCCTAACTGTGTCCCTTGAGGGGGTCCAGAAGATAATCCCTGGTGAGATCAGTGCCAACATTGAAAAACAAATGAATACACATTGCACTGGCTCTTCTGTGTAGCTGGGGAATGTATTGATTGAAATGTGCTTTTTGATTTCATTCTCCAATGAACTCATAAAGGGAGTACCAAGGTCCCAGCGTAGTATCACCTGGGCAGGTGTATGTGGCAGCAGAAGGGGAGTGATAAATAGAATGAGCCCCACAGGAATCTTTGTTAGCAGCTATTTGAGTATTGGGTCCCTAGAACCAAATTAGACAGTCAGCCCATTAAAGGCCTACTTGATCTAAATAACCAAAACTTCTATCTGGTGAACAGAGATTTGCTGTGAGCTTTGGTAATGGGGATTCAGGCCTCTCCTATGACTCCTGAGCCTGAGTCAGTTCAGTGACCCAGAGTGTCTGCATTGAAAGAGAGGCAGGCACCGTTGGAGGATGAACCCGTAACAACAGCACATGTCCGTACTATGTATCTTTCTCCTGGACTTTCCCAAAAGCACTTGCAAGTCATTGATCAACGTGAGAGTACACCGTAAAGATGTTTGGAAGATTATTGGAAACTGGCTCAGAACTAACTCTAATTCCTGAATGAAACTGTGGTTTATAGAACACAATGAGATTGCTTCCCTTGTTTCCTCTAATCTTAGCTCAAATAAGGCCATCCCTGACCATCCTATGAAAAATGCAAACACCTTTCCACCTAGAACTCCCTAACCCCCTTCCTCGGTTTACTTTTTGCTCTGTAGAATTTGTTGCCTTCTAGCGTATTATATTAGTCAGTCAGTCAGTTTATTGACTGTTTCTTTTAAAACATAAGCTCCATTAGAGCTGGGATTTTTGTCTGTTTTTTTTTCCTTGTTGTATTGTAAGCAACTAGAACAACGCCTTTATGAGTATTTATCGAATAAATTAAAAAAGAGAAATAGAATTTTGATCTGAGTTTGTATCACATAGGCCCAGTAGTACCTTAAACTCGTACTGTATTTAGTTCCTCTGTGGCAAAGAGCATAAAGGAATAGATGAACTTAAAATATGAAAGAATCTCCACACTGACTCCTGTCATTGCAAGAGCAAGAGCTGTTATGGCAGGAAGGGCCACATTCAGAGCTCCTGTCGCATCCCTGTGTACCTCTCTACACCAACAAATCACCATGAAGCAATAGCCACCCCTGAGGGACCACAGAGATAAGAGGCATCATAACAACCCTAACAGATGCAGGGTTAATGATTCTTTTGACATCACAGTTTAACTAACCTGTATTGTCAGTGAAGCTGATAGATCTCTTGAAAAAGGAAGCATATTATCAAAAATTTAATCTCCTTTATAGAAAAAGAAGTAAGACAGTGAGTTGATATCCATGGGATTCACTTATCTTTAGACATCACTCAGAAGTAGCTGGCCCTATTGAACAGTAGAATAATAATACCTGTCCTTGACAAATTGTTGTGCTCTCTTATAGGATGTAGCAAATGTTTTTAACCAATAACCAATTCTCCCACAGCTAGAATAGATGGATTTGGGAACCAAGAGGAGGAAGTAAGAGTGGAATCTTTCACTATTACCCCTAATGATCCAACTGCAAAATGTTTGCTTACTATCCCAGCGACACTGGGATCTGGCATAGAGGTCTTAGCACCCAAGGAAAGAGTATTTCCATTGGAGGTAAACTATAGATTCCCTTGACTTATAAATTGCGAGTGTCACAGGCCCAACTTGGGCTTCTCATGCCACTAGATAACGGTTCAAAAACAAAATATTACATTGTCTTATGGGGTGAATACTCCTGACTACCAAGGCAAAATAAGATTGCCATGAGATAAAGGGTCAGGGAAGAGTATGCCCTGATTCTTGAGGATACATCAGATCACCTCCTAACACTGCTTTAACAGGAGTGAAAATTATAAAAAACCCAAATATGCCAGACCATTGAGGGCTCTGATCTTTCAGGACTGTCAATTTGAATCCCTTTGGGTTCAGAGGCTTAACCAGCTGAAGGCAAATGGAATATGGAACTGTAGTAGAGGAGGAAAATCATAACATCTACCCTTGCCTGGTGATTCAGGACATGATCAAGGATTAGTTTCTTCTTTCCTAAGTCAAGTATGCATCTATACATTTTAACTAAGTTCCATTTTCTCTCCAGGTCTCTTTTCCCCATTGTTTTATATAGACTTTAAATTAATCTCGTGATTAATTTTACAATTTAGTCCATGGATTACAGAATATTGAGATGGGATGGTGATGAAACTAGAAAAGGAATGCACATCATCCTGGGATTCTGACTTGGAACTGGATGCAGTTACTAATGAGACTGGGTTGACCATTCTGGCAAAGGAGGTGAACACATTTTCCATTGTCCTGGGGCTTGCTCATCATGTTAATTAGAATCATTTCTTTCTTCTAAGACTCTTCTCCTGTCTCTCCCTCCTTCTTTTTCTCCCATGCTTCCTTCCACTTAGGGAAGTTTTAGGTATGGGAAGAAGATTGTATGCTGTTATTAGGCAGTCAAAGGGGTAAAATGTAGAGTTGAGTGGAAGCTTGTTATTTTTTTTTTTTGCACCCAATATCTGAACTCTTTTTCTTTTTTTTCTTTTTTTTTTTTAAAGATTTTATTTATTTATTTGACAGAGATAGAGACAGCTAGTGAGAGAGGGAACACAAGCAGGGGGAGTGGGAGAGGAAGAAGCAGGCTCATAGCAGAGGAGCCTGATGTGGGGCTCGATCCCATAACGCCGGGATCACGCCCTGAGCCAAAGGCAGACGCTTAACCGCTGTGCCACCCAGGCGCCCCTGAACTCTTTTTCTGTATTTTTAGAACCCTTCATTTTATGAGGCAGAGCCTGCCATCAATGAAGCCGAAAATGTGAAATATTGTCGTTCTTTTTTCAGATTCCTTGCACCTAAGGGAGAGCTAGCAATCAGATGCATCTACCAATTCAAAGCCTTGGGAGTTAGCAACACAAAGACACAAGTGTCATGGTGACAGAGGTCAACTGCAGCCATCTCCTAAAACCAGGGGAGTAGTTCTAGCAGAACCCTCCTGGCCCAGCTAGTAACAGGTCCTGTGCCCACCTATTTTGTTTGCTATCAGCTATTCCAGGTGCAGTGCTATCTTCCATGGAGCAGTGCTGTGGGATATCTGGGTGCAGTGCTCTTTCCTGGTGGGGTGGCCCCAAAGCAATGGTGTGCTAGATCACGTTGTACCAGCTTATAAAAGGCAATTGCTGAGTTGCCAGAATTTTGTAAGCCAGTCATAATCATTGAATGTAATACTAAATATTAAATTATGTAAACTTATAACTAAATAAATTATATATAAAACAAAGGTAAAGGCACCTGGGTCACTCAGTCGGTTGAGCATCTGCCTTCAGCTCGGGTCATGATCTCGGGGTCCTGGGAATGAGTCCCGCATTAGGCTTCTTGCTCAGCAGGGAGCTTCTCCCTTTCCCTCTGCCTGCTGCTTGCCCTGCTTGTGTGTGCTCTCTCTCTTAATCTCTGTCAAATAAATAAATAAAATCTTAAAAAAAAAAAAGTTAAGCACTCAAAACTCATTACTTCCTAATTATTTTTCTACATGTTACTGTTATCCATGGACTTATGGTTGTTTAAATCTATTATATCTGTATGATCCATCTCTTCCCAATTCCGTGTTCAGTGACATCACACGAGGAGCTTGAAATCAGCCATGATGGGAATATTTACACCACAGAAATTGGCAAACACCACAAAGTAGGGCTTGATTTATTGTTTTGTTGACTGTCTATAGTTTAAGTTATGGAAAAATGTTAATAATACGGATTAAATTTAGAAGTGTGTTAGATCTATAATCATTACTTACAAAGAGCACAGAAATTAAGAAACATCCCCTCCCCCCCCACCAGAGGACTGGTTTCACTGCTCAAAAGCCTCATTTTCTGATCTTCCCTGAGATTCAGAGAACAACTTACTACGCTTTTCAAAAATCTTTTACTGAGTAAATCAGGTAGCGTAGGTTTCTAAAGAGTAAGAAGACTGTGGATGCACTACTCTTATGCAATGAGATGGTATCTTTTCAGTAGCGTGTATCAAAAATCTCTACCATGAGCCTACAATGTTCAAGGGAAGGCAAGATTCTGCCTTTCATTCTGAAGCTTAGCCTCATCTTGCAACAAGAATATTCCAACCCAGGGCGCCTCGGTAGCGCAGTCATTAAAGCGACTGCCTTCAGCTCAGGGTGTGATCCTGGTGTTCCGGGATCGAGTCCCACATCAGGCTCCTTGGCTAGCAGGCTAGGAGCCTGCTTCTTCCTCTCCCTCTCCCCTGCTGTGTTCCCTCTCTCGCTGGCTGTCTCTCTGTCACATAAGTAAAATAAAAAAAATCTTTAAAAAAAAAAAAAAGAATATTCCAACCTTTTCAAAAACAGTCCAATTCCTATTTAAAAATGTTCATCTTTCCAGGGGTGCCTGGCTGGTTCGGTCGGTGGAGCATGCGACTCTTGATCTCAGGGGTATGAGTTTGAGCCCCACACTGGGTGTAGAGATTACTTAAAAATACAGTCTTTAGGGGCACCTGGGTGGCTCATTGGTTAAGCGTCTGCCTTCGGCTCAGGGCGTGATCCCAGCGTTCTGGGATGGAGCCCCACATCAGGCTCCTCCGCTGGGCCTGCTTCTTCCTCTCCCACTCCCCCTGCTTGTGTTTCCTCTCTCGCTGGCTGTCTCTCTCAAATAAATAAATAAAATCTTTAAAAACAAAATACATCTTTAAAAATAAAATAAAAATAGTTCATCTTTCTATGCATCCCCATTTAACTGCACCATCTCTTCTACATATTATAACAGATACCTACTGTCCCCAAGTGTAGATGTATATTCTGATGTGGGACTGTTTTGCATATTTTTGAGGAACTAAGCTACATATATTAAAAGTAACATTTATCAAGTATCTACTGTCTGCAAAATACTATCGCAGAAGCTATTGGAGAATAAATAGGGCTTTTGGGACCTTAAAGAACTTTAGCATTCAGTACTAGAGAGGACACACATATGACTGTAATTCAAAATAGAATGTTAGGAAACATGAAAGAGATTGAAATTGCTATGAAACCTACCAATTTCAGCAAGATAACAACTAAGCAATCATACCATGTATAACAAGCCACACTTGATAATGAGTGTCATCCAAATAAAAGTCTTAATTGGTTTTTTTTTTTCCAAAATGAGAAGAAGACTAATAGGTGCCTAGGAGCCAGACAGACAGACTTGAGAAGATACCCCAGTAATTTGCTTATTATATGTTATCAGTTAATAGTTCAATCAGGGAAGCAGAACCAGTAGGTGTAATGTGGGATAAGAAATTCAATATAGAGATAAGAACTTACACAACTCTGGGAGAAAATGTGATGGTCAAGATCTGTAAAGGAGGAGATAGTTGGAGGATCAGAGAAAGTTACTATCCTGGGAGCATGAATGGGTCTACAAAGGCTCCGTGGTGGGCTCGAAGTCACTGCAGACCAGTAGAGCTATTACTAAGGACAGCTGGATGTGAAGTAACGGGAAGCAAGCACACCTACTCGTGGTAACACAGCGTGTTGGCTTTATATTGTCTCTCATGGCGTCTAATCTGGCCCAGGACTAAGAGCAGCTGAAGGAGGAGATTGGCAGGAGCTGAGGGAGCGGCTGCCTCAAGCCAGCGAGGTGAGCCAGGAGATCCGCAACAGAGTGCTTTGAGGGTAATGGCTGCCGCCTCACTTCTACATTCCAAATCTTGCACAGATTTCTCGTGCGGCCAACTTTAAATGGGAACCATGCAAGTCAGGAAGTTTAGGGAATTCCAGCTTGGCTAAACTGACACAGCATAAAGCCACTGAACTATGTTACCTCAAGTAAGAGACTGAATCTGTCTTAGCCTCAGTTTCCTCATTGGAAAAGGGAATAATAGCATTTACCTGGGAGAGCTATTGTAGCTGTAGTTGTAGCCTATAATATTATTTATCCCATGAAACAAATTCCTTTTTTTGAGAGAGACAGAGAAAGAGAGCACACACGTGGGTGCTGTGGGGGGGGAGGGGCAGAGGGAGAGAGAGAGAGAATCTTAAGCAGGCTCCATGCCCAGTGTGGGGCTCAATCTCACGCCCCTGAGATGGTGACCTGGAATGAAATCCAGAGTTGGACACTTAACCAACTGAGCCACCCAGGCGCCCCAAAACAAATTCCTGTAAAGCCTTTAAGGCCAATTTTATGGCATTTCCCTCTGTTTTTCAAATTATCTTTTTTGATAAGATTATCAGTATGATTTGCTATTTAAAAAAGAAATTACATTTAATTTTTTTGAAATATAGTTTACCACTGTGTTTAGTGTGTCCATTCCCTTGGCTATAAATGGTTTTTAGTATTACTGAAAGTAAAACTTCTGCGCAGTTAACATTTATGTTTACAGTCTAAAATTTGAAAATAGGCATATGATTTGGATAATATGAATTCTCTGTAATCACCAATAGCCTGGTCCTCAACCTACACTGTTTAGAATCTTTAGATTCCTCCAAAAGTTCTATGATCCTCTATTTTTATTTTTTTACCTTTACTTTTTTTTTTTTTTTAAGTAATCTCTACACCTAACATGGGGCTCAAACTCATGACCCTGAGATCAAGTGTAGGATGCTTTACCAACTGGGCCTGCCAGGTACCCTATGATCCCTATTTTTATATTCTTTCTACTTTGAGGCCCATGGGGCCAATGTCCACGATGAAATCAAAGTTCTCAGATCCTAAGATTGCCAGACTTAGTAATAAAAATAAAGGATGCCCAATAAAATTTGAATTTAAGATAAACAATGGATAATTTTTAATATAAGTATGTCCAATGCAATATTTGGGACAAAATTATACCTCCCAACAATCATTCATTATTCATCAGAAATTTTAATTTAAGTGAGCATCCTGTTTTTTTTATGGCAACCACTCTGACTCTTCATTCCTTCTAAGGCACCCTAGTCTCACTAAGTAAGGAATCTCTTCTACAGTCATACCTTCTCATACTATTTTGACCAACAATTTCCATAGCAGTTCATTTCGCACTTAATATATGCCAAGATGAAACCTGACTTTGACCTCCAAAATGGCTACCCTTTCCATCAAGTCACCTCAGTCAGCATTATTGACATTCTTCACATCTCTTCAGATAGAATCTTGGGTTCATTTTTTTAGTGCCCTTCTCCATCTTTACCTACTTCCAGACATTACTAAGTTCTGTTCATTTCTTCTTTAAAGTGACATCCAAGTGCTCACTTTCCTCTTCATTTTCACTGCTACAGCCTCGGCCCCATCTGCGAGATACTCTCTTTAACTGCAGTCTTCTTTGATCCTGTTCGAATCCTACTCATCTTCCTAAAACACTATTGTTTCACTGTTCCACACTGCTCAAGAACTCATGACTGCTTGTTATTGTCTATTATATTAAGTAATGTAAGTAGTATAAAATCTTTTGTTCTTTGAAGGTTAATGTTAAGAAAATGAAAAGACAAGTGACAGTTTTTTCAAGAAAAAAATAAGAGGCTTCAGAGGGGAGGGGGGTGGGGGAATGGGATAGGCTGGTGATGGTTATTAAGGAGGGCACGTATTGCATGGAGCACTGGGTGTTATATGCAAGTAATGAATCATGGAACATTCCATCAAAAACTAGGGATGTACTGTATGGTGACTAACATAATATAATAAAAAATTATAAAAAAATAGATAATCTGAATACTATTACATCCACTTTAAAAATAAATTCATGGCTCAAGACCATAAAATAAAGAAAACTGCAGCCTCAGATGGCTTCCTGAGTGAATTCTACTAAATACTTATGGAAAAAAATAATACTAACTCTACACAAACTCTTACAGAAAATAAAAAAGGAGCGAGGTCAGCATTATCCTGATACCAAAAAGAGACAAAGACATTAGAGAAAAAGAAAACTATAGATCAATGTGCCTCATGAACATACACACAAAATCTTCAACAAAATATTAGCAAATTTATATCTAGCAATATGTAAAGCAGAAAATACATCAAGACCAAAGGGGCTTTACCTCAAAAATGCAAAATTTTTCAGAATTTAAAAATCAATCAATGTAATTCAACATATCATCAGACTAGAGAAGAAAAACTGTATGGTCATCTCAATAGATACAGAAAAAGGCTTTGAAAAAAATTCAACAACTATTTACAATTTTTCAAAACCTCTCAGCATGCCAAAAATATAAGGGATGTTCCTCATGTTCCTCAACCTAAGAAAAGATATCTATGGAAAACCTACAATTAACATCATAGTTAATGGCGAAAGACCAAATGCTTTCCCTGAAGATGAGAAACAAGATAAGGATGTCCACTCTCACCACTTCTATTCAACATCATACTAGAGGTCCTAACAAGTGCAATAAGGCATGAAAATAAATTAAAGGCATACAGATTGGGAAGGAAAAAATAAAAATTAACTCCATTTACAGAAGATATAATTGTCTACACTGAAAAATTCCAAATATAATCTATAAAAGATCTCCTAGAACTAATTAGTGAGTTTTAGCAAGGTAATAGTATATAAGGTCAATATGCAAAATCATTTTTACATACTCACAATGAACAATTAGAAAATAGACTTTTTAAAAGTATTGCTTAAAATACCACTAAAAAGCATAAACTATTTAGATATAAATCTAATAAAATTGTACAAAATCTTCATGCTTAACTATAAAAGAGTGATGAGAGAAATCCAAGAAGACGAATAAAAGTAGAGATACGTCACACTCATGGATTGGAAAACTCAATATTGCCATTTCTCTTAGAATTGATCATAGATTAAATATGATCCCAATCAAAATCCAGCAGGCTTTTTTGTAGAAATCAATAAGCAGATTCTAAAATTCATGTGGAAAAACCAAACAAAATGGAATTGCCAAAATGAGTTTGAAAAACAAGAACAAATTTGGAAGACTCATACTACCTGATTTTAAGACTTATTTTTATAAAGCTGCAGTAACCAAGACTGTGTTGGTATTGGGGAAAAGTTAGACAAATAGATCAATGTGTCATAGAAGATCCAGAAATAGACCCACATATATATCAATTTAATTTTGACAAGAGTGGAAAGGCAATTCAATGGAGAGAGTTTGTCAATAAATAGGGCAAAATAATTGACTATCTATGTGCAAAAAACCCACAGCTTAATTAATATCTCAGACAATATATAAAAATTGACACAAAATGGATCACAGACTTAAATGTAAAATCTAAAACTGTTAAACTATTGAAGGAAACATAGATGAAAGTCTTTGTGAACTTGTTTAAGGAATAAATTCTTAGACACAACACCATAAGTACAATCCATAAAAGAAAAATTGGACTTAAAATCTAAAACTTCTGCTCTCTGAAAGACACTCTTTGTGAAAAGAATATCCCCAAAATGTTCATGGACATTTTTGCACAAACATATCTAATAAAGGATCTGTATCCAGAATATATAAAGAACTCTCAAACTCAATAAGAAGAAAACAAAACACTCCTATAAAAGATGGGCAAATGATTTGAATTCACACTTCACTAATAAAGATATGTAGATGGCAAATAGACACATGAAAAGATGCTCAACATCATTAGTCATTAAGTAAATGCAAATTAAAACCACAATCACATACCACTACACACCTGTTAAAATGTCTAAAATAACTCATAACACTGGGGCGCCTGGCTGGCTTAGTCAGTAGAGCATGCGACTCTTGATCTTGAGGTTGTAAGTTTGAGCTCACATTGGGTATGGAGAGTACTTTAAAACAATAAAATCCTTAAAAATTATATTAAAAATACAATAACTCATACCACCACATGTAAAAAGGATGTGAAGCAACTGAGACTGCTATACAATTGTGGTGGGAATGCAATAGGATATAGCTATGATGGAAGACAGTTTGACAGCTTCTTATAAAGCTAAACATACACAAATCATATAACCCGGCAATTCCACACTTTGATAGTTATTCAGAGAAATAAAAGCATATGTCTACACAAAATCAGCATGTAAATCTTTATAGAGGCTTTATTCACGATCTTCCAAAAACTGGAAGCAATTTAAATGTCCATCAACTGGTAAATGGGTAAATGTGATATATTCATACAATTAAATATTCTCAATAAGAAGGAATGAACTATTGATACATGCATCAACATAGGTGAATCTCAAAAACATTTTACTTGGTAGGAGAAGCTAAACAAAATACTACAAGCTGCATGATTATATTTGTATGACATTCCAGAAAAGACAAAACGATATTGAGAAAAAGTAAATCAATGGTTGCCTGGGATCATGGGTGGGGCAAGTATAATGACGACAAAAGGAAGAGGGAAAATTAGTTGGGATTATAGCAGTCTTTATATCTTCAGTGTGGTGTGGTTACATGACTGCATAAATTTGCCAAAACTCATTGAATTGTTCAGTACTTTGGAGTTGTAGAGTTTAAACCTCCACATTTAGAATGGTGTGTCCTCCATTCCATGGTAGGTAAGGATTCTTTTTTTCTGATTGTTTTAAATGTGCTTAATCTTCTCAATACTTTATGAAGCATGTGGCATTGGTAGAAGGTGTTCCAAGCAGAACCAAAGGACCACATGTTATGGATCACCCTAGAGGATGAGACAGCAACTCCTTGAAACAAGACAAGAAATGTTCCAGAGGAAAATGTGAAGACATCTTGATTTTGCTCCCAGAGACTTTCTAAAGAACAGCTAACCACGGATATGATTCAAGAAAAACTACAGTAAGAACCAGTGGAAAGAGAGGGAGTGGCCCCCTGGGCCTTCTTAAGAGGGAGGTGTTTACAGGTAGGATGACCATAATGAATACTGGCCTGGATTCTGATATTTCTGGGAGTCAAAAGATGAGGGTAAGATAACTATTGTCATTGAGGTCTTTGAGGGTATCTTATGACTGCTGCTATTAAAAGAGCTCTTTCTGATTCACTTTAGAGTCCCTGAAAGTAAAGAAGTCCTAGGCAGCCCAGAAGGTTTTTATTTAATTCTCTAAGTAGGGGCTTATGTGCTTGGGGTCCTCGAATGGTTACATCATGTGCACAACAGCTGTAAATTTGAATGAAAAAAAAAAACCTACACCAGTAAAACCAAACAATTACAGAATTACATTATTTGGTTACAATAGCATGCATGAAGCACATGTTAAGGCCAGGCTCTGAATGCTTTTCAAGAGCCATATGAAAGAGATGCCATTATTACTTCCATTGTGCATTTGAGAAAAATGAGACTCATAGAAAAGAAGTCCAAGGTCATAGAACTAGAAGCAGGTGGTATAAAGATTTGAGCTAAATTTTCTATGACACCATGCTGCATACTACCTTTATTCATTCCACAAATATTCTTGACTACCCATCATGTCCCAGGTGCTTGTCTAATAAAAAGCAAAAAAAAAAANTTTTTAAAAAAAAAAAAAAAAAAAAAAAAAAAAAAAAGTAAAGAAGTAGCCACCATAAAGGTGTTTTTTTTTATATATATTACATTAAAAAAATTTTTTTTATTTGTGAGAGAGAGAGGTAGAGAGAGGGAGAAAGGAAGAGAGCGAGCGCACAAGCAGGGGGAGGGAGAAGCAGACTCCCCTCTGAGCAAGGAGCCTGATGTGGGACTCATCCCAGCAGGACCCTGGGATCATGACCTGATCTGAATGCAGACACTTATCTGATTGAGCCACCCAGGTATCCCCAACCCTAAAGGTTTAAATCCCACGCTTTTCAGTATACTTTAAGAAGGCACTGTAACATATTTATAGAACTTTTCTAGGGATCCTATCTTAAGATAAAAAGAAAATGTTAAAGTTATGAAAATCTATTAAAAATAGAATACATCTCTGGGTAAATAGCCCCCAAAAGATTTTTTATATTCCTTTTCACAGAATCTTATTATCCTAATCAAGTATGTTTTTCAAAAAATTGATATTCCACTTGAAACTAGAGATAAACTCTAATCCTTAAATTTGCCATTTAAACTCTCGTATTTCCAAAATAATTATTCATATAATTATTCAGATATATTAAAGAAAGAGAGTAACAACTATTTTCATTCAAAGAATGGTGCAATATTGTTCCAATACACAATGTAGCATTATCTATTCTATTATTATACTTAGCTGGAATGATCATTTAATATTTTGCATAATATAAAACTATGCTGGAGATTCTGATGACATTTCAATGTAAAGGGTTTTTTTTTTTAAAACCATCACAGGAATCACGTTAAATATGTTCAAATCTAACCACATCTTTATACTATTTATAAAAGCTTTAATAAGATAAAGGTAAGCTAAAAGAAAAAGCTTAAGACAAATACAATTAGAGTGTCTTTATGCCATTTGTCAATGGTAGGATAGTTAAGGCTGAGCTAAAGATTTAAGTCTGTTAATTTATGACATATGCTCCCCCCACCACCTGCCATCACTGGACAGGATGTTTGCTTGCAAAATGACTACTTTCCTATAGCCGCTCTTGATTTTAATATAACAGACTATGATTATGACTCAACTTGAACATTAGTCATCATGGAATGTCATAGTTTCTTCAAAAAGACAAATATTGATCATAGCAACTTTTAGAAATGGAATAAAAGCAAAATAAAATTAAATTTAACTTAGAATTATTAGTTTGAAAATGCTTTTAGGTTTCTAAAAACACATTAATCATTGGTTAAAATATCTCACAAACATCTGAAATTTAGATTTTTATTAATGCCCACTTTGTTGCAAAAATAATTTAAGGCAAACTTCAAAACTACAATATATATGGAATATTATTTTCTTTCTATTATAATTGGCAAATGTAAAATCAATGTTTCTGGTATAGTTACTGGCAGGATATTTTCGTAAAGAATACATATTATGTATAAAAATTTCTAAAACTGGGGCGCTTGGGTGGCTTAGTTGGTTAAGCGTCTGCCTTCGGCTCTGGTCATGATCTTAGGGTCCTAGGATCAGGGTCCCACATTGGGCTCCCTGCTCAGCGGGAGTTTTCTTCTCTCTCTCCCTCCCTCTGATCATATTCCCTCTCTCTCACACACTCATTCTCTCTCTCAAATAAATAAATAAAATCTTTTTTAAAAATTTCTAGAACAAATTTATTGATATCATTGGTGTTATAAAATTCTTCATTTTAATTCACAAAAATATTAATTTGATTACTATTAATAAACAAAAACAAAAGTTATCTTAAACCTCTATCAACTACTCACCTATATATTGTAGTGGATCTCATTTAAAATTTTCTGTCACCTTCAAATTTTAAGAAAAGCATATGAAAATTTAGAGTTTTCATAGGCCTCATTTGCCAATGTATTTCCATCTACATTATTATCATTTTCCAAATTTCTCCTCATTTCTTGGTCTATAATTTACAGAGTACTGCAAGTCACATAAACATTGCCAATTATCTGATTAATTTTGATTTAAAATACTATTGTTCCAAATGATCCAGGCCTGTTTCCTTTAGCACAAAATAAAAAGAAAATTGAGGAATTATCCAGATACCAGTAACCCAGGTCCAAGTTACTAACTGCATGGACTCAATTGGCTATATTAATACAATTCTCCCTCTCACTCTTGTTAGTCATTATTTTCTTGGTATTTTACGACATTAAAATGATTTTTTAAGTCTTACTCTCCGATCCCTTTTCATAAAATACAGATAAAATGCTTACATAAAGAAATGTGATTTTGAAGATACTTGAAAGAGTTAGAACAACTGTATTTATGTTTTAACCTTAATAAATCAATTAAAAGCTTAAGTAGAGAAAACTGTCTATGGGGGAGGGACAGAAAAGCTAGTTTTCACAGTCATCTATAAAATTACTTTCTGAGCGTTTACCATGGTGTAAAAATCACTTATGCATAAACCATTTAAAGTATTTCCTGAATATTTCTATCTATGCAAAAAATAAAAGTGAGAATGTTGAACACAATTATACTACTAAGGTTTTCTTTAAAATATTTCTAGACCGAATTTTGTGTAAAATGTTTTCAAGTCTATGTTTTATTTTGGCAAGGAAGATAAAATATGTACTCTCTTGAAAATAACATATTCAAAACAACTATAATTAAAATGATAAATTCTTAACCAGTATTATTTAAGACATCATATATATTTCAAAATATTAAAACCACTTGGGTGGCTCAGTCAGTTGAGTATCCGATTCTTGATCTCAGCTCAGGTCTTGATCTCAGCATTGTGAGTTCAAACCCCACTTAAAAACAACCAACAACAACAATTTAAAAAACCCACTTTTACTTAAGCCTTTCTTTCCTGGGTAAGCCCTTTTAAAATATTAATTCTGGTTTAAATGTTTAATTTAAATGAATTAAAACACACTGCGTATTTTTTTAGTGTTTGTAATGTATTTAATTCAGATTGTGCATTCCTATATATAACACTTTGGTTCTCAAATGATCTGTTTAATAAGTAATGGTCTAGTGATGGTCATTTTTCTTTTTAAAATTATGCTCCTTTACACAAAATATGAATATTTGTATATTACTTAAATTTCAAAATGTAGTATGTAGAAAACATGCTCTCAAAACACCAGCTTTTAAGAAATATTGGCTGTAAACAGTAATATTCCATACAGTAGGCCCATTTGTTTTTTTGTTTGTTTTAAAGATTTTATTTTTTTATTTGACAGAGAGATAGAGAGCACAAGTAGGCAGAGCAACAGGCAGAGGGGGAGGGAGAAGCAGGCTCTCCACTGAGCAGGGAGCCTGATGCGGGGCTCGATCCCAGGACCCTAGAATCATGACCTGAGCCGAAGGCAGCTGCTTAACCAACTGAGCCACCCAGGCACCCGTTTGTTTGTTTTTGCCCGAATTCATGGAACTGGCTCAAACATCAGTTTCTGAGGTATGAAAAAATACTGTTAGAATAGATCCCAAAACCAGAATCAAAAAGAAAGGGAATCTGTTAGATACTCTCTGTTGTAGTCTAAATGTAGGACATCTTGAAACTGATTAAGTTCTGGACATGGCAAATGACCTTCCAGTCCATTCCGTGCATTACTATGAGGCTCAGTTGAATTCAGTGTAGCTAAGACAATCTCACTGAAATGGACTGTGTCAGAGAAAATGAACAGTAAATAAGCTTTCCATGATATTTCTCCTTATGAAGGGAAAAATAATCTCTCCTTCCTTCCTTCCTTCCTTCCTTCTTTCCTTCCTTCCTTCCCTCTTTCCTTCCTTTTCCTTCTTTCTTTTTGAAAAATATTCAATCTCTCTCTCTCTAAAAATATACTAACAATTTAAAGAACAGTCTATATACAGATGGAATAAGTAGATATATTCATCAAAGTAAACTTATTTCAACATGTCCATCATTCACTTTTATTCTCTTATAGCTACAGCATGGGTCATTCTGGCTGAAACCAATCAATGCAGTAGGAAATTGAAGTGGTGATCTTTATAATTTAAGTAGAGAAAAAAACCAACCTGCTATTGATGGGCAAACTATGTTATTATCTAAGTTGTCTATTTGACAGAATTTATTAGATGATCAGCCAGCTCCTAATTTTCATAACACCTCACTGGTGAAATATATATAAATTGTGTTTCTCAAGGAGCAAACTTGCTTTCCTTAATCCATACAAAAGATAAGCAAATTGTAAGATTTAAATCATTTACTGAATATAAAGGTAAACTATTAGTTTTTATTTGTCTCTGCAGAGAATCTAAGACACATAATTCAATTTGTTCTTTAAATGTAATATTGAATATGATTGCTTTGTTTCTTTCTGATTTACTTACTTTTAAATTAAAATTTGCCTTCATCCCTTGCTGAACTACATTTGTTTACTTTTATTTTCTTTTAAAAAATAAATTCCTCATTTCTTCCTAGCTGAACACCACAATTTTAGTCAGTTCAACTCAGATATTTCCATGTGACATTGGCTGCTTTGTTTCAGAATAAGGGTTCCAACTTCCTAAAGGAGCTCTAAAGAGAAGACATGGCTTTTCTAGTAAGCATACAATTTTTTCAAAATTATAGGCTGGCTAGATACAAAGATTTGATATTAAAAATTAACATTTGATTCTTATGTACATTCCTTTAATGTTATAGAGTTATCTTATTCTGACTCAAGTAGCTAACAAAATCATGGCATGGCAATCTTGATGATAATTTCCAAATTTTACTTCAGAAATTCAAGAAAATTCTCCTTTTTTGACAATATCTTGACTGTAGAATTCCTATTTGCAAAGTTTAATAAAATTATAGTTTCCTAACTTCAAGAAATGCTTTGAGATTTATCTTTTTAAGATACTTAATTTCTTACTTTCAATTTAACCTATTAAAACTTAGTTTTAAAATATTTAAGTTTCCTTAATGTTATATGACATCTTGAAGTTTTATGTTTGCTATTGCCCTGATACAACTATCTGAAAAATAAATATTTTAAAAATGATACTGATGAAAATATTGCTTAAATAGAAATTATACTATTTAGTCTAAATGTTTTAAATAAAAGTTTTGGGGAAAAGTCCAATACCTTCATGCAAAACCATAGGTATGAACACTATATGATTGATTTTCATTCCTGTGGTTCCAGTTTCTTTAATGTAAATGGCATTTCACTTTCCCTCATATATTAAGGCACTTATTCCATTGAAATTAATTTGAGTTTATCTAAAAGTTCACATATATAAGATAGGCTCTATGATGTGAGGGAGGAAAAAAGGTTATATTTGTCTGTATTAATTATTGTAGCAATGACAATTTATAAGTTATTAGGGATTGGATTAAATGCTTAATTTGAAAAATTAAAGTTTTGGTGTCCCGTTGGAATTCTCAATGTGGTTTTTTGACAACGTATATGACATAAGACTTAATTTGAAACCACTGAACTCTGTGATCATGAATGTACAAAACCTAACCATTCAAATTCCAAGTCCTAATCTATGCCTTACCAAGTTAAGATATTTAATAAGAGAATGCATATAGATTTTACAAACTTCACTGAAATAGTTTTGACCTAAACACAGATGCTATTTATAATTCAGTTAAATATTCCTGTCAACTCTCCATTTTTGGTTAAAATAGCTTTAAAATAACAAATTCTATTTTCATTAATATGTATCTCAAGGCTTTATGATCAGATCACTAGCCATCACAGAATGAGTATTAGGGGGCAGAGAGAAGATGGTTTCTTGAGTAGAGGTAATTTTTAAGTGTTTTTAACTTTCTTTTCTCTAGAAAATGAGCAGATATTCCATGGGCAAGGATAAAATAGAGCCCCACCAGAACACATAGTATGTATGTCAGTTAACATTTCTAGATGTCTCATGAGCACTTAGGCATATTGGCTTCCCTCCCCCCACCCCATGGATGTTCAATAAATTCTTCATTCTAAAGGAATACTTCCTTTCAACTTTCTTTGCACAAAAGCAAGAGTCCTTACACAATCTAAGAGGGGAAAAAAAAAAGAATGCTAGAAAATACTTTATTTCATAAAACTAACAAATGTATCAATGAGGCCTTCGGGAAAAGTTGACCACATAGATCTTGTAAATACCCCCAGCACATGTTAATTGTACTCACAATGCAGAGGCCAATATTAAATTGGTTTCTTAAAAAAAACAAAAAACAAAAAAAACCTAACAGCTCAAAGGATACAATGTATTTTGAGACTCTCTAAAACATTGTTTTAAATACTTTCTAATTATCTGAGTAATTTCTAGATTCTCAAAAAGAAAAAGTTATCAGCATTGTCTATCTTAACATTTGCAACTTAGAAGGGAAAAAGTATTATAAAATGAAGATATTTGAGTATTTAGTTATTTTCAGCTGCACATAAGTGTTATTTTAAAAGGCTCTGTTATTTAAAGAGGCCAAATTTAGTCTGTTGGCTTTGAGCCTGAAGAATTTTTTAAAGTCTAGTGAAAGCTCCAATGCTCTTTGCAGTAATCAAAGCAAAAATTTTAAAGTTTTTTTACACTTTCAGAAGGTATTCATACGTAGTTTTTCTAACAATATAAAATGCATCGATTTTATTGCGGCAAACAGAGTCTACATCTGTGCAATCATGCTTTTTAATGATTGTACTTCAATGTATTTCAATGACTTATTTGTTGAAAACATACATGTTGTATCTACATTTAAACAAACAATCCTGTGCTTCCTTCAAAGGAAGTTGAAATAAATGTACGTACGGTAGAAAAATTCAGCTTTTCTTAGTATCAAAAAACATATAATTAAAATTTTTGTGTGAGCTGTAAATGTACTCATCACTTGGGCCTAACACATATTTAGGCGAAAGAGAACAAATAAATGCCCTGTAAGAGAAAGTAATTACATATGTATAAGAGAGCTGTCATGGACAGCTATTTTGGAAACAATCCCTGTGATTTTCTTAACTTTTATGACCTCAAAGTTACAACCATTTATGGTATGTACTTTCCTCTTTTAAAATTACATTTTAAAATCTATGCTCAAGCATTAATGCTTTCTTTTTTGACACTACATTGAGTATGATTATAATTGTCAACTCGAATTCTATTAGAGTATTAACAGTCAATGTTATGCAAAGTCATAAAATATATGTGAAATAAATATAATGATCTTATGTGCTGTTAAAATTAACATTTATACAACACTGCCCTGTAAAATATCCCCTATGTAAATGAGATATCTGGAGATTTTTCAACTGACACTTTACTACTGATGAGAAACAAGGAGTTTGGAAAGATGAGAAATGGGAAGAAAAGATGAACATGATTAATAGGTGTTTGTTTCATAAAGACTCTAGGGAGACTCTTAAATCCTTCACTGCTCCTATATGCTCACCGAAGTGAAGACTTAGTTCACGTGCCTTTCAAAGCCTTCAAAGGAACATTTAGGAGTTACTCAATCTGTTACTGATGCTAAATTATTCCATTTGTGTCCTGTTGTGAAACCAGGTGCTTTCTACATATTGCAGCAAGGTTAAATGTTAACTGTATTCATTAGATACAGTTTTTCCCCCCAAATAAGCCCTAAATTATTCCCACTGAAGTGTTTCACGTTGAGTCTGTTTCAAATAATCGCACCTGAAGACTAAAACACCTTTCTTGTTCCTTATCCCTACCCTCCACTGGTAAAGAACTTGCTTTTTAACTTTTCTTTTTAAATTCTTTTGATCAAAAATGCATAATCTACTTTGCTTCTCATCCCCCCCCCCAAAGAATCATTCTTGTTCTCCAACTTCGCAGAAATATAAAGGGGAAGTTAAAAACTTTATACAATATTTGAGTCTTTAAGGTTACGGATATCCGAGACAGTAATCACTTCTAGTAAAGACCTTGCCATTCCTGTCTCTTACTAAAATAACTGCCTGATATGAATATATGGAGATACTTTAATTAAAGACTTAGAGATGTAATGAGCACCGTAGCACAAAATTTGTGTCAGTTTGTTTTTGGACGATATTTATTTGCAGCGGCACATAAGATTTTAATAACTCTGTCAAATACGTTTGTGGATACTTTGCTAATCCCTCAATTGTTAAGGTACGTAAGAACACACGCGCACTATATGTATGCATATATGTGTACACACACACATCCACGCAGGAAGGCATTAACTGCCATGTCCCAGAAATGACAATGAAAAAGGAAAAATAAACAAGAATTATATCATCAGTTGCCTACAGAATCACTCACAAAAGGGCAATGCTGGGAGGTTAAGCTGTTGAGTAAAAAACAAAACAAAACAAAACAAAACCCAAACAAACAAAAAAACAATCCAAAACCAAACCAAAGCAAAACAAAACACAACCAGTTGCCTCAAATGGGAGCTTCCCGCAGGCTTTCGCGCTGAGGAACTAGGAAGACGTAGTTTTCGGGGGATGTGGGGGCCGGGATCCCGACACCTTCTTCCACCCCCCCGCAAGGGGGTCTTTCAAGGAACGCTCCAGCGGAGCCCCGCAGGAGCTGGTGACAGACCTAGGTGAGCGGCGAGTAGAAGAGAAAGCACCGAGCGCGTCCACAAAGCGCCCGGGGCCGCCCCTCTCGCCGAGGCGCCGCAGCTCTCGCGGCTGGCGCAGAAGGAAGGGCTGGACGGAAGCCGCGGCGCCGGGGACAACAGGGGTGGCGGGCGACGGACAGCGGGCGGCTGGGCGCGCGGGCCGAGGCGCGAGCCGGGAGGCAGGCGGGGAGGCCCCGGGCTGGGAGGCTCGCAGCCCGCGCCGCCGCCGCCCCGAGCCGCGTGCGCGCGCGGCCGCATCAGCTGAGCGCGCGGCGCGTGTCACGTGGTGCGCGTGTCGAAGGTCACGGCGCGCTCACAATGGAGCTCTCGGAGTATGTGCAGAAAGGCTTCCAGATGCTGGCCGATCCTGGCTCCTTCGACTCCAACGCCTTCACGCTTCTCCTCCGGGCGGCTTTCCAGAGCCTGCTGGACGCCCAGGCGGACGAGGCCGTGTTAGGTAAGCCGCTCGGCTCTGAGCTAGATCGGCCTGGGTGGAGGGGCGCTCGGAGAAGAGGAGCGAGACCGAGCGAGAGGGGGAAAACCCCGGGAAGAGGAAGTCTCCCGGCTTTGCCCTTCGCTCCGGACGGAGTGTGGGGATGTGAACCCGGAGCGGACCCTGACCATTGTTCTGTTCCCAGTTGGCACCTGCACATAGCCTGCAACACGTTTCTGGTGTGATTTCTCCTCCCAGCGTCTTTGTTCCTTTGTAAAGCCCGTGTTCAAGCCTTGTTTGTGGCCTAAACATCTAAGGTTTTCAGCCTGGTCTGAGGCAAAGGGTGGTTGACACTTGGACTTCATCAGGGTAGCTCCCTGCAATTCAAGCGTTCAGTGCTAGGCTGGCAAAGGTTTTAAACAGTCTGTTTCCAAAGTAATTACTAGGTCACATAGTCTTGACATTTTCCAACTTAGAGAATACATCAGGTTCCTATGATCACTCCAACACTCGTTAAGTATGTTTTGCACCGGTTCCACGCCTAGAACCTTAAAATATGGTGCAGAATGTTTTGTTCCGCACCAGTTACCAGGAGGCGAGTCTCTTTTAAGTGGTCCGGTCAGTCATTGCGGAGTGCCGTGTCAGTATGGATTGAAGGCATATTTTAAGACAGATCGCTTTTAGATCATTTTCTTAAATATAAATATCCCAACAATTCAAATTTTGTTTTTTCTGTAGTTTCATGATCTAAACACTTGTACAAAAAGTATGAAAGTGGAAGTTCTTTAAACGAAAATAGTAACCACCACCTGGGTTAATCTCAAAAAACGGATAGCTGTCAAAATCTGAAAATATTTTGAAAATTGTATTTTATATTCTGAACTCGTGCCCCACCCCTGATATATTAATGTCCTTGGAGCCAGTTATCCTAAAAGTAAACCATTCTATAGAGGGAAAGCTAATTCATTCTTAAATTTACACCATGTAAAATATATATCTTATTTTCCTCTGAATTTACTGCACCCAGCATTGTAATGACCACAGTGTAGTTATTTTTTTTTGGGGGGGGGCTACAGTGTTTTTTTAAAAACAGTAAGAAATTAAGGCAAAATAAAAGAAGGTAATTGAGACTGGTAACAGCAGAATTATTGATGTGTGTTCTTTATTGTTTTCCATTGACCTTGTTGTTCATCTCATTTACTTATAATTGCCAGTCCTTATAGTTGAATTCTTTTTGTGTTCTTGTTAAAGGGGATTTTTGCCCAAATGAAAATACCCATTTTAGAAACATGACTATAAAGAATTTATTATCACAGGCATCACTAGCAATTAATTTATTTTAGATCACCCAGACTTGAAACATATCGATCCTGTGGTTTTAAAACATTGTCACACAGCAGCTGCAACTTACATACTGGAGGCAGGAAAGCAAAGAGCTGACAAATCAACTCTAAGGTACAGGATTTATTTAAATATCCATTTGTTTTCAAATAGTACCTTTAAGATTCCAATTTCAGTTTTTAAAATGGACACTAAACTTTGGCTTTTTTTCCCCCCCTTTAGCACTTATCTAGAAGACTGTAAATTTGATAGAGAGCGAATAGAACTGTTTTGCACGGAATATCAGGTTACTTACTTAAAGTTTTTTAAATTAACAATTACTATTTTTCTTCTCGTTGCAAAGATGTGTTTTCTTTCTTTCTTTCCCCCCTCCAGAATAATAAGAATTCCCTAGAAATCCTACTGGGAAGGTAGGTACTGTATAAGGTGTCAAGCTGAGCCACTTTTCACTTGCAGGTATGAATGGAGAGTGCTGGTGTGAAACAAAACAGGGCAAAAAGACAGGGATCTTGACCAAAGAAAAGGGGCCAAAGGGCAAGTGAAACAATTGAAGTTAAGCTAATGTTTTTAAAGATAAAGTTTATTGAGATAATTTTTTAAATGCTCTTTTACTCTTCAGAACTTGAAAATAAAGTTTAACAATGTTTTAAATTCAGAGTAAATTGATTGTGTATGTGTGTGTGGGGGGAGGTGGACACCATTCTTGGTAAAAATAAATGCTTAAAGTTTTTATGTAGATATTATGTACAAAATTATCATTGTATTTTTTTAGTATAGGCAGATCTCTTCCTCATATAACTGATGTTTCTTGGCGTTTGGAATATCAGATAAAGGTAAAGTTTAATAAACTGTTCTCTAGGGGGATTTAGGGAACTTTAAAAAAAATAGAGTTAAAGACTGAAATTATGTATTGTGTTGTTTTAGACTAATCAACTTCATAAGATGTACAGACCTGCATATTTGGTGACCTTAAATGTAGAGGTATTTACATATAAGCCTTATCTAAAATTTAAATGTGAAATGAAAATTTAAATGTCCTTGATTTACATAAATAGCATTTTTTTTTCTTCCCTAGAACACTGATTCCCGATCCCACCCAGAGATTAGTTTTAGTTGCAACATGGAACAATTACAGGTACAGTATTAGGATCTGTGAATATGCGTTATCTGTTTATAGATGTTTAATTGAGAATTATGCTTATGGAAAGTTCAAAAGAAAAATTATCTAACCATCTGTCAGTAGATAATGAAGGTTGGTTAAAGATTTAATGGGAAAGGGCTTCAAAAGCAATATTTTAAAGTAGCCTTCACTTTTGAAATTAAGATGTTACTCATAAAGGATTGGTTTTATATTTGCTGTTCCCTCTGATTAAGATAAATTTCTGAATTGTAGGGGTGAGTGTAAATTCCTTCTATTTGTGATTAATCTCCTCCAATAGGACAGAGCAAAATTAAGAACATGTCTTTGAAAATGCCTTCTTTGCTTTCAGAAATTGAATTAAACTTTCAAACAGGGTTTTCAATAATTTTTAAATGACTTTTTATAAAGTTGGAAGTATACATAAAAATCTAAAACTCTTTATATTGCCAGTGTAAGACTGGAAAAACTCAAAACTACATTGGGTAACGGACATGATAACGAATTTATTTCTTACCACTTAAAAAAATGAAGCGCATTACTTGAAATTTTGATGAATTTTGAATTTTTCAAAAGGCATCTCCTGTGGAATTGTTTTAATGTAACCATTAAACAAACTTTAAACTTTCAGAAAGTGTGAATACAGCATAGTTTTTGTTAGGTAACTTGGGAAATTTAGTTTTGACATACCTTGCCTATTACGAGGATTTGGTTGGAAATTATATTTCAAATCTGAGGGCAAGTAGCCCACTTGAAGATGAGATATTTTAGAGAAAACCTTCTTTTGATCGATAGTGGTTTGTCAAAGGTTAAAATCCTCGTGAATTTTAAACTCGTTTAGAAAGTGCCCCGACTTTTTTCTTGCACCTTTCTCAAACTTGGATACTTATGTCTTGTGTTTTATCCTAAAAACGTGGCATTATAAACGTCTTTTAGGACTTAGTGGGGAAACTTAAAGATGCTTCGAAAAGTCTGGAAAGAGCAACTCAGTTGTAACTTGGGGAAGTTAACGATCTGCCCGGGTCTAGAGGAAGACCAGGAACGCCTTGTCGTCGGCCGAACCACCGTTTGTGCGAGCTGGATGTCCTCCTCTTAAGTAGAAAAAAATTTTTCCTTTTGGATTTATGCCGCTCATCAATTTTGACACTTTATTTTTTTTAAACTTGTATAAGAGTTGAGGGAAATTCTGCCTAAGTATTTCAGACATCTTTAGTATAAACTGTACATTGATCCCATTTTGGTCTTTTTCAAGTCTTACAAAAGGAAGTAGACAGTATTACACTCTGAATAAATAAGTTGTTCCCACAAAAAGTGGTGAGAGTTTGGGTCTGAGTTTGTGTGTTAATTATTACTTTAAAGACATACATAGGATTAGCGTTAACTTTTAACGATCGCCTTTTCTGTGCATTAAAGTTAAACACAGTGGGAAAGGATGTGATCTCCGGGGCTTGTTGAAGACCCCAGCTTCGGGATTTGGGGAGCGGACGTGGTTGCCCCGCGGCGGGAGCCTGCGGGTCCCGTTACCTGCGCCGGGGGCTCGCCCGCAGCCGTACCTTCGAAAAAAAAAAAAAAAAAAAAAAAAAAAAAAAAAAAAAAAAAAAAAAAAAAAAAAAAAAAAAAAAAAAAAAAAAA
>NC_048232.1:20270813-20274449 GCF_002007445.2 Ailuropoda melanoleuca
CCCGCCAGCCGGGCTCGGCGCCGCTCCAGCCGCCGCCCGCTCCAGCCCCGGACGCGCCGCGCGCGGCCCCACGTTTTAGTTCCTTTCTCCCCCGAGCGCCCCTCTACACCCTCGCGACGCACATGGCCCCCGAGAAGAACACTTCTATTTCCAGTCTCTGCGGCTCTCCCCGCCACGGCGCCCTTTGTTGAGAGGTAGATTTTGATGAAACGGGGACGGGTTCCTGAAATCGGGAGCTGCTCGGGTCAAGTGGCTTCCCTCTTCTCCCGAAGAAAGGGCTTTTGAGGGGTTTAAACATCCAGAGAATGCCCTCATTTTATAGGGACGGGTTACATGGGGGGCAGCGATCCCGCCAAGGTGGATGTTAAACTGGAAAGAGCTCAAACAAAAATGTTATTAACTTAAGTTGGAGGGACACTTGTGTGAAATTGGATGGCTTGTAAGATGGCGGTTCCCAGTCGTTTCCAAGGTCTCCTGCATTTGTGTTTAAAATGGTAAAGTTTTCAAGGTGTTATTTGTTGGGAGTCTTAAATAAGTTCTCTAAACATTACTTGGGACGTGCGCACTGGGAAGTGGGCATTTCAAATTTGGAGCTTTTTTTGGAGTGATGATGGTGACTGGACGTTATAGTCTTGCAAGAGGTTTCCTTCCCCCCCCCCAATTCTTTTTCGCTTTTTCTGTTTTTCCTCCTTGGTGACTGAAATTTTTCTCTCAGCCTCTACTATGGGATGCACTTAGAACCATGACTTAAGTCCACTACGTTTTATAGGTTTTGCTGAATGTCAGCCTAGGTCATGTGGTAAAGAGATGCTTTGGAAAAGGAGCACCAAAAAGTTGACTACATATGTTTACACAGTCTTTTGGGTTTGACAGCGATATAGCATGATCTTTTTCCCAGAAATTTACAGTTAATGATTGGAAGTAAACAAGTAGAGAGACTTTGATCATTTCCAATTGCAATAAAAGGATTTAGTGGGCTTAGTGGTCACGGTCCAATATTTGAAGGAGAAGCATGTATTTAACCCCTTCTCTTAAAGCAGGCAAAATTCTGGGCATATTTATCCAAATCCAAGTGTAGGTTGGTGGTACCTAGAATGTTATGAGTAGTTCAATCTATATTTTATAGGAACCTTAACCCTCAAGTTCTGAAAACACATTACAAGCTGTAAAAAGACTTTGAAAGTTAAGGATGCAAATTGTTGACAGTATATACTAACTTATGTGACTGTGTTAATATTTGAGTTTTATTTTAAGTAGACTGATCAGAATCCCTTAGAGGTTGATTTTATGAGCAAATTTACAAACTTTTTAATATTTGAGTTCATTCCCATACATTTGCCCCAGAGTGCAAAGGTGTTTGAAATAACCTACCTATGCAAATTACATACCTAGTAACAGTATCTTTAAAGCTATAAGTCACTATGCATGCATGTGTGTATGCACATATGCTGTTGTTAAAAAAAAAAGACCATTTAATTGTACTTGATAAATTCATTAATATTGTACCACCAAGTTCTGTGATGTGCATTAAGCACTCAACTAGGCAAAATTCTCCCTAGGAGTCAAGTTAATCCAAACTTTACCCATACTTCTGGGCCGTGAACCCCAACTGGGGTTATGGAGTTCATTTGCATTTCTTAGATTGCAATAGTCAAGCTGATTGTTAACATAAGAACTTGCTTCTGTTTTGCTTCATTTTGACATTACTGGTGTTAGGCCTCCCAACTAAACTGACAGCCCCAACCGAGTATGTTATAATGGCAAGTTTTAACTATTGAGTATTTTTACTGTGGTACATTTGGTGCATTTTTACTTGCCTGCCTGGCAGTTTTCTGTGTTGGAACCTGGAAAGCTTTCATTTCTAAGGTGCAAGAGATTGTTTCTTAAATCTGTCAAGCATGTCAAACGTTTGGAAGTCATCCTTAGGTTGCCAGGACTTTCAAGTGGTATAAAAAGATAAAGAACTGATTTTTATGTAAGTAACAAAGTGATATTTACTAGCATTATAGATGGTAATAGGACTGTGGCCAAATGCTTCAGAACTGAGGGAGAAGAGTTGCGTGAATTAAGGCTTAAGATGAATTTGAAGAGGTTTTAGCCAAGTACCTGTGACTTAAATGTTAAAAGCCAACCAAATGACCCTCCACTGAGGTTTGACTGTCCTGTGTCTTAGTGTTTGTGTTTGGTGTTTTCTGTACAGTGGAGAAATAAAGGCAGCTATTTTTATTGAAGTCCCTTCCTAAACTTCATGTTCCGTGACATGAGTGTGATATGCTTTCAGAAGGAGACATAAGTATCACCTTGCTATCTTTCTAGGAAAGGTCCTGTGGTTTCACAAGGAGAGTTTTCTTTAAGAATTAAGGTTTGTCTTTAGTCAACCACAATGGATTTAAATATTGCTACTCTTTAGGGACAGTGCTCCACCCACAACTCCTCTGCAACCCCACTTAAATTTATTTTAACAATATATTGACAGTTAAAATTTATTTTAACAATATATGGACAGTAATCCAAAGGTAACTGAGGAATCACATATGAAGTTTTCTGGTTGAAGTTGCCAGTTGCCACTACGATCACTTTCATAAGAGACTTTGTTTTGTTTTTACCATTTTTTAGTACCATAAAGCTGTTAGCTTCAGCCATTGAGGTATGTTGATTAGTATATCCTTCTGCATTAAAATTCCCTAAGAATTAAAACCTCAGTTGCATCTTCACGTTTCACAGGTTCCTAGATTTCTACTGAAAGTGGTTTTGAGAATGTACTTCAGACAGGTCTAGAAGTTTGGTCCTATTTTAGGTTCTGAAATGAATGAAGTGGGGATAAGAAATATATTTTTCAAGAGTACTACATGAAATAATTGACTTCCCTGATTGTCCGCTGATGTATTGTTGCTGACAGTTCCCCACCGTGACTTTTCTATAATATACGGTATCTACTGGGAATATTATTCCATCGTGTGGGGATTTGTATGGAGGTTAGGTTGAGAAAAATGACATTTGCTTTTCTCCCCTATCGTTGCTCTGGGTTGACAAGGTGTTGATTTAGCGTTGGGAATGGACTGGTCACATGGCTCTTTACATATTGTCACTACCGTACCGATTAAAGTAGTTTGTCTTGCCTCCAGCATAGTTCAAATAAAACACACGGCTTTGCCCCCTCCTTGTCTTCTTGTAAAACAGATTTCACTTTTTAGCCTTAGCAAAACTTCGTATCGCTCATCTAATCTGCAGGAGAACTTCATATTAGAGAAGAAAGCTTTAAAGAGGTTCAGTTCAATAAACATCTCTGCAATCTGAGCCCTGACGGTTTCGGGCTAAGTGCACAGTTGGCAATTCTCAAAAGGTCCCTTCGTGAAATTTTTGACCTGGTGATTGCTAACAGGAGAGACCAAGTCAAGATCTGAAAGAAGGTCTTCGCACCGAGTCGACTTAGAAAGAGGCCCCCAAGAGTGTCCGAAATGGCCGGGAGTGCGGTTTGCTTTTTCCTTTACCACTCGCACGCTCCGGGCCCCCTAGGCTGCCCGCGCGGTTGCCGCGGGCTGGGATCCTGCTCCCCAGCGCCGCGGGCCTCGTGGGGCTGCCCCACCCCCCCGAGCCGCGCCGCCCGCACCCCACCCCGCCCCCCGCGCCAGCCCC